>NC_091829.1:60088058-60463058 GCF_038994185.2 Dermacentor albipictus | reverse complement strand
AATAAGCTTTGTCTGCCTTCGTTATCGTAAATTTTATAGCAATCTATAGACTTACAAGTGAGGAAGATGGTGCAAATACGTACGATCGGTATTAATTGAAACGACTCAGCTTGTCGAAGTGGCCAAATCGAAATGCGCCAAGCGCCTCACGGCACTGGCTTGCCCGCAATAATTATATAAAGGCGTTTCACATTGCTTGTCGGTACATGCATCCGTGGCGTAATGGTTTCAATATTGGACCCATGTGCTTAGAGGTCCTGTGTTCAAATCCTGCCGTCGGACAACCTTAATATTATTTATTCATTACGCAGGACAATGTTGAAAATAACTAGTTTACAATATCACTGTGCCGTTTGAAGCCTGAAGGGGGAAGTTAAGGCAAATCCATGTACCTCCCTTAATTCCCATGCTCCCATAGAAACTAGCGCCAGAGTTACTGGTTACTGGTTATCGCATGAAACTATGTCCTTAAGGAGGGGAACAGCAAAGGGCGCAATCATGAAGCCATAACTCGGCCGATGTTCCATGCTGTTAACATGCTGCAATATGCAGCACAGTTGAAGGCTCGTTGCCTGTTTACTTACTCCCGCTTATGGAATTCATATTGATAGTGAGGAGCAAGATGTTAATTTAAATCAAGGCTCATAAAATGAAACAGGAAATCTAAGTTTACCCAGGAAATGCAGCATGTTCTCAAAAAAAAAAGAAACTTGCGCCAGAGCGACAAAACCGGCGCTGGCAGGTTGGCCGGGATGCTTGAGAAATGGCTCTTCTTCGTTTCCCTGGTAGTTAGAATTGTGTGCGTGCCCGCCATGAACAATCGCTAAATGACAGGCGTCACTATTTTGTTGGGCGAGCTTTGAGTTCATAGGCCAAACATATTCCACAATGTCTCGACAGTTTCAGGGTACCAATAAATGGTTTATGTTAGGTTCTGAGCTACTTGTGGCTTGCGTAGAGTACTACCTGGCTTCCCTTTTTTTAACGTCATTGTGTGCACATTGCGTCAATTCTCTTACCGTATACAAAGTGTGTTGTTGTGAACTCTCAAAAAAGGCACCTGAATTAAGACGACTCTGGGATATACATAACTCAATCTATACCCTCGGGCCCACATCCAAGTGTATTCGGTGTATTCACAAGAGCGCCTGCTTAGGCGACTGTTGGCACACGCCTAATTTCGGAATATTGACTTTACCCGAAGACAAATCACAGTACGCGCTTAAGAAAGAACGCGATGTTGCAAAACAGAAGCTATGCAGGTTCCGACCATATTACCTAGAAGATACATTGGTGCTGCACTGTTTTGTTGCATGCATTGTAATGCGCGATGGGGTCACTTTGGGCATCGTTCTCGCAGAGCCACCACAGTTTCAATGCACGCCTGGCAAGCGAAGGAAAATGACGGTTAAAATCTTTTCCTAAATCAGTACGTTATTAGCTGCTTTTTCTTTAATGCTACATACGCAAAATTATTGCTCAATTAGGAGGGCATGTGATTTTTAGTCCAAATATGTGAAAGCACAGAGTGTCAGCAGGTCGCTCACGTTTGAGAACAGATTTCCGTAAGCATTGCAACAGTTTGTCAGCGTATGCTATGTACTCTAGGTGAGAAAACTTTATCGAGACGTATGCTGCCGGTGTATGAAAACATTTTACGAAAGTTTCATTTGAAGAAATCTATATCAAGGCAGCCATAAACATCTTTCAGGCTATGCAACGTTCTAGATAACGCCGTGGACCTCTATAATATCCCGACATTCCATAGGCATCACGACGTCCGACCGAAAACTCGCAAACACGGTGTCGCCAGATGTCCTTCTAGGTAATATTGCGAGAAAATTTGATATGGACTATCGAGGCCTGCTCGTAATAATCACCAAGAACCTTATGTCCTAAGTATGACGACACATGTGTAGCCCAGGCAGACTTCTGGAAGTCCCGTGAACATCTGCAAGTAGGAGGGTGACCAAGAGGCGGCGAACAGAGAAATGCTTGTTAGACACTGGCTTCCCGCTCATGCATTGTTTGTAGGTGGCCTGATCAGTGCATCGGAAACCACTTGTAATATGGAGCGCCGTCAAGGAACGTTCACTTTGGGACAAGCACCTGTAGCGTTCTTTCCAAGTTCTGCTCATAGAGGCATCGCTGTGATCGCCAGTATTTGTGGTCGTTAGGTAAGGCATTAGGCGTGTTTTCGCACAAATGTAACATTAAGTGTTGCATTATTGAGCAAGTCATTATTCAAATATAGAAAGTCTGTATTACGATGATACTGACTTTGTTTATTGATCCTATACCTCGGTATAGATAAAATAGCTTGGCCCTTTGTCTTGCCAAATAACTTTTTTGTTCAATTCGATCTCGAAGCTGGCAGTATATTGTATCAGATCAATGTATGCGTGTAGCTTATGGTCGCAGGGCGCAAACGTTTCAAGGAAGGGACTTGTGCTCATGAGTTGCATCAACTTGCCGAAATGTTGGCCTCGGAAACAACCTTTTTTACGCCACTGTTAATCACCTCAGGCCTTACTGTTCGTTTGTTTTCTGTTCTAGACATCCTCAGACAACGCGGGTTCACCAAAGCAACACGCAGTACTACACGACTGCACACACATCCACCATCCAGGGTACGTGTAGAAAGGTTTTTAGAGCTTGGTCTACGAGGCCTCGTCTTGCTGGCGATTGCGCAAGCTGATGTCTTGTATCTCACATGATACATTTAAACAACATCCCCACTTTCTCTCAGGAGCAAGGTTCTGCGCATGTAAATCTGAGCAGAATATTCTAAATTCAACTGCCGTTCCATGAAATTAGGTTCCCCTGTTACAGGATCGAACAGACTATTCGCTGCGTTGATCAAGCTGCACGCACGCGTGCGATTCTGTTTTAATCGCTAGGATAGTTTTTAGATTGTACTTGAGCGATTCCTGATGCCCATTTACCAGACGTATGGTAGCTATATGTGCATTTATAATGTTTAGCGTTCCCAATTAAAGAGGTGGAATGCAACATGCGCTACAAGACGCTACCTGGTCATGTGAGATAGATTTGTCGCAACTACGAGACAGGTTGTCTCGGTTTGCTGTTCAACATATCATGTCCACGTCGCGACGTATGAAATCAGTGGTAACGCTCCTCAAGCCTTGCATTAGTAGCAGTGCTTGTTTTTGGAGCTCTTTAATAAAGTGCATAATAGCATGATGTGTTCAGCTCAGCTGCACATCTAGTTTTTACCTTGGACTTGACAAAAAAATCCTACAAAATAGTCGTAATAAGTGGATGTAATGTAGAAATGTCAGACGCAGACGAAGACACCTGTGCATTATTGTATAACAATTTCGACAATGTGTTCTACAGATAAAAAAGGCATTAAACACCTGAGGCTACGCTGGATCCGTCCTCGACATTGCCACGTGTCCGAAGCTAAGCTCAATTTCTTTAAGGAATGAATTGTTTTGCACACGCGTACACCAGAGATGTACGGGAAAACTATGCGGGTTTCTGAGAATGAAAGTTGTGCAGTTTACAAAAGAAATTTGTTTTTTTAACAGCATGTCGGATGAGAACAAATCTTTCTTGGCCTGGCGGTTGACAATTTTCTCGTTCATGAACCTTTCCTTGCATTTCGAGATAAACACATAGACAAAACATGGAGAGTTTATGTTCGGGTTCGCCAAAGCCAAGGCCGTCAATCTTACAAAAAGCTTTCCCATTTAGTGAGATAAACTAAAGATAAGCAGCCAATCCGAGTGCAATAAATTACTATAACACCACGCGGTTTTCTTGTGGTTAAATTTTTCAATAAAAGCAGAAAACTAAACTAGTATGTAGCCATTGGTCTCTACATGAACGTTCCATCTTATTGTGTGATAAGCCAAAGCGATGGTTAACGCCTTGTAGCCTATCGCGCAGATAATGCATGATCCAAACACCAGAAGCAAGCAAACCAAAATCAGGCTTTGTAAGAACAACCATGCTCTTGTCTAGGCATCAAAGGCCAAGGAATAAAACAATGAATAACTCCCAATGCACATACTTGTATTTTTCGTAGCACCACGTTGGGCCTTCCAGCTTTTGTTGCTTGCATTTAGAGAAGCATTCCCGGCGGAAGCACTGCTGTTAGCATTTATTAGCATCAAGACTCTTACGAAAACTTATTGGTCCCCTCGCCTTCCTAGCAGGGAATGTGACACAGTGTGGATCCAACACCTCTCATTTCAGGATATGCACACAGCAGAGACACCGAAAGCGCCAGTTTCACACTTCCAGTCTACAGCAGCAGCAGCGGCGGTGGCAAATACGCCGTGGCCAGTACAAGCCACGCGGGCACGGAGGAAGCATCGGGCATTCTGGGAAACGATGCTAGGTGAGCCAGACTTCTGTAGGGATTCCTTTCAATACAGCAACTAATTTAGACGTCATGGAACAGTTATGCTTGAATTGACGAACTTGCGCGATAGATTGAAGTTCTGATGCCTGAAGCACCAAGTCTCAGCTGTTCTTTTCACACTATGGTGCTGGCTTTAACAGAAAGCGTTATCTGGGGATCAGCTACCTAGGGCGTAAATGCGAGAGAATGAATAGTCTTGCTCCGCAACCACTGCAACAACATTGGTAAACCTTGGCTCGTATTAAAAATATCATACTACTGAAATTAAAGGAATTTCATTTTCGATTTTTTAAGAAAATTGAAACGCAAGTATGGAAATTAGAACTTAAGCTTCAAAAATGTATTGATGATTTAAACGGCCCTAATATCACATCTAAAGTGCGCAAAATCGATGTATTACAAGCACTCAAAAATACGCTATTGTATGAGTAGGCACTTTGGAAATGCTCGCATAAATGCCAACAATTTTACGCTTCTATTTTAGGATTGGTGATGTCGTTATTTTTTCAAGTCGGCAGCCAAAACCAAAGTCTTGATTCAGGCAATTCTTGGAATTTACCTGCGTCAATCAAATGCAATATATTTATAATTCATTTCATTATTCATTTGCCCACGAAGTTCTAACCTAATCAGGACATACGGCAGTCTATAAGCCGGCAAAGCTGACATGATTTACAATGCAAACCTGAAGAGTTGAGCAGCACCATGAAATTTCATTAGCCATGTGAGCAACAATAGCAATAAATATAGGTCCAGAAATAGCCCATTACCCACATGATAGCAAACAATGCTCACTTAAAGATTAGCGCAGATATTCAAAAGAGCAAGAGACCGTAAAGCATACATGCACAGGGCTTGCGTGAATCTGCCCTCGAGCAATATGCCTGTGCGCCTTAAAGATTCTGCAAGCAAACGTCTCCCTTTGAAAGGGCACTAATCCTCACGAGTTCCGCCCCCTTGTATAAACGTTGGCTTCAGCTACAATCTTCACCTACATTTGTTTACCATCGCAGGACGCACTGTTCATTTGCGTATCTTTCTTGCATTTCAGAATTCCTAACGTCACTGGCGCTGGGCCATGGAGTACGCAGTACTACGCGGCTCGTGGCACAACTACAGTCTCCGGTAGGTGTGGCAAGACTTTCAGCCGCTGGTATACAATGCCTCACCTTGCACGTGACTCGGCAATCTGTCTGCAGTCGTATACGACACATTTCTAGGGCATCGCCGCTGGTTCACGGGTGCGCGGTTCTGCACCTGTCACTCTGTGCTCTACATTCTGCGTGGTTTCTATTATAAGAAATGTAACTGTTGCCTCGTGAACTTAGGCTCACGGTTGAGATGATCTGATGGGTGAATCGCTGCGGCGATAGCGCTACTCGCGTCTTTACGGTACTGTACTCCTGCTGAGGACAGTACTAGTAAGCCAGTAATTAAGAGAGTAAGCAGGGATTCTCAGTTTGCTTTGGTGTCGACGTCGCTAAAAAACAGCAGCAAGGCACCTTCAGCTTTGCCATTAGAAGAAACGTTTTCTTTGCAGGGGCCGCTTATTGCTAATTGAACTGTTTAACTGCATGATGAATTAAACTGTGCTGCGCTTCTTGTCCTTACCTAGTACTTCTAAGCAGTGCTACAATATAGTCTCAAATATTATCGAAAGTGGATGCGGAGGAGCCCGAGGCAATCTTCTTTCCTCCTCGTCCTATGTTTCTTTATATGCTTCGTTACTTTATTCGAACAAATGAATCAATGAACGAACTTGCATACTCCCAAGCACGCTGAAATTTGTCTTCCGGGTCCTTAACAACAGCAGAGTGCTGCAACGCTAGAAATCCATGAAGAGCGCTTTGTACAGTCGAAGCACGAAACACATCGACCATCTCCATGTTTTCCATCTATTGCTTTTAAAAGGTGACTTGGGTTTCATGGTGGTGTCCACAAGAGGTCGCGGTCAACGATGATTTCAAAACATTGATGGGTTCTCTTGTGCATGATAGGCTGGCCATTAGTAGCCACCGGGTATCCGGCCATTCATTTTCGCATTAAGGTGACGAATGCACATTTTGCTGTTAAGATGCCGAGGAGCTGTCTCTTAACATATGCATACGTCAGCGTTGCAGCCTTTTGTAATCTTGCGTGAACCTGCGGAGCAGCTACTCCTGAAGCCCAGATGGAAATGTCATCTGCATAAATTGATAGTCTGACCGAGTATGGCAGGGATTCCGCGAGCCGAATCAGAGCTATTTTGTACAATACGTGTAGTGGCCGGTAATTTCACCATCCTCTGTGAATCCAAATAAAAAGCTCATTCGGGTCAGGTTGCTCCCAATTCAGCGGATAGCGTGACCTCCGATTTGAACGGACACGAGCGCGTCAACGATGGCTTCACGTGAAACGTTACCATAAGCGCCAGTCACGTCTTACGATAGCGCTAAGGAGAGGCGTTTGGGTGTATGCTGTTGTTGAATACGCAAAATCAATGACGTTGTCGACCCACGAAAGGTCACGTCAAAAGCCGCTCATCGCGTCTGCATAAACATTGCAATGATCAAAAAAAACAACTCGAGGGACGTGGGGATCATCCTGTCAATAAACTTGCCAACAAAGCTGGCGAGAGCAAGAAGCAGATATGATTTCAGTACGAGGGGGCTCTTTCCGTCACTCCAAGAAACGTTGGGATGACACAGCAGGACCTCTCGCTCTTCATGTTCAAGAAGGCGTACAGCAGCGTGCGCTATAATATCTAGTCACGGGCGAAGAGGAACGCCTGCAAATGGCTAGAGCAGCCTTCTATTCTTCCATGTAGAAAGGTTCGTCTGTTGCCGAAGCTTGCGTGAAGGGAACTTCGTGCGATTAAAGATCCTTTCGTGACACTCTGTCACCTGCAATTCTCTCACAAAGTTCTTCTCCCACATTGACTTCTCGACAGCCTTGTGCTTTAAAGTGGTTGCGTTGCCGAGCAGAAACACGTACGCCCCGGCGATTAAGCCTTGCGCGAGACAGTGCTTTGTGGGGGTCCAAGAAGTTACAGAATTAGTTTCATTGTTCGTTGTATATTTGGTCCATGTGGCAATGTATCTTCTCCTTCCACCTGGCCTCCCTCAGGTATAGAATCGACTTGGTGCGTCTATATCTGTTCTCAGCGTGTCGACGTACTGCACGAAACCTACGCTCGAAATAAGATCTAACGAATATATTACGGTGCCGAAAGGAAAATAAACTTAGGAGGGAGAGCAAGAAGCGACAGGTTGAGCGCTCAGAGTCGTGATAGCGGTCCCGAATAGTTTCTTACTCTCCCTACAAAGTATTTATGTTCATTTTGGCGCAGCAATGTATTCATTAGATCTAAACCAACTCGTCCAGGAACAAGTTCTGCTGGAAATAAGGTACCGCGGGACCAAAGTAAGATATAGCCAGCTTCTGTGCGACGACCCTCTCAAGAATGTTGGGCTGCCGTCGTTCAAGAGGCAGAAGTCATGGCCCGAAGCAAAAGGTACAAGAGTCCTGGCTCCTAAATTCTTAGAGAGAGAGAGAGAGAGAGAGAGAGAGAAAGCAAGGATAGGAATGGCACGCAGGTCAACCAGACAAGCTTCCGGTTCGCTACCCTACACTCAGTGTAATGAAGAAAGGGGAAGGAAAAGACTAAACGAGGAGCAAAAATGCACTTTCATAGAAAGCTGCGTAGCTCTTGAAGCAATCGAAATTTACGGGCACCTCTAAGAAATTGACTTCATGTTCAAGCAATCGACGAATCGCCTCCAGATGGTCTCTCCATTCATTGAAGTGCACAGCAGCAGAAACTTGCATTTTTCGTGCATTTTTCTTTCGTAAAGTGCTGAAAGCGTGCTTCAGTGACCCATCCTGCTCTTTTAGTTCAACCGATAAAGAGGTGCAATAAACCGTACACGTCTGGTGTATAAGCAGCACAGGCGATGCAATAAACTCTGCCATATTCGCTTAAGCGCACTCTTCAATTTTAATGTGTAAGCATTCCCTGTTGAGTACCCCAGCAATATCGGTAATTAACACGAAAACTATTTTGCCTCAAAATATATGCATCATTGGAGAACTTAGCACATCCTACTTTTAACATTGGGTAAATGTACATGATTGGTCGCTTTAGAATAGTTAAAGAAGCAAAAAAAGGAAACCCGTTATTGGCGTCCCCTGGAAAGCTTACTTTTGTGCATTAGGGATGCTCATGCAGAGAAGCCTGCTTTGTGGTGCGGAGTTTGAATAATCATAGAATGGCTGGTCGGGAAATGCGGTAATAGTGTAATTGTAGATGATTGGCAGCCTAAAATATTTTCCTCCTCTGAAATTTATCTACGTCACGCCTTAAAGAATAACCAGCTTGGAAGGCCTGTATCTCACAAATGCCAAGGATGTCTTCACATTTCATCCCACAAAGATAAGCGAAATGACGGAATTCTCGTTTCTGAAATGCAACGCTTAAACAAAGTAAGACTTCAGACCGCATACAGTGAGGCTAACCAGTACACAGCTGCGGCCAAAGCAAAAGGTTAGTTGTCGCTGGTTTCCTCCAACATCGAATCTCGATGTGCTCCCTCTACAGACATGTATCCATCCAAGTAACCAAGCGAGTATTGGCTATTTCCGAAATGTGGCTTCCTGAACTAGTTCCAATCCAAGAGTTTCACTATGTAGCATGATGCGGTCTATGCAGGACACACATGATAAAGAACACAAAATGCTGCCTAAATTGAGCAGCATTTCAGCAAATGAGCAAGTATTTTTAGACATCGGAAAAGCGATCGGTAGGTAGACATGCATTAGGTACGAGAAGCAAGTAAACAAAAGCGAACTAACAGCAGAGCCAAAGAACGGCTACCCATTACGAAACAATAGTCAGAATTTCTGCAGCATTTAGTAAATTCCATATTTCATGAAAGTGCATGCAACAAAATTTTTTCGGACTTGCCATGCATGCAGCATGGCATTGTTTTAGAAGATCCCCGTTCCATGTAGCGAGTGTGAAATAAGTTTACGACAGGGACGCCATCCCTGGAAAGAACTCCAAATGGGCCGCAGGGTCCCGGACCTGGCATCTGTTCTCCATTCGCATCTTATGACATGCTTGAACAAAGAATCGGTGCATCCACGTGTGAGGCATCCAGTAGAAGTGATACAACACCAATGAAAGCCACGTAGGCTTCACGGCTATAGCCGAGCGCGAAGCACATTCCAATATTTCCACACACAAAAAAAAAATGCACTCATGCTGTCGATGCTCACCACGTGTTCACAGAATCAAGACTAAAAAAAAAAAAAACACGCCCGCTGTCCACGCAAGAAGGGTGGAAGATCTCGTCAATACCAACATCGAGAAAGCTTGACCTCCCTACCCTCGACCGCCGAAGCGGCCCTACAGACCGGTGACAAACTGCGTCCGCATTACGAGATAGAGTTTTGGAAATGAAACTGTTTCCATTATATATGTATGTATGTATGTATGTATGTATGTGTATGTATATGTATGTATATGTATATATATGTATGTATATGTATATGTATATATATGTATATGTAGATGTATGTATATGTATATATATATGGCCCGTAGCATGGACCGTATATGGACCGTAGCCGTAGCACTTCACTTAGAGAAAAAGTTTAACATTGCGGTTTCTTTTGCATACGCTAAAGAGGATGAAGGCAACAGTTTGAGCGCTCGCAAGAAATTCCTTAGATTACTTTGACATTGTCATTCCAATGCTTTGTCACTTTATATTACTTCTTTCGCTTAACTCGTTTTTTTTCTCTTGTGTTCTTTTTTGGTCGCCTATGCACCGCCACTGTTTCTGCGTGGTTAAAGGCCTGCTAAAGGAAAGGCATACAGGAATTCACAGCCCAAAGAAAACTTCGTTTGGTCAAGTCACCAGATTTGAACTGATTCGTTTAAGTGCAACAGACCTCGGCAAATTTAGTGCAATGGTTACCGGGAACTTCTCATATACTTGGACAGAAGCGAGAGAGCTAAACTTTAGTTTTCTGCGCTACTAAGGAGCTTTACTATAACGAGAACGCGGCCATTACGGTTAAGGCAAGTTAGGTTTGTGCAGAAGCTAGCTTACAAAATTTCGCATATTTTCCATCGCCACCGTAGTAAAGCCTGAAATATGCTTATTGCGGCAAATGTAGAGCCAAGATTTGACTCCGGTTACAGATATACCAAAATTTCAAAGACGCATTAGCTTCGCCTTAAAGAGTGAAACTCGATACCATTCAAATATACCTGGCTGCTTCTAACGCTTCTCGGTAACTGCAATTTATGTAACCGTAATGTTCACTGGAAAACGCTGCCTGCAATAGCTATGCACGAAAGCGAGCTTTCTGGAAGAGACCCCGCTTATTACGTGGGCCGTGGATTCTCGGCGGTGAGTACGCCACTGCCGTAGTACAAGAGTGGTAGAAACGCAGGAAAATTGCTTTGTGCTTGGGTTTCGGCGTAAAAGAATGTTTTCTCGTACATTCAAATTACAATCTGGTGCTATCATATCTGTTGGTTGCGTGTAAGTCATACTTTACTATGTTTCTGACGCATTTTGCTTAAATTCATTTAGTTCAGTAACGCACTCGCGCCACACGGAAGGCCTGCGTGCGGTATGTCTGATTTCGAATGATTTTTTGCTCACAACACGGTGAACGCCGCCGCAGACACCGAATTATCTGCTACACGAGGCCCGCAGTGCTATCGCGTTAAAAATGCATACTCTCATCTTCAGCATGGAACACTGTTGTGTTCTATTCTGCCGTACTGAATACAGCACATATTTTGGTGTAAATTCTACATTGCATAAATTCCGCCACGCACGTCTTTTTCGTCATATGTATTGAAGGCATATTTCCAGAAAGAACACCGCATACGGAAGCACCCAAATCAGGTTACCCTATCACTAAACCTATACTAAATCTGCGCGTTTTTATTTCAGCACGACATGTTGACGCTCGTTGAATGACCCTTGAACAGAGACGAGCTAACGCCTCTGTTATTCTCTCAGGCCATACGCATGTCTCTGAAAGAGGAATGACCAGTTCCCTACATATGGTGTCCAGCAGCAGCGTCAATCACGCACAGCCCAGTGCAAGCCGCGCTGGAATTGAGGAGGCATCGGCCGTTCCGGAAAACTTCGCTAGGTGGGCCAACGTTTGGGAAAATTTCTTTGCCCAAAGCAAATCACAGATGGTGCGTAATGCTCCCCGTGGTACAACTATGCCGTCACTATGACACTATCGCTATGGAGGAGAGCTCTGATATATGAAACGCGCACGAACTCAGCCCTTATTCAAAACACACGGCATGGTGGATGTGGTGCTAACATGCTTGTCGTGCTCAGCGCTCTTGCAAGTTTGTCAAATGCGTACCTACTACGCCATATTCATTTCCAAAGATAGAAAACAAAAAGGCGTCCGTCTAAATACATAATTAAATTAAATTATAGGGTTCTTCATGCCGAAACTTCTTTCTGATTATGAGGCAGGACGTAATGGAGGACTCCTGAAATCTCGATCATCAGGGGTTCTTCAATGTGCACCTAAATCTAACGACGCGGGTGTTTTCGCATATCGCCCCCATCTAAATGCGGCCGCCGTCGCCGGGATTCGACCCGCGACCTTGTGGTCAGCAGCCTAATACCATAGCCACTGAGCAACCACGGCGGGGGTCTAACGCAATCGAGCAATGCAGTGACAGGTAATATTGCTGCAGTGACGTTCATTTCAGAGTGCAGCGATAATTCTTAGGCATTCGATGATTTCCACTACATCCCACAGGCTCAAATATTGTACCGCTTTATGACTTTCGCTTACCAAGGGAACCTATGAATCTGGAGGCATGACGACTGCATGACGCTAACGCGATGAAGATGGAATAAGAAGGAATGATAGTACGAGGTTGTCGGATCGAATCCCGGCCACGGCGTCCCCATTTCGATGGGGGCGAAATGCAAAAAATCCCGTGTAGTCAGATTCAAGTGCACGTTAAAGAGCCCCAGGTTATCAAAATTTCAGGAGTCCCCCACTACGGCGTACCATAGAATCACATCGTGGTTTTGGCAAGTAAAACCTCATAACTTAATTTTAATTTTAAGGAATTATATTGATGTATTGGTAAAGTCGTACAATGGGGGGGAGGGGGCGACGACATGACGAGAATGACATCCTCATTCTTAAGTCATGATCATGGTATAACAAGGACGACATGACCATGACGGTAAAACAACCTCATGAAAAAGCGACAATGACGATGACCGCACGGCCAAGGTGGCACGATGACTATACCGTACGACAACGAATGCATGATAGCGTCTGTGTGACGACGACACAATGACAGCGATGGCATGACAACGACGGCATAATCCCGACACGATGGCGACAGCATAACTGCGGCCTAATAACGAACAAAAAATGACGTCGATACATTAACGAGGGTGGTGCGACTGCATGATGACAATGGGATTTCGACACTGAAGTGACGAATGCGGCGGCTGCTGTGAATCACGCTGCCTGGCGTGATATACCGATTAGCGAGGCTTTAACAGTAAGCTTTATCCGGGGATCTGCTGCCTAGGTCATAAATGCGAGAGAAGAAACCATCTGACTCTGCAATCACCGCAACACCCGCCGTGGTTGCTCAGTGGCTATGGTGTTAGGCTGCTGAGCACGAGGTCGCGGGATCGAATCCCGGCCACGGCGGCCGCATTTTGATGGGGGCGAAATGCGAAAACACCCGTGTACTTAGATTTAGGTGCACGTTAAAGAACCCCAGGTGGTCGAAATTTCCGGAGTCCCCCACTACGGCGTGCCTCATAATCAGAAAGTCGTTTTGGCACGTAAAACCCCATAATTTAATTTTTTTCAATCACCGCAACAAGATTCGTAAACCTTGTGGCGTTTTTTAATCGCATAATATTGAAATTAAAGGAATTCCCTTTACGATTCTTTAAGAAAAACTCAAGCACTAGCATGAAAATTACAATTATTTGAGCTTTAAAAAATGTCATGATTTTCTAAACTGCACCTAATGTCACATCTAATGAGCCCAATATTGATACATTATACAGCATACTAAAATAAACTATTTTATGAGTAGATACTTTGGAAATCCTCATATAAATGACTATTTTACGCGTATATTTTAGGATTGGTGTTTCCACAATTTTTTCAAGCGGAAAACCAAAAGAAAATTTTGATTCATACAATTATTAGAATTTACCTGTGTCAATCAAATACAATAAATTTCAACTGAATTCATGCAAGCCATATGGAGCTTAGTTCCTTAGCCTTGGCGGGTTCTCTTAAAACGCCACTACTGTTGTTGTGGCCAGTTCTTCACTTTCCCAACATACTATTCTTTGCATTTATTTATTTATTTTATTTATATTTTTATAATATTCCCATAAAGTTCTTATTAAGGACATAATCCAGTCTAGATAGCGAGCAAGATGGAATGACGGCAAAAGACCTACAATATAAACCACATGCGCCGCACCATAATATTGCATTAGCAATGTGAACAACAATAAACATACGTGTACAAATAATAGCACATTACCCACACAACAGCGAAATAAGTTCACCTGGTGATTAGCGCAGATTTTTGAAAAGAGCAACAGGCAGTAAGTTATACATACACTGGGTGCGCGTGTGTCTACTCTGAGCAATATGTCAAAGCACCTGAAAGATTCTGCAAGCAAACGTCTTTCATTGAAAGCGGACTAATCCTCATGAGTTTCACCCACTTGTCGAAACGTTGCCTTCAGCTACAATGTTCAGCCACCTTTGTTTACCACTGCAGGCCACCGTGTTCATGTGCATATCTTTCTTCCATTTTAGAATTCCTGACGCCACCGGCGCTGAGCCATGGAATACGCACTACTACGCGGCTAGTGGCACAACTACAGTCTACGTTACGTGTGCTAAGATTTTTCAGCCTCTGGTACACCACATCTCACCTCGCAGGTGACTCAGCAATCCGTCTGCAGTCGCATACGAGACATTTATAGAGCATTGCCGCTGGCTCAAGGGTGCACGGTTCTGCACCTGTCAATTTGGGCTCTACATTTTGCACAGTTTCATATACAAGAAATGTAGCTGCTGTCTCATCAATTTCGGCTCACGGCTGAGATGATCTGACGGTTAATCGCGGTGGTGATAACGCTACTCGCGAGCAGAACAGTCCTGTGCTCCTGCTGAGGACAGTTCGCGGATTATTCGTGAGCAATCCCTGACGTAGAATTAGGAGGGGTACGAAACCAATACGCGCCAGAAGACGACACATAGGGACACACAGAGCGCTGTGTGTGTCCCTGTGTGTCTTCTTTTGTCCCTTGTTCTAATCGCGCTACCGTACACCCCTTGAAGATGCAGCACCAACAAGCCCACATTGCCACCCTGAATATGTGCGGTCAGGTAGAGGATGGTGCAAAGAGAGGCACAATGCCACACGCGCCAGGAGATATTTTCTGGCTATGCGAGGGGTGTTAGTCCCAAGTGCGTAGAGGGCATGCCCAGTTTGCTATCGTGTCGACGTCCCTAAAAAAACAGCACCGAAGCTCCAACAGCTTTGCCCTTAGAAGCAACGTTTTTTTTTTTTTTTTATTGGGGGGGGGGGGGCTGGTTATTGTTGATTGAAGTGTTTCACTGCACGATGACTTCAACTGCGCTTCGCTTGGTTTTACCTAGTACTTCATAGCAGTGCTAGATTATAGTCTCAAATATTAACGCGACAACCTTAAGGGCCAAGCGTCGCAGAAAATCCGCTGTCGGCGTCGGCGGAGCTGGCCGTGAGCGTAAATTTTCGTATACGTATGAGTACCTTTGTGTTCCAACAAAACTGTTTGTTGGCCTCGTTGGCGCTTGCTAAACGACGCGTTTTTTGCCATAAGGTAAAACACACAAAAGTAAGACACACAGATAGACATAGACGCATAGTTTCAAGCACATGCCATCTGTCCTGTTTTCCATGTGTCTTATTTTGTGTTTAAATTGGGGCAAAGACATGTATTGTACCATAAAGTTACCTGTTTATTAAACCCGTTGCTATATTGCATGCGGTAAATGCAGGTTATATTACCGCACCATTCTATCACTAAAGATGCGCATACCTTGTCTTAAATTCTTTAAAAAGTTGTTCGCCGGAAATTTGAGAATGGCAGCCCGTAAACAAATGGCACGCAAAAAGCACCTATAACTCATGTTTTCATTGTACAATCTCCGAAGACTGAACTAATAAAAGTGCGAAACAATAACACAAGCCTGATAATTAGGTTTTGATCTTCTAGGCGCGGATGGTTGTGAGTAAGCGTCATAATTAATTCGACGATGCTTCTTTTCTGGTACCCAATCCATATTTGCATCTACTCTAGATTCAAGGAGAATCAGCATTTTTCGCTTTCCGTGGTTGGCTCCCAAGCATGCATTGCTTCACGCCTGTGTTTCCTTAACAACTTCACCTACAGCAGTGCTCAAGTGGGATTCGGATAACCCCTTTATGAAATGCGACTACGTCGTTGGCTGACGAATGTACAGGGTCCATTACGAAAGTAATGCGCATTTCTTGGGAAAAATTGATTTATTAACCGGACCTATACAGATGGTTAAAGTTATTCAAACGATTTCCCCCTGCATCAATACACTTGCAGAGATGTGTCCGCCACTGCTTGAAGGCACCCTGAAAGTCCTCGACGGCAATGTTTCTCAGGAACGCTGCAACATGCTTTTGTATGTTTTCCATGGTCTCCCAATGCTTTCCCTTCAGCACTCACTTCATTTGGGGAAACAAAAAAAAAATGGCGCACATACCAATGTCGGGAGTGTAAGGGCACGGGAACTACGGGAGTGCTGCTCCGGGCCAGGAAGTTGGTAACGATGAAGAACGTGTGACTGGGGACATTGTGATGGTGGAGCTTGCTCGTGTATTTGATGTCAGCCTCCCGCGCGCGACGGGGTGCTTCAATATCTTCAGCACCTCCAGGTGAAAGGCTGAGTTTAGTTTTTACCTGCGGTACAAACTCGAAATGGACGATTCCTCGGGCGTCAAAGAAGACAATGAGCATTCTTTCGATGTGAGACTTGCTCATACGCGCTTTCTTAGGGTGGGGGGATGATTTTTTGTGCCACGCGCTGCTCTGGCTTTTTGATTCTGGGTCGTACTGGAATATTCAATATTTGTCTCCGGCTACGACAGAGCTAAGAAAGTCCGGCTAATTTTGAATCCAATCAAACCATTCTTGACAGCTCAAAACTCGAAGTTCTGTCTGATCTTCCAACTACATTTTGTTCAGTATATCCCATATACTGAACAAGTTCGTTGGCAGGGCGGTATCCTCGCCCCATTTCCCGATCGCTTTTGCAGCACTGCCATGGATAGACGCGTCATGATATTATTACGCGCATTACTTTCATAATGGATCCTGCATGTATCATAGCAGGTCAACAATTTCTGGGCAAGCATTGAAGAAGAATGTATAGTATCTCGTCTGAAGCGTATCACATCACTTTTTCTTTGTCCTCATCCACACGGACTATGTCTCATGCTCGTGATAGATAAACAAAAAGTGGGGACTTCTTGAAGCATCTAATGCGCCTACTACTGGATGATGCAGGAAATATATAGTCAAGTGTTGCGCGCTCAAGAAAGCAACATGTTCATTTTAGCTTGGAACACAACGTTCTGTCCGCGGTTTGAAGTGGAGCGTAATAGCCTTCCAAAGAAGCCAACATCACACAATCTTTAGAGTGCTCAGCTCTCTCTCTCATCGTCTCGAAGTTCTTGCATGCATTTAAGAAAGTTTCATACAAAAAAAAGCACCGCGTACGCTAGCACTGAAATAGGGTTCCACGACCACTAAAAGCTTCTTGCCACGACCACAAAAAATGAAACGTTCCATTCCTATGAACTGGCCTTTAACAGCTGGGAATAAGCACCTGTTATGTACTTTCATGCCACACAGATGTCTCGTGCAGTCGTACCACTACTTGCCTTCCCCTGGGGCGCACCAGCAGCATCGATCACACACTGCCCAAATCAAGCTGCGCTGGCATGATGGAAGCATCAGCAAGTTTACAATACGACGCCAGGTAAGCTAACATTAAGAACGGTTTCATTGCAAAACAACTCGTACACTGCAGGGAATGCTTACCGTGGTGCAACTATGCCTGGACCCTCCAAATGTTCAAGGGGAGGGGCAGCTCTGTTGTCTTTGAGCATTTGGCAGGCGGAACTGGCGTTTACTCATGGTTGCAACACAGTGACTCGATACAGACAGAGGAAAAAGCATAAGGTTTATTGCAATATACTTGAGAGTACTCGCACCCTGCAATTATTGATCAGTTATAGGAATGATTGAAGCACTTGTCTGATGATTCAGACGTTGTTGTTGATTCGTTGATTACGCTTTGTTTGCCTCCATTATCTGCCTCTATTGTCAGAGGAATATAAGCACTTGGAAGTTCGGAAAGCGCACCGAGCACGTACAATCGCTGCTACTGGCAACGACTGAGCTTGTCGAGGTGGCCAAAGCGCTTTCCAATTAAGTCATGTACCTTTAAAGAAACATTCAGAAACTGTACTGTCAAATCTGCAACCTTAATTAAGCAATAAAGACAATGCAACGATCCTCTACGATGCACCCAACTGTAAACAATTTGTGTTACAAAACTCGTTGAAATGTATTATATTGGAATAGATCTCTTAGAAATCCTTCCAGGGGTATACTTCAAGCGTGTAGTTAATAAGCGAGTCATTATTGGAATATACATTGTCTATAATTCTAGGAGCCTTACATTCATTAATTGCTCTAATATCATAGCTGAGATGTAATAGCCTCAATTTTCGCAGCAAACTACGTCTATTTTTGCACAAGACGTTTCTCGTTTTGATTTCATAGCTCGCAGTATATTGCCTACGACCAACATGCCTGTGTGCCTGAAGCATTCCGGATGGAAACTTTTCCACAAAGGGACTTGCCCACGTGAGTTGCGTCCTCATGATGAAACGTGTGCTTCAGTGACAATATTTCTTCTACCAATGATAACCACCTCGGGCCTTAGTGTTCACGTGAATGTTTGTCCTCTGTTCTAGAATTCCTTAAAGCACCACAATGGCTGCTACTCGCAACGAAGTTTGTCGGGGTGGCCAAAGAATTTTCCAAATAAGTCATGTACCTTTAAGGAAACATTAAGAAACTCTACTGTCAAAACGACAACCTTAATTCAGCAATTAAGACAATGAAACGATCCTCTACGATGCACCCAACTGCAAACAATTTGTGCTACAAAACGCTGTAAAATGTATTATATTATGGCCAATTGAACACGGTGTGCCACCCGGCTGAAGGCCAGCGGGTACTACGTCAGCTTCATCAATAGACAGCCTAATTGATGCGTCAATACAGCTACTCACGAAAGCACGCTTCTGCACAAGTCGCGATGATGGTTGGAAGATTATCCGTTAGAAAGTTCTGACGCTCATTTACCCGTGTAGAACAATATTTTTGTCTAAGTAGGTGGGTGAGGTAAGAGCGGCAGAATGACGAGAGGCGTTAGTCAGAACTGTCAATCAAGTAGTCCCACTGTGCTGTTCAAGGTGTCGTGTCGGCGTCGGAAATAATACATTAAGCACTAGGGCTCTTAATAATTAGTGCCATTAGTAGTGATGCTTTTTGGGGGGCTGTCGGAGTGTATTATTTCATGAATTCAGGGAGACTGCGCTTCTCCATACTTTAGACTGCAGGTAAGATATGCTCGAGAATAGCCGCAATTATTGAATGGAACAAAGAAGATACACGCATGAAGACTACGCGTGATAGGAGATGCACTTTCCATGTCAGGCATGCCATTTCTCCTCATCTGTTTGGTGCCGCTGTTACTGAGTCAGAGATCTCCAACTAAACCAAAAACTCTTCGCATCCTCATTTGGCCTGATTCGAGTGAATAAATCCTATTATATTTTGCCGGCACTTTGGTATCTCAGTTTCTTTCTGTATGTTACGAGTAATAAATTTTGTCCAAGAAGAGGCGCAGGAAGGCATACGCCTCCAGCATTATATTTCACCGGAAGAGAGAGGAAATGTGCCTGTAGAAATAAATAAAAAGTTGAAAATTTTCAATGGACCTTTTAGCAAGTCTGACAATGTGGAACAATGTACCCGAACAACTTGATTCGGACGACTTGGTTCATCGTGAGAACCTTGAAGCAGCGTGAAGATGGGGGCAACAATCGAAAACACACACAACATGGCGAGTGCTGTCCTGTTGTGTGTGTTTCTTATTGCTGTCGTCGTCTTCCTCGCGGTGCTTCAATTTTTACTCAAGATGTATGAATTCCTCGGCATGAAACCATCGCTAGTATTTTGAGCACATGTCTGAATTATCAACAAAGTCTGAAATTATCTCGCTAATCTTTGTCACTTAAGTTGCACAGGTAATATTCGGCTCGAATAAACGTTTTCTTTGTGCTTCAGTTCGTCACCTCTATTACGCAATGTGTGGCAAGGCGTAATTAATTTTAATGCTGGCATGTACTTTCCAATGCATAAGCTTCACATCATCGTACTGCGATGGAAAAGGAACATTTTCTGACAAGTATCGTCACTGGGATTGGCCATAATTCTCCGGTGTTAATCTACAGTTGCGTTTCACTTCCCTATTGTGTACCTTCGTGGCTTGTAAATTTCTGTGTGAATTCAAGGCAGAGTCGGAGAAGGTTCGTCCGTGTGGCACCGAAGTATTGCATCTCTCAAAGTAACCGATCTTTGTTGAAAAAGGTGCCCAGTTCCGAGTTTAGAAATAAGGCTTCGTTGAGAAATTGACTTTCGTGCATGTTTTCATTACTCCTTTGATTTACATATTTCTTTCCTCTAGTAATCATATATTGCCAAGTGTTCTTCGCCTACTTCCATAGTTCATTACAACCCGAGAATACAGTGGAAACGGTACCAACGAAAACGCAGTGCACCCGCCGTGGTTGCTCAGTGGCTATGGTGTTGGGCTGCTGAGCACGAGGTCGCGGGATCGAATCCCGGCCACGGTGGCCGCATTTCGATGGGGGCGAAATGCGAAAACACCCGTGTGCTTAGATTTAGGTGCACGTTAAAGAACCCCAGGTGGTCAAAATTTCCGGAGTCCCCAACTACGGCGTGCCTCATAATCAGAAAGTGGTTTTGGCACGTAAAACTGCAAATATTATTATTAAAACGCAGTGCGTCTCCAGATGACCTCTCAAATGGAACCAAACAACCTGGATACTGCTCACAGCCTAAGTAGCCTGCTCTGCTAACAAAAATGTAAAGCTAATTGAAGAACAAAAGCTCGCTGCTGCATTATTACCTTTGGTGGAGCACTGATATTAGGACACTGATCAAATTAACAGGACGACCAGGAATCATTGTACCAGCATTGGCCCAGATATTTATGTTAGAAGAGTTGTTTTGAACTTGCATTGCCGTTTCAGGTCACGGAAAGAAGCGAAGCTAATTGAATGGCGAGTACGTGGAGTTTTTGTTTGGTTTGGACAGCGTACATATAACCTTTTATTCTTTGGTTGGGGCCGACCATAAACACATTGTCGTATTTAGGTATGTCGGTAGGTAGGCAGGATACGTACGTTCTTGTGCGGCGTCATTTTTGCAATCGCACCTCTGCTTGGAGCACAGCAGCCTGGGCTCTCGCCGTTAGACCTTTCTTTATTTCTAGAAAATCAAACGCCATCGCAAGGCTACTTCTATAGCTGAAAACCCATCAAGATATTTTAAACCTACGGTGCGTGTGCCACGGGACAGTTTCTGGACTTCTTCGCTCTAGAACCCTGAAGTGTTCGGGCCCTTTCAGACTGCCCACATTCCTCATTAATTTCGTCATTGCTTTTCATAATTGGCACAGGTTCAACAAATTTTAAGGTTTTATTGCCTGAGTACAAATAACTTTATAGTCTTACATAAACCTCGTAATAGAAGCATAAATACACACTACACGTTTATTTATTTATTTATATATTTATTTACACATACTGCAGCCCCTGCTGGGGCTATAGCAGTAGTGGATAATACAATACAAGAAAGAAATAAAACAACCAACAAAGAAAGTTGGTTGTATAACCCTAGCACTTAGCGCAGTTTGCGTTTTCATAGCGTTTCTCTCCAATTCTCGTTGAGTACCTCTGCAGTACCCAATAATCTTGCGGATAAATTCGGTTGAAGCGGCTCAGGAAATTTAGGCCTCTTGAGGGTCTTTAACGTGCCCTTAATTTTAGGTTCACAGGTGTTTTTTTTTTCATTTCGCCCCTATCGAATGCGCCTGCTATGGCCTATATTCGATACGTTGAACTCAAAATGAAAGGTGTGTCGTAAAAAAAATTCTGTTTAGAACAATTCGCATAAACACTTTTTAATCCACAAGCATTTCCAAGGTTGCCAATCAAGAAAAACCGTCAGTCCGTCCCTCCGTCAGTCCATTCCAAATTGCATTTCGTGCTGTCTCGTTTCAGCACTAACGAAGCCATCACGTCACAGAAGTCGTGGAGCTCTCAGCGCACGGCGCACTCAGCAATGTTCGCTGATCACTTTCAAGGTATGGGTCCGTGAGTCTCCTAAACAATCAGTAAGCGGCGAGAACACAGCGCGCGAAGCTATCAGCAGTCGGCACTCTTTGACGGCATCGCAGATCGCTTTCAAGGCGGGGTCTGCATGGCGGTGCCTCCGGCCATGTACGCTTGGTCACCGTTCATAACGCTTCGACGTGGATAGATCAGGCGATAAAGAGCGATAAAGACGATAATGATTGGAAGGTCGTCAGTGCATCTGGTGTCGCCACCTGCAGTACTTTGCGTAAGGAATATATGCTCCTTGCGCCACCGTACGCAACAGTTCCTGTCACATAACGGTCGTTTCTACTCGCCGGATCCAGTTCCATAACAATGATAAATGACACCGGGCTGAGTGTATAGGAGCAAGTGGCGCAATGCCCACGCATACTTCGGTAACTCCCCGAGGAGTTCCTGCCTGACTCTTTTCTTGTCCAGGCGCATAAGAGCTTCCTCTTTGGTAAACGTTTCACTGCTTCTCGGAGTTAACTGATTTTTCTAATGATCTGAATGATCTACTTCTAATGATCTAAATGATCTAATTTCTAAACGATCTACCGGAAAGCTTCCGCATTATGTGAGAATATCTTTGAGAATGACCAGCCAATACGAGTAAAATTTAATGACAGAACCTTGCGCACTCGCCACCCTGGACTTCTTTATTAGGAGCATTCTTGTATGTAGTGATTAGTCCGTACATGCATGTCATATTTGATTGTGTCATGTAGCATCAACGTCTCACGGAGTCTGGCTTATTACAAAGCCATTCCATTATGAGTGCGCGAAAAGATGCACGTAAATGAAAAGCAAGCAATGCAAGATCAACCAAGCCCCCGTTAATGCAGAAAGCACCGAGAAATCAACAATAACTTTCAAAACACTAGTTTGTCTTCTTCGTTCACACTAGGTTGTGTTTTCTGGTTTTTGTTGCTTAAACATTCAGGATCACTTATCAGAACAAAAGTGCTTCGCTGTTTATTCTTGCTTCCTGCGCGTTCATATCACGGAATGGTCCGTCCTCATGACTTGTGGCACAGTGACGAATTTATGCCTCTGCTTTCAGGGCATGCAAACAGTACTGGAAGCGGAAGCACCGGTTTCCCACTGCCGGTCTACAGCAGCGGCGGTGGCAGCGATGATTCATTGGCAAGCACAAGCCACGTGGGCATGCAGGAAGCATCGGGCATGCCGGGAAAGGAAACTAGGTGAGCCAAAGATTTGCAAGAACTCCTTTCGATAGAGCAACTCACTGAGACAACAGGGAATTTTGCCCATGGTTCTGTTATGCTTACACTGACAAGCTTTTGCGATGAAGTTCTGACTATTCAAATGCCAAATATCAGCTGTTGTTCACGCAGTATGGCGCTGGAGTAAAGAGGAATCTTTAGCTCAGGATGTACTACCTAGGTACATGGGCAAGAAGAAATCAGTCTTCTCGACAATGCATTGCACGAACATTGGGGAACTTTGCGGCGTTTAAAAAAATGTTCTATACTATAGTTGGAAAAATTGCATTTTTGATTCACGTCATATACTATGGAATAAATTGAGACACTGAAGCATAGGAATTACAACTTCTTAACGCGAAAATAAAAGCAATGTGATGGCTCTATCAAATGGAAGAAATACCACATCTAAACTGCACAAAACATGCACAAAACACACCACTTTCAAACGGGCTCTTGCATGAGTGGACACTTTTGAAATCATTGCACACGGTTGAACAATTCCACAAATCTACCAATGGTTGTAAATAAAGTTGTCTCCTCAAGTTTTTCTAATATATGCAGCTAATATGACATCCGTGAAGTTAAATAAAACATTTAGGGAAGTGAAAATTGTCAATTTTATGCTTCTGTTCTTTTTCACTTTGCAATTTCAGTATTTTTGCATCAAAAATCATATGAAGATTATGATTTATACAGCTGACGGAATTTAAATATTTCAATCAGATGAAACAATTTTATTAAATTTGCGCTGAAGACAATCACGAAATATGTTCTTAGACCTACACGTGTTCTCTGAAAGCAATACTGCCTCTGTCGTGGCATGTTAATCTTCCTCCCTATTATTTATTTACTTACTTACTTACTTACGTAGCTCTAATTTGTTTATTACATCATCCGGTCATGATACCAGCCAAGGTGGCATGATTTGACAAGATTTACAAGTTAACACGATAGGATAAACAGTACATTAGCAGAACAATACCTAACAATGTTCATGTAGTGCTTACCGCAGGCATTTCAAAAAAGCAACCGACAAAATGGAAAGCAAACACTTGGCGCGGGCATCTCTGCTATACTCTTTCCCCTAAACTGCACAAAAGATGTCGTACGAACGATGACTTGACTCAACGCTTGCAAACGTCATGAACTTATCGGATAGAAGAGAGAAAAACACGTTATTTATATTACATCACCGTAGATTGCCCTGAACACTGTAATGAATATTTTCACAACGAGAAGAAGCAGGAAACAAGCTTTCTCGGCAGCATATTTCATCCACTGTGCGTGAAAACAATGAACGATATGAGGCATTGTGTTCGCTGCGTGAATGGTTTGATGTTCGAATGCGAGTCGAATATTAAATTATCTGATAGAAAGACAGCAGAAAATTTTCAATCTGCAATTTTGTTCTTCGTGTTCTGCACGTAGATTGTGTTAGGACATTAAATGTCCTTCAGGGAGGCAGGCCGCCTGTATTTGTGTCAGGAACAACGCGAACGTGCCTTTGCGCGATTTTCAATTCTGAGGGCGAAAGCCTTGAGTGGTTTTTTGCAACAGCTCCTACCTGGAAAACGCGGCTCCAGCCCACAGACAAGACATAATAAGGAATCGTTCATACACCGTAAACAAGCAATGATCTATAGGCTGATAATGAATGAAGCAAGAACGAGAGGAGGAAGGAAGGAAAGGAAGAAACTCCAGGTATTACATTAGGTTCAAGCATGTGTGGTTAAGGGGGTCGACCAACTGCGTCATACGTTTACTTCAGTGCGGCTCGTTACGCTTTGTAAGAATTCTGGCCTTTCCCATTGCATAACTTAATGCAAGACCACGTGACCAGAAAGCTTCCACCTTCCCTTTTAACAGAAGTGTAACATGCTGCCGAACTTTTTTACTCTTCTTAATATACAGGGCGTCCTAAAAACGTATAGGAACTTTCCCCGATGCAGAAGGGGCTTTTTCAATGTCGAATGAAACATTTTGAAGAAAAGAAATGAAGAAACATTTCAGGACTTTCCACTTCAATACTCCTTGTGAGAGCGGTATTGGCGCGCATGTATTGTAAATATATAAACATGCTATGTTTCTCCATTAAAACTCGCTGCCAGACATTTCCACTCACTTGCACTTGCTTTAGATAGGCCATACATGAAGTATTAGGGCAAGCATTTTTCGTATTGCTTGCAATTCTGACGTAGACGATTCTTTTCAAGTTCCGCAACAAAGACCACCAACAGCAGCGGCGTACAATTTATGGCAAACTAGAGCACAATTCGAGCGCCAGCACTATATTCAACTAGTTAGCGCTCAGGTTCAGCTGGTTGCCTTAACGCGCGATTACTGGTCAACCTGTCCATTCGCAAAATATTTTCGCTCTCCCGTACAGGAGTCGGCTATTTTGAGCTCCTTTGACCGTCTACTAACAGGAACGCTACTGGAACCAGAGGAAGGGGACATCAAGAGCTGTCCGGTGTCTCAGGCGATGTTTCGAGCAGGCGGCATGCCTTACAAGAGCGCGACAACCAACACACGGACGACAAAGCCCACATTTGTAAAGCACGCGATCAATCATCTGTGGAACAGGCGGAGTTTGTAGAGCGCTGCCGCATCCGTGATGCGAAAAAACACAAATGCGAAATCTGTTGTAAACTGTTCCGCTGTGCTAGTCACCTAGATGAGCATAAGCGCACGCATACAAACGAGAGACCTTTCAGATGCGAAATATGCGATAAAATGTTTCGGTGTTCTCATCACCTAAATGACCATAAGCGCACACACACAGACACGAGACCATACAAATGCCAAATATGTCCGAAATCGTTCCGGTATCATGGTAATCTAAAAGTCCATATGGGCACACATACAGACGAGAAACCGTACACTTGCGAAACGTGCGGTAAATCATTTCGGCGTGCTGTTTACCTAGGTTTCCATAAACGCTATCATACTGGCGAGAAACCCCACTCTTGCGAAACATGTGGTAAATCATTCGTGCGGACGACGGATCTGCATAGACACCAGCTCACTCACACGGACGAGAGACCCCATGTCTGCCATAAGTGTAGTAAATCATTCAAAGCGAAACGCGTTCTCAAGCGTCATCTCAAATCGTGTTGTAAAAAAGGAGCTTTTGTTTGCGAAATATGTGATGAATCCTTTACAGACAACTCGCATCTCAGTCATCACCGCCAAAGGGTGCACAGGGATAAAACACTGTCTGAGTGATTTCGCTTCGCAGAGAAACACTTGACCGACACCTGTGTCAAAATTTCAGGTGTCTCTTATCTGTAGATTGATTTGAAGACGCAATTCAACTGAATACATGCCTCGTGACGCCTAAGGGTGTGCATTCGTAATATTCTAACTAGTGCGGACGACAAGTAAATCTCCCGCGGATTTACGTGAGAGTAAACCGTGCAGGGGAAACACATTGACATTCGTTTACAGGAGCTAGTAACCAACTGAACGCATCGCATGCAGAGACAGGCTTCTTTTAATATTTAAAACAGCTGATTTAAATGCTCGTTTCTTAAACTTAGAAGACGAGGCATTGTCGCCACAATTATCTATCGCACTTCTTTGTCGAAGGTCCTGGACCACGCTATCTGTCTGCAGAACTATGTTCGCGAGCGCCGCTTTAACAAGCTTTTTACAAGACAAAACCTGATGGGCTGCAAGTATTTATTTTTTGTAAGTACAAGCTTGAAATATTGGCACAAGACCATTGACAACTTGCTTAGTTAGAGAAGTGGATTCAGCAACTGTTTTAGCTTAACTATCCGTTTAGTTATTCTGTTGTGTGAATAGAAGAAAACACCTCTCATTAGGAAGCATATAAAAATTAAGGACTCTTTTTTCTGTCGACTGAAAAGTAATCTCTGATAATATTAGATGTTTTTGAGCCAAGTTGTTTGAGATGTTTGGCGACCGACGATACTTGCAGGAGCTTTTACGAAAGTGTATGGCCACATTGTACAGATAGAAAAATGTATTTTCCTTGACGTTCTTCTCAATGCAGTCAATATTTTAGTTAACTCTTTGCCTCTTATAGTTTTACCGACGATCTTTGTTGTATCCCGTAAACTAAGCTGATGACAGTAGTAAGACTATAAAATTCAAATAGTTTGAAGCTTCACTATGTGATTTGTTCTCCTTCAATAGAATTTTTAGTTATTCTTTCTTCATTGTGGTAGAATCTCCGTCAGTTCTAAATTGCAGATTTTATCCCCAATAACGTTAAATTTTTTTACTAGGCGTGCTCTCTGCTTACAGCCGTGAAATCTTAGTCTGATATGACAAACGCATCCGTGCGAGCAATGACATGAAAAGTAAGATTCAGGTTTTATGCATAATGGCACGCGTGCTTGTATACCTCTCTATCTCTTTACGTTGAACACGTTCGCACCTCTAGCAAATGTTGAGCTACTGCTCAGAACAGTCTCGAACTTTCTCGGCTTTTCTCTTATGTCTACGCTATGTCATATTGAAGCGAAATAGGTTTGCACGTGTTGACACCGGACCCTTTAGGCGAGAACGACGAAGTTCGTGATTGCGCGCGGGCTCTCCGAGGACCAGCCATCGCAAAAGGCAGACGTTTTGTCCCAGTCTGTCAGTGCTAAACTGTTTTAGTTGCCATAGCTGGGTGACATTTCTGGTGGAAGTGCTGGGTACGGTCGATGTTAAGATCTCCGGAGCATACCCCAGACCTAAGCCCGGCGAATAGTTCAACTGAGCTTACCCCTGTGCACGTACGTGCCAGCCGACGCCTCCAGGGACTCCAGCCACAGCACGGTCTGCTACCTGAACGAACTAAAATGACGACCCAACCACCTCCCGCCACTCCTGCAGCATCGCACGTTGTCGTCAATCACATCCGGACGCCGAATCTGTTCCACGGAAGTGCTTCCGAGGACGCCGATGACTGGCTTGACCATTTTGACCGGGTTGCCAACCTCAACGACTGGAACCACGAGCGTAAGCTACGTTACGTGTACTTCGCTCTTGAAGATTCCGCGAAAATATGGTTTGAGAACCACGAGGCGACACTGACGTCATGGGAAGAATTTCGTAGGCAGTTCCTCAATGCCTTCGCCAGGGCGGACAGGAAGGGGAAAGCGGAGTTAGCGTTGGAGGCAAGAATTCAAGGCCCCAATGAGCGAGTGACTGCGTACGTAGAAGACATGAATCGGCTGTTCAGACGTGCGGACCCTTTGATGACTGAAACAAAGAAGGTGCGCCATCTCATGCGCGGCGTCAAAGAGGAAATCTTTGCTGGCCTAATTCGAAATCCGCCGACGACACTTGCAGAGTTCCATGACGAAGCCACTACTATGGAAAAGGCCCTTCAACAGCGGGCCAGGCAAAACAACCGCGACGCCGTGATTTCAAGGGAGCTCTCTGCCGTTACCCTCGGTAACGACGTTGGCGCCTTGCGAGAACTCATCAGGGCTGTCGTTAAGGAGGAACTGCAGAAGATGCAGACGACCACGGCCCCTGTGGGACAACTTTCCATTGCGGAAATGGTGCGCGCCGAGGTCCGACAGGCCGTCCATGTTCCTGGACAGTACGAGGCACCACAGCAGGTACCGCACGCCGAAATGAGTTACGCTGAAGCAGTACGCCGTCCGCCACCGTCAAGTGCATGCAGCATGGTACACCCCACTCAACAAATGGACGTAAGCTTCAGGCCGCCTCGCAACCCACCACACATCGCCGAAGCAAGGACTAGGAAGAGCGACGTCTGGCGCACCCCAGACTACAAACCTCTTTGTTTTCATTGTGGCGAAGCCGGGCACATCTACAGAATGTGTCCTTATCGTCATGTGGGGCTTCGTGGATTCTCGCCGAATGCACCTCGTCCACGACCTGGTGAGCGGCCGCCGGATATAGAGAGTTTCGTCGCAAATCGTCGCAATGTTGATCAGCGATGGCCGGAGCCCCGTTCGTCGTCTCCTGCTCGTTACAGGTCTCCATCACCAAGCCAATCCTTTATTCGCGGCGCTCTGAGACGCCGCTCGCCTAGCCCGGCGGGTCGGGAAAACTGAGTTCAGCGACCTCCGGAGGTGAGGCCGCTGACGACGACCGTACGCAATATCCTCCACTACGACGACAACGACGAAAACAGAACGACGCAGACGTGCAGACGGAGTCGAACACCTTACGAGAGGTAGTAACGTCGAACATTCCAGTCACCATAGACGACGAAGAAATAACGGCGTTAATCGACACTGGAGCGGACAGCTCAGTTATGAGCATGGACCTTGCCTGCAAGCTGAAGAAGGTTTCTACCGAGTGGACAGGGTCGCAGATTCGAACTGCAGGAGGCCATCTGCTCACCCCGGTAGGAAGATGCACAGCTCGAGTGAGCATTCGTGGGTTTACGTACCTCGGAGATTTCGTTATCCTCCCAAGCTGCTCGAGGGACCTAATTCTGGGAATGGACTTTCTGCAGGCTAATGGAGCTGTGATCAACTTACAAAAGTCGCGGGTAACGTTTTCGACGGCGCAGGCCTTAGCAGGGAGCAGCACTGACGACATGTATGTCAACGCCTTGAGGATTGTTGACGAGAACATCACGGTGCCGCCAAGGAGCAGCGTATTGACCCTCGTCACCTGCGACGCATTCGACGGCTATGAGGGTATTGCCGAGGCAAATATCCAGCTGCTGCTTCAAAAACACATCTGCATCGCCCGCGGCCTTGTTCGAATACAGCATAAGTGCTCGCAAGTGTTGTTGACAAACTTCAGCCATGAGTATCAGCACGTCCCTCAAGGTACAGCTGTGGCATTCCTGAACGAAATTGCTGACTTCTCCGATATCGGCACGTTACAAGTGACTTCACTGGACGCAACAGCTCACGCCAGCCTGAATACCCGCGTCCACATTAATGCTGACTTAGCAGATGTCCAGAAGGATCAGCTGCTGGGCCTACTGACAGAATTCTCCGGCTGTTTTTCCACGGAATCCAAAGTCCAGCGCACTTCCGTTACGCAACACCGGATAGTTACAGAGGAGTCGGCGCGGCCTGTTCGTCAGCATCCGTATCGCGTGTCACCTATGGAGCGGGAGGCGATTAAGCGTCAAGTTCAAGAAATGCTAAATGATGACGTCATCCAGCCGTCGACATGTCCGTGGGCATCCCCTGTCGTACTAGTAAAAAAGAAAGACAACACACTCCGCTTCTGCGTTGACTACAGACGGCTTAACCGACTCACCAAACGCAACGTTTATCCCCTGCCAGGGATCGATGACGCTTTGGACCGTCTGCGTCATGCTCAGTTCTTCACTTCGTTAGACCTAAAGTCAGGCTACTGGCAAATCGAAGTGGACGAGCGTGACCGTGAAAAAACCGCCTTCGTGACTCCCGATGGGCTGTACGAATTTAAAGTGCTGCCTTTCGGTCTCTGTTCCGCCCCTGCTACGTTCCAACGAATGATGGACACTGTACTCGTTGGACTAAAGTGGCAGACGTGTCTAGCGTACCTAGACGACGTTGTTGTGTTTTCCAGCACGTTCGATGAACATCTCGCCCGGCTACGAAGTGTTCTTACCGCAATACGCAAGGCCAACCTCACCATCAAGCCTGAAAAATGTTACTTTGGCTTCCAGGAACTCAAGTTTCTAGGCCACGTGGTCAGCGCCCAAGGAGTACAACCAGACCCAGAAAAACTCGCTGCCGTTGCCGAGTTTCCTCGTCCTAAAGACAAAAAGTCTGTTCAGCGGTTCCTGGGCCTCTGCGCTTACTACCGTCGTTTCGTTGAAGGCTTCTCAAGGATTGCTGAACCGCTCACGAGACTGACGCGACAAGATGTGCCCTTTGCGTGGACGGAAGAACAAGAGCAGGCCTTCACCGAATTGCGTAAACGCCTTTAATCCGCTCCAGTGCTGGCGCATTTTGATGCCACCGCGGCAACTGAAATACACACCGACGCCAGCAACGTAGGACTCGGGGCCATTCTGGTGCAATGGCAAGATGGCGCAGAACGTGTAATTGCGTACGCCAGTCGTAGTCTGACAAAAGCAGAAGCTAATTATTCAACGACCGAAAAAGAATGCTTAGCAGTCGTGTGGGCCATCAGCAAGTTCCGACCCTACTTATACGGCCGGCCATTTCGAGCGATCAGTGATCACCACTCGCTCTGCTGGCTTGCCAATCTACGAGACCCGTCAGGTCGCCTCGCTCGTTGGAGCCTCCGCCTCCAGGAATACGACATAACTGTTGTCTACAGATCCGGCCATAAGCATAGCGACGCTGACTGCTTGTCACGTTCTCCTATTCCCCTGACATCCTCCGACTTGGAGCTAGATTTGCCGTTTCTTGGTGTCGTCGACGTGGTGCGCATGGCTGACTATCAACGTGCAGACTCTGAGCTGCTTCCAGTCATCCGATATCTCGAGGGAGCTGACGTTGTTGTCCCACGCTCACTTTCACGAGGATTGACGTCGTACTGCCTGCGAAACGATGTCCTGTACAAGAAAAATTTCGAGAACAGCCAGGACACGTTCCTTCTCGTCGTTCCGACGACACTGCGCGAGGAAGTTTTACAGGCGTGTCACGACGATCCCTGTGCCGGCCACTTAGGCTTCGCGAGGACATTAGCGCGCATACGGCAAAAATACTATTGGCCACACCTATTTTCATCGGTTCAGCGCTATCTGCGAACATGCCGTGACTGTCAGAGGCGTAAAGTTCCACCCGTCAAGCCTGCCGGCCTCCTCCAGCCTTTGGATCCGCCTCCGGCGCCGTCCCAGCAAGTGGGAATGGACCTTCTTGGGCCGTTCCCCACGTCCTCCTCGCAAAATAAGTGGATAATCGTGGCAACTGACTATTTAACTCGCTATGCGGAGACAAAAGCTGTGCCGCGGGGAACTGCTGCTGAAGTCGCCAGCTTCTTCGTCCACAACATCGTGCTTCGCCACGGTGCACCCGCTGTACTCATTACTGACCGCGGTGCAGCGTTTACAGCGGAGTTATCGCAACAAGTCGTCACACTGACGCACACCGACCACCGAAAGACCACAGCCTATCATCCCCAAACTAACGGCTTAACAGAGCGCCTAAACAGAACATTAGCCGACATGCTCTCCATGTACATTGATGTGGAACACAAAACATGGGATGAAATTTTGCCATACGTCACGTTTGCTTACAACACCGCTGTGCAGGAGACCACCGAGTTTACACCATTCGAGCTTGTTTACGGACGTCGCGTTACAACCCCCTTAGACGCCATGCTGCCGGTAGACCAAGGAACCACAAGGAATGACAACACTGAAGCTTTCGTCGAGAAAGCCGAGGAAGCTCGCCAGCTTGCTCGGAATCGCATCCGCACCCAGCAGAATGCCGACGCCTGCCGTTACAACCGGACCCGACGGAATGTCCAGTACTTACCAGGCGACCGCGTGTGGGTGTGGACGCCTATCCGGCACCGCGGGCTCTCAGAGAAATTGTTGCGCCGCTACTTCAGCCCCTACGAAGTCGTACGCCGCCTCAGTGATGTGAACTACGAGGTTGTGCCTCGAACCTCTGATCCTGGTTCGAACCGACGCCGTCCACGTGCTGAAGTCGTCCACGTAGTACGGATGAAGCCGTACTACGCACGCCAGGGCTAAGGAACCCTCACAAACCGCTTCAGCATTGTGTCCATTCCTTTATGTGTTTTTTTTTTGTCTTTTCATGTCGACACTCTTGCCCATAGTGCGCGCCCGCTGCCCTTGAAGTGACCGGGCCGGTCGCTTTTGAGAGGGGAGCAATGAAGCGAAATAGGTTTGCACGTGTTGACACCGGACCCTTTAGGCGAGAATGACGAAGTTCGTGATTGCGCGCGGGCTCTCCGAGGACCAGCCATCGCAAAAGGCAGACGTTTTGTCCCAGTCTGTCAGTGCTAAACTGTTTTAGTTGCCATAGCTGGGTGACAATATGTCTACGTTTCATGTAGTATGTACATGATGTATTAGGTAATGCAAGGCTTCTGTTATGCTTGAATCTCGAACGAGAAAAGATCTTAATTTACAGTTCAGCATCACAGGCCACTGAAATCACCAGTGTTCAATTTCTGACAAACTTATGATGTCAATCCACGTGTTGATGCCTTTGTCGGGAAGGCATGCGATTTCGCTTTTGTGTACAAACAAACCTCGTTATTGTTGTTGGGTGTATACGCATGCGTGGCGGTGATTTGTGGAATGTTTTCACAATAAACTTCAGTTGTAAGTCCAGCGTTGTCCTGTCTGTTTCTACTTCTTCTGCTCGCGTCCGTGCTTCCTGGAAACCATTATGCATTCACCATGCACCAACTGGCCCAGCAAACTACACTACTAAACTCATTACTTTATAACTCAGAAACATAAAGACCTCCACGATTCAGTCAACTGCCGCAAATAACATATTTAGAGCACTCAAAATGGATGTATTACACAGCTCACTGAAATTTATTGTTTTATGGGTAGATCATTCGCCAGTCCTCGGACACATTGTACCGATTTCAAGCAAATTGCAAATGAATATAAAGAAAGTTGTCCGCTTGGGTTGCTCCAAGCTATGCAGCTAATAAAACTGCGACATATATTTTTTCGCGTAGTTAACTTTCTAAATTCTAAGATTTTATTCTTTTTAACCTTAGCGCTTACATAATTTCTCGTAGTTGCAAACCTATATAAAATTTATGCTGTATACATTTGCAGGAATTTACCTGGCCCTATCACACGAAATTTGAATGTTTGATAGTTCTAATTTCTTCCTGAAATAATCCGGTCTTAATGCCGGCGAAGCTGGCATGATTAGAAACGACGTACAACGTAACATAACATGACTGTAACCAAACCATAACATCGCATGAGTCATGTCAACATGGGCCACAAGAATAAATCAAAGTACATAACCGCAAGAAAAGCGACCAATGTTAATCTAGTGCTTAGCGTAGACATTTCAAACGAGCTACTGGCTTTACAAAAGACATTCACCAAGCGCGCTGTCTCTGCCCTACTGCAAGTAATATTTTGCTTCATCAAACGGTTGGAAAGATGTCGTACCAGCAGTTTCTTAAATCAACGCTTGCAGCGTTCATCATGTTATCGAGAAAATAAAGAGAATACTAACTTCTTCGGCAGCATATTTTATCCAATGTACTTGAAACACTGAATTATTTGACGTATATGCGCTTGCTACGTGTTGCGGGAAATCACTATGTGTGTGTTGTTCTCGTGATGCCTTCGGCCGCAACGGTGTGCAGTTCGAATGCAAGACAAATACCAAATGACTCCATAAAAACACTGCAGGAAAATATGCACACAGCAGTTTTTCTTCGTATTCGTAATGTGGGACTTCAGTTAGGACGTGTGATGTCCGACGGGCAGTCAGTCCAGGTCAGAAATAAAGCAACTAGTTCGCCTTTATTTTAAAGCGAAAGATTCAAGTGACTAATTGCAACGGCGTATACCCGGAAAATGCGGCTCTAGTGCAGTGAGAAAGAAATATCATCATCAGGAATGTCTTATACCTCCGTAAGCGAGCAACGATGAATATATGTATTTGAACGAAGGAAAGAAGCATCGAACGAACAAACAAGCGATGAAAAAAATGTGTCAATGAAAACAAACAAAACAACCTTAAGGTATTGCATTAGGTTCTCTCATGCAATGTTGAGGAGGTCAACCTACAGTGCCAAACGTATACTTCGTACTGTGGCTCACTATGTTCGACCCGTGAGATTGTACAACTTCACTTTAAACATTAACACGTGTACAGCAGGCCTGTTAGAAGGTGTTAGAAGAGTGTAGCATGCTGCCGAACTGTTTTACTCTTTGACTCTGAAAAATTCACTGATAATTTGGAAAGCCCGTAATGCGAAATTTCAGAGCAGCATTGTACGTGTTTTCCTTTCGCGATATATGGAGTCAAAGATTTTGCGAGAGACACATACCAGAGGTAAATCGCGATGGATTTTGTAAGTGACTGATCGACGGACCCAGTGTAATAGCTGGTGCTGCTTGGCTTACATAAAATACTACACCATTCGCGTTGCGCATAGAATCCAGAATGGAAAACAATCGCAAACCAAGACAACCGAACGAAGCCAACCAATCAAGCTTGAGTGAGAGCCGACGCGAACTGACGAGCTGGTGATAGCACGAGATAAGCCCTCTGGCTGAGACCAGATGCTAGTACGAAACAAGCAGTCGGGCGGGTTAACAAAAAACCCAGTTTTGCGTGCTCTTATCACAGAAGGGGCAGCTGTCATTGGTCTCCGCCTCTCGGCCGTTCAAGGCTCGCGTCTTCTGCCTCGCCGCGTTCGATCTTTCATCTTTCGCTGTTGTGCTCGTTCGCTCGCTTACGCCGCCGACACTCGCCGCATTAGCGAGTCATTAAGAGCTGCGCCATGAAACTGTGACGTATTTTAGCCGAGGCAAAATAGTCTTTTTCAATGACAAATGTATCGCTTCCGAGGGCACGTTTCTGGACCGTTTCCTGAATACTGCTTGTGAGCGTGTTGAAGGCGGAGTTGCATTTTCAATACTCAGACCAGCTAGCTTTCTAACTTACCATCACTGAGAGATATTTCTACTCTCCTGCACCTGTTTCATGTAGTATGTACATGATGTATTAGTTATTGCAAGGCTTTTGTTATGCTTGAATCTCGAACGAGAAAAGTTCTTAATTTACGGTTCAGCATCACAGGGCACAGAAAGCACCAGTGTTCAATTTCTGACAATCTGGAGGCCAAATCGAGCGCTAAATGCCAATACAGTAACTTAGCGCTCAAATTGAGCGAGTCACCTTTTCATTATGGTACCGTTTACTTTGTCAAGCGCTCATTGGGTCAAAATCTGTTTTTGCCATCCCACAAAAAAATTCGGCCATATCTTGAGTTAAATTGTCCATATCCTTGCAGGAATGCTACTGAAGCCGGAGGAAGAGAGCAGCAAGTGTCCTGCGATGCCAGTAGGAAGGTTTCCAGCAGACGGGATGCCTCACACGGGCAGCCCAACGAACGTACGGGAGGCACAGCGCCCATGCTCAGAGCACGCGATCAATCGCCTGTCAACAAGCCGAACCACAAATGCGAAACATGCGGTAAATTGCTAAGTAGCGCTGCTGCTCTAACTGCACATCACCGCACGCACACAGGAGAAAGACCTTACAAATGCCGAATATGTCATAAATCGTTCGCGAACAGGGGCAGTTTCTATACGCATCAACTGATTCACACAGGATTGAAACCCCATATCTGCCAAAATTGTACTAGACCATTCAAAAGGAAAGCGGACCTTAAAACTCATCTTATGTCGCACAGTGACGACAGACCTTTTATTTGCGACATATGTAATCAGTCATTTAAGTACAACTCATCTTTGAGCAGACACCGCAAAAGAATTCACGAGGGTAAATAGCCATACGAGTCCTAGCAGTGTGGATTTCGGTTCGCAATGAAAGAAAACCTACACGCCCACCTCTGCAAGAATATTTGGTTTCGAATTGCGTGGAGATTCGTTTAGATGTGCAGCTCAACTGGTTGCAGATCACGTGACGCATACGGGTGGGCAGTCGTAACAGTGTGACTAGTGCACAAGGGAAGTAGATCGCCCACGTGTTTTGCATAGGAACGTGACCGGGAAGCCGTGCAGGAAAATCACGCTGGCATTCTCCCACACTGATGAGAAACTAACTGACCGCATCGTGGCGACTGGGGCTTCTTTTGGCGTTTAAAATTGCAGAGTGAAATGCAAGACGTAAATGATGCCACTGTATTTTTCTAAATTACGTGACAGAACGTCATCTCCACCATAATTTGGCATGCTTCCATGTCGATCTATACTGCAGATCCTGGGTAGAGCTCACTGTTTGCAAAACTATGTTGTTATCGCTAACATAACTTTAGCAAACTCATTTCTAGACAAACCATAATGGGCTGCAGCTTTGTGTTTGCGTAAATAGAAGGTTGAATGTTTGTCCAGGATCCTTGAAACCTCGTTCAGTTTTCTGCAAGCGTTTTGACAGTGTACTAGTAATTAAGGTTTAGCTACCCATGCTTTAAGGATTCTGCAGTTTGAATAGTAGGAGTACTTCACATGAGGAACCCATTCAAAAAGGAGGCACTTCGTTGTTGTCAACTCAAAACTAATCTCTAATAACTGAAGCCCTTCGACCTTGCTGTCTTTCTGGGACAGCTTTTAAGATATATGGACACAGCCATGGGAAAATTTGTTTAGTTTACAAATTATTCAATGCGGGTAATGTTTCTATTTTCTCCTTCGCTCTTCTATGCTTACCGAAAATTTTATTCCTTATCATTCTGATTACAACAGGGAGACTTTATTCGACTAAAATAATTTGGAACTTAATCATATATTTTCTTCAAGAGCGAATATTTTATGTATTGTGGTATTCAGGTGTAACCTCCATCCCTTTTAATATGCAGTTTCTTATTCACTCCGAGGTCATCTCTTTTGACTTGCCCTGCGCTCTAACGACAGCAGTGGAATTTTTTAGCCTGATCTGACAAACGTGACCCTGCGAGCAATGATGGACAACTCAGATAGTTTTTAGTTCTTATTACTGACCCACGTACTTTTATATCTTTTTCCAATGTACGCGACTCACCGAATAACAAAGGTTAAGTTACAGCTCAGGGTATGAGACACCAGCGTGTATCAGAACATTCTGCAATAGTGGAGCGTTTTGTAATCAAATTGCAGGCGTAAGGCGAATACAGTTGTGCATTCTGGAAGAAACGCGAGCGCCAATGATAAGGCTGCAATCTATTACGAAAAAAAGTGCGAATAGCCGATACTTCTTACTCGCAAATCATTTGTTCAACGATCGACTCATGTGCCCGGGACTATCGTTCTGCCCTACTGTAACTTGTTTTGTTGGTTCAGAGGTACGCCCAATAAAGATTCTTTCATGACTCACGGTTTTTCTGACTGTGTTGTTCACCGTCTCTACAACGTGACATCTGGTAAAGGTGCTTCGTGGAAACAGAATAAACCTTGCTGTGGAAAAAACGTGAACGTCGTTAGGAGCGAGGGGGATAGCCGCAGGCTACGACTTCCGCCCGAGTACTTGACCTCTGCTCGACAAGACAAGGAACATGGTGGCCCAGATAACTGGCCTAATGCGACGTGTGCTGCAAAAGCAAAGGAAGCCACTGATCATTCGTGGTTTACTGTTTAGAAATCTGAGAAGCTGGCCTGAAACCTACGCAACAACCGCTATGTTTAACAATTGAAACTGTGAAAAGCTGCCGTTTCAAAGCTTACAATTTTACACCATTTCACCAATTTCATTTCCAGAAACATTCGCGAGCGTCATGCTTCAGGAGCGGGCCTACGTTCAATGAGAGCATGATTTCGGAGCAGACATCAACTCTTAATTCAGCCACGTCAACCCGCACAAGGCAGAGATGACTTTTTCCTCATCTGCGGTTTTGAAGCAAGAGATTTACGTCGGACATGTAACCAACCCAAGACCATTACAAAATTCCTAGCGGAAGCAACGCGCATCGGAAAGATGTTGGAAGAGCGCACTCGCAACATTGTTGACTAGTGCTCTCACCGAGGGGGAAAATTCAAGAACTAGGCTCCGATGAACTCCGAAAGACCAATTGAACAGTTGCACGTGAAGAAGTACTTCAGATGTTCTCTTCGACGCAGCCTCAAGCAGCCTTAATATTTGTCAGTGACTGAGGCGTTCATGCAGCCACATCGCCGTGACGGAATTGCCGTAGCTGAATGCTGGAGTGATGGCCTACGTCACCGTCTTCAGCCGTCTGCATCCCCTTCGCGCCAGCACCTGCCGACTGCTCGCTCTGCTGCCACTGCGGAGAAACCAGACACGTCTGTTGCCTATACCCATACAGTGAGATGGCACTAAGATGTTTTGGCTTCAACTCTCTGCACGCTCAGCAAGGCGAATGACACCGTGAAAATGCTGACTGCTGAAGTGCTTGGCTGCGATTTGGCGGAGACGCCAATGACTAACTCCATCGCTGTCGCGAAGGCACTGCCTCTAGCTACAGTACCAAGTGTACACCGGGCCAATACATGGCCGATATGTGGTCCGTATCCGGCAAACAAAACACAGCAACCTATGGAGGTGCGGTTGTTTCTCGTTGCAGTGCCGCATGTCCTCCGCTGCCAACGCAAGATCAGGACACATGAAGAAGGAAGCACACACTGCCATTTCGACGAAGCTCCCAAGGTAAAATCACGCTTCCTAAAGCATACCTGACGATGCCGCGGAACAATGGGACAGTGCATGAAGCGATCATCGGACACCTTGAAATAAGTGTGACAATAAACCACCAAGATCAGCGCTGTAGCCGTGCAATGGCGGCTTTAGTGGAAAGACTCAACTACTCCGTCTTGAATGAATCCTGAACTTCGCAGTCGATGACAGTTACGACTACGTGGCAAGAACCCCAACTCCGGGAAGCTGGAGGTCAGCGGGCAAGGACGACTGGAATGAGCACGTACGTTGAACACAAGACGTGTTAGGACACGCTTGCATCGCAAAATCACCCTTCTGTCGCAGGATCAGGACCACTCGCCCAACTACGCATGACGATGCAGCCAAGGACGGCCAGATGACGCTAAAATATCAGAACCTTCTGGATCATCCTCACTGATTTTGTCTACTGTCTATGTTGGAGTAGAACCTTGTGTAATCCGATCGCATGCGTGACGAGAATAGTGTTCCACATACTGGAAAGCGCTCGATTGCATTCGATTAGTCTGGAATCTTCGACCAAATAATTATAAATATCCGACTCGCTTGAGCCGCAGATTAGTTTTCAGTCGATCGACGTATACGCTCGGTGCTATCATTCAGCCCAAGTGAAACTTGTTTTGTAGGCACAGTTTCGATCAATAGAGAGTTGGATTCGTGACCCCCGGTTCTTACTATTGTGTTCCTTACCCTCACTGCAAGGTGAAAATACCTACGATTTACCTGCACCTTAGCGGAACCTTAGTCAATAATAAAAGAAAACCTCTTATCCAAGAGGAAGGTTTCTGTGTTGTCTCACATTGTTTTAGTTGCTGCTGTACTATCTGTGCCAAATGAAACACGAACAGCTGAGCCCGTGTTCCAATCACAACTGAAACAAATGTGGGCGCCGTCGCATAGTCTTGCTGCATTAGGCGATGATGCTAGCCTTAAACTGCTATATTTTTGCATCTGCTTTCTTTCATTTTCTGTTTTCTCACTTTGAAATTAAAAAGAAACTGTTGTGGAGAAAATTTTGCAGTGAAGTACCAGCATGATAGACCGGTGAGGTCAACCCAGACGTGTCCTCTTCTCAATGCTGATGACTGGCCGATGGCGCGCACTAGACTTTTATGTTCAGCTTCGGAAACGCACTCCGCTGTTGGCGTCTCATACGTTGCCGATAGCATAATATTTCAGCATGTTGTGACAAGGAAGAAAAGGGGGAAAGGAATGAAAGGCAAATGTTGCTGACAAACATACGCACACACGCAGAATCTTTCCCAGAAATTTCGCGCACTATTTGAATTAAAGAAATGATAAATTATTTAAATTGAAAGTGGCGCAAAAAAAAACGACTTCCCGCAGGTGGGGCAGTATCCCACGTCTTCGCAATGCGCCTGCGACGCTCTACGCCATACCATAATTTTAGCTCTCGGGGACGCCGGCGCAGGACGCCGACACCGGATTTTCTGTCATATGTACGGCACCCTTAACGCTTTCGTGTTAAATGTTATCGGTCCATGATCGATATTCAATAGACGCAAAAGACCTTTGACATCGAGGAATGATGATTGCAGCAAGACGGGGAAAAACACCGCAAAGTACTGGGCAGACTTTGTCGACACCCAAGCACGGAAAATTTTTTCTGATCAGAAACGACAGATATACAGTACCTGGCATGGTGGCAGCCTGAAGAGCAAGCTGGGGAAAGTTTATCGCATTATATATTTTATTAGCTTCGGGCAGGTCATCGTAATGGCAACTTTGGGTGCAGTGCGTTTGTCTTTGTTAACGAATAAATTTTGTCAACTAGGTTTGCATAAACTGTGTGTAACACGTTTAGCAAGCATAAACATTGTGGCAAACATGTAGAAACACTGTTATCCTTCATTATTCGAGCAAGATAGTGTATAAATAAATGTATATGCAAGTCAGTGTCACGCAGTGGGAAATGTCTTTCGTAAATTAGGTTTTTATTTTATTTTATTTTTATTTTTATATCGGGATACTGCAGCCCTCACTTGAGGACCATTGCAGGAGAAGAAAAAACGTAAAAAGATAAATTTAACACCGGCAATACAATTACAACACAATTTACTGTACAATACAAAGCAATTTACAGGGAGGATGAACACGTATACGCAGAATTAGAGTAAGCATGATCACTTCTTTATTATCCCGTTGCCTGTAATACAATTATAATAGAGTATATAATTGGCTAGCATGTTGTGCTGTTACAGTGCAGTGCGGAAGGCCATTCCATATATTAATACACGAAGGAAAGAACGGGTATTTAAAACCATCAAGGCGTGTTTCCTAAGGCTGTACACTAGCACTGTGGCTTAAACGCGCGCTGCGTTTTAATGGGGGGAATGTATGTTTCTTTATTTATACTTGTTTGATTTCTGGTCATGTGGAAAAAAGAAATTCATTCGTTTATTTCATTCGTTGTTGGTTGTCCGAAAGGTTAAAAACTTACTTCTTAGAATTGCGTAATTACCTGAACAATGTCCAGCCATGCTAGCACTTGATATTATTGTTTATTGACAGATTAATTTAGAAAGCATTGAATATTATAGGCGCGGAAATATATGGCCTTCCGTTTAGCATTTGGAGCACATATTCCTCTACGAAGGCTACACACTCTCATGTGTGTCGGTTCCCAAAGCTATGAAAAACCAGAAGTATAACAGGTATGTGCTAGTAGCAAGGAATAAATTACTTGAGGCAACGCGCAGAAAGGCAAGTAGGACATCAGAAGTGAACAAAGACACAACGCTCCACCTTTGTTGTCCTACATGCCTTTATGCGGTTTGCCTGAAGTTAGGCACCACTAACTAGCCCACCTGTCTGTTTTCTTGAAGAAATCAATTACTGCACTCTGTATGTGTCACCAAATGAGCATCTGTGGGCTTTCTTTGTGAACTGAGTGCATTGCGTATGTAGACTGCTACTCTTCTGAGAGACTGATGTTGCAATTGCGCTGAATCACCCCGTTGGCGAGACGTTTCACCTTTGCTTACGCAACAAAAACCCACATAATTAACTTCAATAAATTAACGTTGTCTGAGCCACCAGCGGGTTAACATCGCCTGGTTATGCTCAGCATACCCTATTTTCAACTAGCACAGCCACAACAAATACAGATAGCACACTCAGGCCTGCGCGATGTAGAACAAGCTCACAAACCATCGACGCCATATCTTTCTGCGACTCGCCGTGGTTGCTCAGTGGCTATAGTGTTAGCCTGCTGAGGTCGCGGGATTGAATCCTGACCACGGCGGCCGCATTTCGAAGTGGGCGAAATGCGAAAACAGCCGTGTATTTAGGTGCATGTTAAAGAACCCCTGGTGGTCTAAATTTCCAGAGTCCTCCACTACGGCGCGCCTCATAATCAGAGAGTGGTTTTGGCACGTAAAACCCCATAATTTAATTTTACTTTTCTGCGAGTTCTTCTCAGTATGCAGTCGTGTATTCAGCGGCGGAACCTTTCGTACCGCAACCATTTTCACGAACGAATGAAAGCAGGAGGTTATGGCAACTGTCCCCCTTGTACTTCATACGATGGCGAAAACAGCAGAGTGAATCAGCTCATAGCGAGAGCACAGGGAAAGCTGACTCTACTTACCTGTTGGGGCTACATACTCGCAACTGCTATAAAGGTTTCGAAGTTGGTTCTTTTTCATCCACATTTGATTAAGGCTTGTAAAACACAAATGTACGAGGTGCGGAGTGGGAAACAGTGCATTTTGTTTAATGACAGCAACCACTCGGCATGCTGGGCGTGAAACGTAATTTACGACTGTAGAGAAATCACACAAAACTGGATCCAATGACTGAGATACGAGTACTGAGTACGAGTACTGAGTACTGAGATACGATTATGCACGACGCATGATTGTTCGCTAGCAAAGAACCGCGGCAAGTGCGAAGCAGTTTCATTTCTGCATTGCTAGCGGTTAGCGAAGACAGCACTGGAATCTGTGCGCAACAGAACAAAGCATGCGCCACTCGTCAGGTGAGAAGAACTACCTGCTTCATTTAAACCGAGCCAGAGAGTGCCACATCAGTTTGCAGAATCGTTGCCTCTGGTTATAAAAAAAATTAAAGGGTTTTACCTGCCAAGACTATTTTCTAATTTAGACAACCTGGACTTCCCTAACGTGCTCCTAAATCTATGTACGCGTGTGTTTCCGCATCTCGGACACATGCAAACGCGGCCGCCATGACACGGATTCGATGCCGCGACCCCGTATTCAGCAGCCCAACATCATAGATCTGGTAATTATACGCTAGTTAGGGCTACCTTAGTTTCTATACCTCTTGCGTTTCTGCGAACCCTTACACGAGCAACAATTTCTTCCCAACAAGACGCGCATTCCACTTTGAGAGCAGCATGAAAGAAAAGTGGCGATATTATCCGATAACCGTACTTTTTTTCGTAGTATGGGAGCTTTATTAAATGATTTGACAGATAGATAGCATGGGTAATCGGGGCCCCTCTGCTGCCATTCCAAAATTTGTGCATTAGAGTAAAGCTAGTGGCGGGCTCAAACGTCTCGTTTTTTTCCAGATATGCGGTATCATTTTTCTCGAAACACCGAAGTGACAAAAGTTTTATTAGTTTCCGTTCTTTTTTTTTTGGCATTGAGCGCGCATGCGCGGTGATTCAACAACGTGCAGTCGACAATACACGCCAGTTACAGGACATCGAGACATCAGCCATGGCTGAAGAAAGCAGCAACGAATGCATGCCTCTTGACTTAAGCATGAAGGCCAAAGCAACACCAAGTACTGCCCATGACGGTACCCAGGGCGCTTCATCTACATTGGGCGCCTACAGAACGTGAGCTTTACCACTTGTCATTTTTTTCATTGAATACTGTTACCCTTAGACACGAACCATATAATAGGCTTTACCAGGTGTATATTTGTTCCCACCTAAAATGGGTCTTTTTTACAGCCAGCTTGAGCTTTGAAATCGAAGGCATTCTTAGGTCAAGATGCGTCTAAGCAAGGTCGGTGCGAAAATATTGCCACGTTCATCGCAAAGTAAGCTACTGAGTCCTCAGGATAAAATTTTTCAGAACACGAAGCGAACGTATCCTTACAGAAGAAAATACTTTTCATTGATGTATAAGTCTTGTACTCCACACACGCGATGGGGTGCTATAGCTTGAAGTCCCGGGTAGAAATTAAATACAATTCCACCCCTTTTTTTCCTTGTGACAGCTAGTAACTGTATGACAACTTTTTTTATTATTTGTAGGATTTCCGAAGACGCCTTGCGCTACCCGAGGAACACGCAGCACACGCCCACGACCGATGAGACTTGCAACATCGACGGTACGTAGGCGATTGTCCCTCGCCTTTCCCTCAAACATGGCAAATAGCCCTTACGGTTACAATGGAATCGGTACATTTATTGCGTATAGAGATGCATTTTACCTGCGCGGCCAAGACTGTTTCCGCATGAACCAGCTGATAACTGTCCTCAGTAAGAAATGCGTGCTCATCTGAATATATCCAAATTCATACATAACCTATGCCGTAGAAGTTTTTCAATGAATGTGTTCTTGTATCGGGGCGCAGATAAAGCACGCTCCTAGATGATGAGGGCAGAAGCCGAGACTGTACATTCCATGCAATGAATAAGTAGCTCGTAAATTGAATCATAGCGTGACTATTGGTCTACAATTCTATTTGCCAAGCTGGATCTCGGTGGGTTTGACCTAGTAACATCAGGAAAATGTTTCCCTTAAACCGATAACGATGGCTTACAAAGCAAGTGCTTTGATCCAAATGCCATGGGTGGTGTGCAATTATTTCGGCGTTTCAGATGTTTTAACAGTGCTGGAACTTTTTAGGCAGAGTGTGAAAATTGCTCATGAATAGCATGTTACGAGCAGCAGACATATCCCGCTGCGGCCGAATGTAGACGTTATAGCACACAACAGCTTATATTGAAACTCTTCGTTCTTTCATACGAAGCAAGCCACAGCCGCAGCATAAGCAATTATAAATATATAATGAAATGCAATTGTTGGGTATTTGTTTGCGGTGTTGCAATAAATCTATACCAAATATCCCAGCTATGGGCACCTGAAGCATAAACACTATTCGTAATGGCAGAGTAACAATCACTTTACCGAACGATTTACAACCAGTGGGCCACTACTTCAATATTGTAAAGCTTTGTTATGAAGAAAATCTACGCCATGCCGAACACCGGTCTTCCAAATTGAATGTACTTTTTTGTAAGGTGATTGGCTTTCCTTGGATACGTCATCCATTATTCGTACAGCCAGTATCCGCACAACCTATTTCGCAGGCGACACGAACGGTGCGACTTTAATGGTGCGACTAATAAAGTTGAGAATGACAGACAATAAAAATTAGTTCTTTAATTTACGCCTTTGCTACCACACTGTAGTTCATTCGATGTCAAAGATGCAACTAGAATCTTTAGTTCCGGTGGTTGGGAATCCGCGTTTAATGTTTTCTTAGGCATACGAAGGCATAGGCACTAAGACATGTGGGTGCAATGATGCCATAAACATTCTTAGCGTCCTCAACCCTCCCCCCCTTCATATCGTAAACAAAAGTGCATCCAAAAGTACGACGTGTCCACGGAGTTTCAATGCTAATTGCAGTAGCGTAGATGGTCATCCTGAGAGTTTATGCCGTAATTTCCGCCTCTTAGGTCTCTCGCGTGTTCCTTTAGGTTTCACGCAATTGCTGCGCCGTTATATAGGATACGTGCACCTAGCTACGATACTTGCAGCGCTATCCATACAGTCAACACTTCTAACTTCCTTCGAGGCTTTCCGTTGCATAGTTTAGTTAAATGTTGCCCCATGAATTAATTCTTCATTTCCTTCCAAGCAAATGCACTTTCTGCAATACGACTCTTATATATGCGCAGTGAGTCGACTTTTTGAAAGCTGCTCTATAGTCCATTGATGACCACCACAGGAACATTGTTAAAGACAGCCGAATTAGCGCTCGTCATGAGCAGGGAAACCTGCAGTGCTTACAAGCGGTACTTATGTTCGTCACTATACAAGACTCGCCAAAAGGGGTTCGGATGACCACTTTCTGAAAGACGAGTACGTATTTGGATTACGCACCTGGGTCATTGAAGGCCAATAAATTAAGGGCATACGCCAAACAACAATGTTAAATCCCTCGGTAGAAATGCGTCCTCTCACTTTTGCATGGTCATCGTCGGCGTCGAGCTATGCCTGCTGCTCGTAAAAGATAAAGAATAACTAAGAACTTTCTGAGGCATCTAATGTGCTTATTACTAGATAGCACAGCAAATATAGGATCAAGGGTTTCACGCACAAGGGACCGAGATGTTGTTATTTACTTTTACCACACTCGTGTTCTGCCCGTGGTTTGAGGTAAAGCGTGATAAGCGTTAGAAGAATCCAACACTACACAAGCTTGATCGTGCATGGTTTACCCATCAGCACGAAGTTCTTGCATGCATTCGAGACATAGATAAAGCACTGCGTATGAAAGCACCGCATTAAAGTTTCTCTACCACTAAAAGCTTCTTGCCTTGCACCATAAGCATGGAAAATCCATTCCCACGAATTACCCTTGCACAACGGCGAATGAACACCTTAACTATAATTTTATGCCATAAAGGTGTCACTGAAAATGGGAGCACATGTTACCAGTACCTGGGGTTCAACGGCAACATTGATCACGCAGGCCCCAACACAAGCCGCGCTGGCATGGAGGAAGCATCAGCCAGTTTTGAAGATGGCGCCAGGTAAGTTCACATTTAGAAAAGTTCCGTTGCAAAACAACTCGGAGACGGCAGCGATGGCTACCTGTGTAATAATATGCCCCTACTCGGTAATTTCTCCTTGGAAGGCCTAGCTGTGATGGCTGAAACAGGTACTGCATCAGCAGTTTTGAGCGTACGGCCGGAGCGGCTGGCCTTGACTAACTTCACGATTCCAACCGCGCGACCGGACACCACACGGAAGTGTGCACACCCGATGCCTCAACCACAACGGTATACAGGCTCACCCGATTTTCCGTCCTGTTAACATGCCGCAATGTGCGGTACACTTGCAGGTGTGCTCCCCATTATGGAATATGTAAAGATTGTAAAAGTCGAGGCTCATAAAAGTCGAGGCTCATAAAAGTCGAGGCTCATAAAATGAATGAAACAGGGTTTACCTGTTTTCCTGTAAAATTACTGCAAGAATTAGGCTTGCACTGATGCATTTGCACGAGGGCTAAACGTCCCGATGACTTAAATGCCAAATATTACCTGGTGTTTAGACAATATGCTGTCGGCGTAAACAAAAGCCTTTACTTGAGGGTCTACTACCGAGGTAAATCTTATTTTGTTATAGCGCAAGCTTGACAAGGACAAAAGAAGGCACATCTAACACACACAGCGCTACTTTCAACAACAGGTTTATTTCTCGTTCTCGTCGCTATATATACACCCTCGACCCGTCATACATCACGTGTAACATTTTTGGAAAAATAAACAAAAGATATAAACTGGGAACCACACGTAGGCAGTTTCTTGATTCACATATTCAAAGACATGTACACGTTCAACGCGAACAAAGAGAATTCAGCTCTTTTGATGATAATGATATGGAAGTTTTACTGACGCATGCATCGCCGAATGTTGCTATGTGTCTGGCTTCTATTATCAAGCGCGTCATTTCACACCTGCTTCTACTCATGATCACTGTTTCTTTGAATCTTGGTTTGCACTTGCATCTCTGGCAATGGATGGCAAGAAAGCCGTCAGCGGCCACGTTGTTAAGTTTGTTACTATGTTCTCGTAGCCTGTCATTTATGCATCTACCTGTTTGACCGATGTAGGATTCTCCACAGCTGAGAGGAATACGGTATACCACGGCGGCGATACAATCAACGAATTTGTTTTTATGTTCTTTTTCGCATGCGCTACATGAGATTCTTTCCGGCCTTGTGGTTTTACAGAGGCTGACCAATTTATTAGGTGCCGAAAACACAACGTTAATGCCGCTCCTTCCAGCAATCTTCTTTATTCTATGGGAGAATCCGTGTATGTAGGGGATGACTGCAACCTTTCCTTTGTTCATGTCAGTGCTCGACACGTGCACCTGCTCCGAACTGCTTTGCTGCGCCTTCTTAAGCAGTCCTTCTGCGACTGACACAAGCACGTGGCTCGGGTAACCAGCGCATCTTAAACGCGAGGCTTGCCGTTCGAAGCTATCGTGCATCAGGTGTTGGCATGATTTTTTCAGTGCTTCACTGAAACACATCTTCGCGATTCCCCTCTTCACAAGCTTTGTATGCGCGGAATGAAATGGTAGAAGTGGCTTACTTGCCCTAGGTTCGTAACACCAGCAGGTTTCGTTATCGGTGAGCACAAACTTAATGTCGAGGAATCTAATCCTCCCGTCACATGGCATTTCAAAGGTCACCTCTAGTGGATTTAGACAGTCACGAATAGTGGTAAAAACAGGAGCACATTCATTAGTAAAACAAGTAGATGAACAGTCAATTAAAACTAAAATGTCGTCAACATATCTAAAAACTTTTACAACCTTAGACTCGTGAATGCGCTGTGACATGTCTCTGTCAAGTTGGGCTAAAAAGAGATTACTTAGCACTGGTGCTAGGCAAGAACCTATACACACTCCTTGTTTCTGCAGATACAGGGTACCTTTGTTCTCGATAAACGTAGATGACAAATAAAAGCTAAGTAATTCTAAAACATTGTCAATGGATGTACCTGCTTCCGTGCTAAACCTAACGGCACCATATGTATCTATGCAACTGTCAATACAGGTTAATAATTCTGATTGTGGCAGAGAATAATAAAAGTCTTTAACATCGGCAGAGAAGGCTTTTAACCGTTGATTTTCATGAGTTCTTACAAAATTTAAAACCTCCTCAGAACTCTTTGTCAGGAAAGGGTCACTGATGTCTAACAAGTTTAGTTTTTCTTGAAGGTACATGGCGACAGATTTCTGCCACGTGTCCCTCTCAAACTATCACCCTAAACGGTACACCTTCTTTGTGAGTCTTGGCGCTGAAAAATACTTCCAGACAATCCTTGCTTTTTTTGATGCTGTTCATCATGCCTTGCAAATTCATCTTTTTACACAATTGTTTTGCTTTTGCTCTGACCTTATTGCAAGAGACGTCATTTCTTTCATTAAAAACTGCCGATATAGCATTTATAGTTTTCTCATTGAATTCTTCATGCGAAAAAACTGCGAAGCCACCTTCTTTATCAGCTGGCAACACACACAGACCATGCTGTAACAAGTATGATTCTACGTGTTTCACAGGTAATTTCTGACGTGGAGGCTTACAGCTTTTTAAGGCGTCGACACCTTCGGAGTTGATCCTCGTGCCCTCGTCCTCTGGAGCACGTCGGGAAACTTGACGCACAATGGATAAAAGTTCAGGTTTTTTCTTCGAGGGTTGCAGCGCAAACTTTGGTCCGAGCCCCAAGACATCACGTACAGGTTCAGGGAGGCAAAGTTTGCGCTGCAACCCTCGAAGAAAAAACCTGAACTTTTATCCATTGTGCGTCAAGTTTCCCGACGTGCTCCAGAGGACGAGGGCACGAGGATCAACTCCGAAGGTGTCGACGCCTTAAAAAGCTGTAAGCCTCCACGTCAGAAATTACCTGTGAAACACGTAGAATCATACTTGTTACAGCATGATCTGTGTGTGTTGCCAGCTGATAAAGAAGGTGGCTTCGCAGTTTTTTCGCATGAAGAATTCAATGAGAAAGCTATAAATGCTATATCGGCAGTTTTGAATGAAAGAAATGACGTCTCTTGCAATAAGGTCAGAGCAAAAGCAAAACAATTGTGTAAAAAGATGAATTTGCAAGGCGTGATGAACAGCATCAAAAAAAGCAAGAAGGATTGTCTGGAAGTATTTTTCAGCGCCAAGACTCACAAAGAAGGTGTACCGTTCAGGGTGATAGTTTCTGAGAGGGACACGTGGCAGAAATCTGTCGCCATGTACCTTCAAGAAAAACTAAACTTGTTAGACATCAGTGACCCTTTCCTGACAAAGAGTTCTGAGGAGGTTTTAAATTTTGTAAGAACTCATGAAAATCAACGGTTAAAGGCCTTCTCTGCCGATGTTAAAGACCTTTATTATTCTCTGCCACAATCAGAATTATTAACCTGTATTGACAGTTGCATAGATACATATGGTGCCGTTAGGTTTAGCACGGAAGCAGGTACATCCATTGACAATTTTTTAGAATTACTTAGGTTTTATTTGTCATCTACGTTTATCGAGAACAAAGGTACCCTGTATCTGCAGAAACAAGGAGTGTGTATAGGTTCTTGCCTAGCACCAGTGCTAAGTAATCTCTTTTTAGCCAAACTTGACAGAGACCTGTCACAGCGCCTTCACGAGTCTAAGGTTGTAAAAGTTTTTAGATATGTTGACGACTTTTTAGTTTTAATTGACTGTTCATCTACTTGTTTTACTAATGAATGTGCTCCTGTTTTTACCACTATTCGTGACTGTCTAAATCCACTAGAAGTGACCTTTGAAATGCCATGTGACGGGAGGATTAGATTCCTCGACATTAAGTTTGTGCTCACCGATAACGAAACCTGCTGGTGTTACGAACCTAGGGCAAGTAAGCCACTTCTACCATTTCATTCCGCGCATACAAAGCTTGTGAAGAGGGTAATCGCGAAGATGTGTTTCAGTGAAGCACTGAAAAAATCATGCCAACACCTGATGCACGATAGCTTCGAACGGCAAGCCTCGCGTTTAAGATGCGCTGGTTACCCGAGCCACGTGCTTGTGTCAGTCGCAGAAGGACTGCTTAAGAAGGCGCAGCAAAGCAGTTCGGAGCAGGTGCACGTGTCGAGCACTGACATGAACAAAGGAAAGGTTGCCGTCATCCCCTACATACACGGATTCTCCCATAGAATAAAGAAGATTGCTGGAAGGAGCGGCATTAACGTTGTGTTTTCGGCACCTAATAAATTGGTCAGCCTCTGTAAAACCACAAGGCCGGAAAGAATCTCATGTAGCGCATGCGAAAAAGAACATAAAAACAAATTCGTTGATTGTATCGCCGCCGTGGTATACCGTATTCCTCTCAGCTGTGGAGAATCCTACATCGGTCAAACAGGTAGATGCATAAATGACAGGCTACGAGAACATAGTAACAAACTTAACAACGTGGCCGCTGACGGCTTTCTTGCCATCCATTGCCAGAGATGCAAGTGCAAACCAAGATTCAAAGAAACAGTGATCATGAGTAGAAGCAGGTGTGAAATGACGCGCTTGATAATAGAAGCCAGACACATAGCAACATTCGGCGATGCATGCGTCAGTAAAACTTCCATATCATTATCATCAAAAGAGCTGAATTATCTTTGTTCGCGTTGAACGTGTACATGTCTTTGAATATGTGAATCAAGAAACTGCCTACGTGTGGTTCCCAGTTTATATCATTTGTTTATTTTTCCAAAAATGTTACACGTGGTGTATGACGGGTCGAGGGTGTATATATAGCGACGAGAACGAGAAATAAACCTGTTGTTGAAAGTAGCGCTGTGTGTGTCAGATGTGCCTTCTTTTGTCCTTGTCAAGCTTGCGCTATAACAAAATAAGATATGCCGTACCAACAAGCCCCTATTGCTATCGTTACCTAGGTAAATTTGGAGAGAAATGGATGTGCTCGGCAACACCCTGTACCACTTTTGAAGCTTGTGGAATTTAAAGGAATGTCATAATATCAGAACCGAAGCTGTTGCATTTAAGATTCGTCATATACTTAAGAAGGCGTTGAGAAACTCAAGGAACAAAGTTACATATTTGTGGACGTATAATGGTTTCCAGCAAGTACGGACGCGAGCACAAGGAGTAGAAACAGACAGGACAACGCTGGACTTACAATTGAAGTTTATTGTGAAAACATTCCACAAATCACTGCCACGCATGTGTATACACCCAAGAACAATAACAAGATTTGTAGTCAATTATCCACAAAATCTCTACGCGTATGCAAAAGCGAAGTCACACCCCTTCCCGACAAAGGCGACAATAAGTGGATTGACATGATAAATTTCGAAATTGCAGTTCTTCATCATTGATATGAACCGAAGGTTCACTCACACAAGTATGCGGACCCAACTTTTTCATGTGGAACGCTTCGCTAATTTCTCTTTCCAATTTGCTGCGCTCTCTACCCACTATCGATACACTAGGAAAAAAAGGTCGGCATTCGTGCTTTTTGCAATGCAATGGCAAGTTCTCTCCTGTACCTGTACGTAGCAAATTAGTTCTCTCCTGTACCTGTACGTAGCAAATTCGGCCGCAACGGTGTGCAGTTCGAATGCAAGACAAATACCAATTGACTCCATACAAACACTGCAGGAAAATATGCACACAGGAGTTTTTCTTCGTATTCGTAATGTGGGACTTCAGTTAAGACGTGTGATGTCCGACGGGCAGTCAGTCCATGTCGGAAATAAAGCAAATAGTTCGCCTTTATTTTAAAGCGAAATATTCAAGTGACTAATTGCAATGGCGTATACCCGGGAAATGCGGCTCTAGTGCTGTGAGAAAGAAATGTCATAATCAGGAATGTCTCATACCTCCGTAAGCGAGCAATGATGAATATATGTATATGAACGAAGGAAAGAAGCATCGAACGAATAAACAAACGACGAAAAAAATGTGTCAATGAAAACAGAAACAAAACAACCTTTAGGTATTGCATTAGGTTCTCTCATGCAACGTTGAGGAGGTCAACCTACAGTGCCAAACATATACTTCGTACTGTGGCCCACTATGTCCGACCCGTGAGATTGTACAACTTTAAACATTAACACGTGTACAGCAGGCCTTAGTCTTCAGGTGTTAGAAGAGTGTAACATGCTGCCGAACTGTTTTACTCTTTGACTCTGAAAAATTATCTGATAATTTGGAAACCCCATAATGCAAAATTTCAGAGCAGCATTGTACGTGTTTTTCTTTCGCGATATATGGAGTCAAACATTTTGTGAGAGACACATAGCAGAGGTAAATCACGATGGATTTTGTAAGTGACTGATCGACGGACCCAGTGTAATAGCTGGTGCTGCTTGGCTTACATAAAATACTACAAAATTCGCGTTGCGCTTAGAATCCAATTACAAAACAATCGCAAACCAAGACAATCAAACGAAGCAAACCAATCAAGCTTGAGCGAGAGCCGACGCGAACTGACGAGCTGATTATAGCACGCACGAAATAAGCCCTCTGGCTGAGATCAGATGCTAGTACGAAACGAGCAGTCGGGCAGGTCAACAAAAAAACCAGTTTTGCGCGCTCGTATCACAGAAGGGGCAGCTGTCATTGGTCTCCGCCTCTCCACCGTTCAAGCCTCGCGTCTTCTGCCTCTCCGCGTTCAATCTTTCATCTTTCGCTGTTGTGCTCGTTGGCTTGGTTACGCCGCCGACGCTCGCCGCAGGAGCGGGTCATTAAGAGCTGCGCCATGAAACGGAGACTTATTTTAGCCGACGCAAAACGGTCTTTTCAAGGACAAATGTCTCACTTCCGAGCGCACGTTTCTGGACCATTGCCTGAATACTCCTTGTGAGCGTGTTGAAGGCGGAGTTGCATTTTCAATACTCGGACCAGCTAGCTTTCTAACTTACCATCACTGAGAGATATTTCTACTCTCCTGCACCTGTTTCATGTAGTATGTACATGATGTATTAGGTAATGCAAGGCTTCTGTTATGCTTGAATCTCGAACGAGAAAAATTCTTAATTTACAGTTCAGCATCACAGGGCACTGAAAGCACCAGTGTTCAATTTCTGACAATCTGGAGCCCAAATCGAGCGCTAAATACCAATGCAGGAACATAGCGGTCAAATTGGGCGAGTCACCTTACCATTATGGTACCGCTTACTTTGTCAAACTCTCATTGGGTCAAAATCTGCTTTTGCCATCCCACAAAAAAAGTCGGCCATATCTTGAGCTAAATTGTCCATATCCTTGCAGGATTGCTACTGAAACCGGAGGAAGAGAACAGCAAGTGTCCAGCGGTGTCAGTGGGAAGGTTTCCAGCAGACGGGACGCCTCACACGGGCAACCCAACGAACCTACGGGAGGCACAGCGCCCATTTTAAGAGCACGCGATCGATCGCATATGTAGCACTCAAACTACAAATGCGAGACATGTGGTAAATTTCTATGTAGCGCTGCTACTCTAACTGCACATTACCGCACGCATACCGGCGAAAGACCCTACAAATGTGAAACATGCGATAAATTGTTCTCGGACAAGATGAATTTCCGTAGGCATCAACTGATTCACAAAGGATTGAAACCCCATATCTGCCAAACTTGTACTAAAGCATTCAAAAGCAAAGTGGCACTTAAAGTTCATCTTATATCGCACAGTAACGACAGACCATTCATTTGCGACATATGTAATCGCTCCTTTAAGTATGACTCAACTTTGAGAAAACACCGCAGAACAATTCACGAGGGTAAATAGCCGTACGATTCTTAGCAGTGTGCATTTCGGTCTTGCTGCCTTTCTGGGGCAGCTTTTACAATGTACGGACACAGCCATGGGAAAATTTGTTTCGCTTACAAATTATTCAATGCGCGTGATGTTTTGGTTCTCTCTTTGGCTCTTGTATTCTTACCGAAAATTTTTATTTTTTATCATACTGCTGACAAATGGGAGGCTTTATTCGACTCAAATCATTTGAACCTTAACCATATATCTTCTTCCAGAGCGAATATTTTAAGTATTGTGGTATTCAGGTGTAACCTACATCAGTTTTAATGTGCAGTTTCTTATTCACTCGGAAGTCATCTCTTTTGACTTGCCCTGCGCTCTAACTACCGCAGTGGAATTTTTTAGCCTGATCTGACAAACGTGACCCTGCGAGCGATGATAAGACAACTCAGATAGTTTTAGTTAGTATTATTGACCCACGTACTTCTATATCTTTTTCCAATGTACGCGTCTCACGGAATAACAAATGTTAAGTTACAGCTGAGGGCATGAGACAACATGTATCAAAACATTCTACAATAGTGGAGCGTTTTCTAATCAAATTGCACGCGTAAGGCGAATACAGTTGTGCATTCTGGAATACACGCGAGCGCCAATGATAAGGCTGGAATCTATAATGAAAAAAAAGTGAGAATAGCCGATACTCGTTAACCGCAAATCAGTGGTTCAACGATCGACTCATGTGCCCGGGACTATCATTCTGCCCGACTGTAACTTGTTTTGTTGGTTCAGAAGTACGCCCAATAAAGATTATTTCATAACTCACGGCTCTCCTGACTGCGTTGTTCACCGTCAGTACAACGTGACATCTGGTGGAGGGGCTTCATGGAAACAGAATAAACCCTACCATGGAAAAAACATGAATGTCGTTAGCGGCGAGGGAGATAGCCGCAGTCTACGACTACCGCCCGAGTACTTGACCTCTGCTCGAGAAGACTAGGAACATGGTGGCCCAGATAACTGGCCTAATGAGAGTGCCCATGTCACCTGCAGCGACGTGGGCTGCAGAAGCCAAGGAAGCCACCGATCATTCGCGGATCACTGTTTAGAAATCTGAAAAGCTGGCCAGAAACCTACTCAAGAACCGCTATGTTTAACAATTGAAACCGTGAAAAGCTGCCGTTTCACAGCTCAAGTTTTTACACCATTTCACCAATTACATTTCTACAAACATTCGCGAGCGTCATGCTTAAGGAGCGGGCCTAAGTTTAATGAGAGCACCGTGATTTCGGAGCAGAAATCAACCCTTAATTCAGCCACGTCGACCCGCACATGGCAGAGATTAGAGTTTTTCCTCATCTGCGGTTTCGGAGCAAGTGATTTACGTCGGATATGTAAACCGCCCAAGACCATTGCGAAATTCCTAGCGGAAGCAACGGGCATTGAAAAGACGTTGGAAAAGCGCATTCGCAACATTGTTGACTAGTGCCCTCGCCGAGGTGAAAAATTCAAGCGTTAGGCTCCGACGAACTCCAAAAGACCACCAAAACATTTGCACGCGAAGGACTACTTTAAATGTTCTCTTCGACGCAGCCTGAAGTCGCCTTAATTGTTGACGTCGTCTGCGTGGAGTTCCAGCAGCCATGCGCGGTTACTGAATTGGCGCAGCTGAAGACTGGAGTGATGGCCTACGTCACCGTCTTCAGGCGTCTCGGTCCCCCTTCGCGCCCGCACCTTGGAACTGCTCGCTCTGCTCAAACTGCGTTAAAAGCTGGACACGTCAGTTGCTTATACCCATACCGTGAGATGCTACTAAAAGGTTGTGCAGTGAATTCTTTGCATTCAGAGGAAGACGAACAGCCGCGTAAAATTGCTCACTATTTTGCTTTAACTGAATGGAAACACCGACGACTTTCTCGACCGCTGTCGACAAGGCACTACCTCTCACTGGAGCACCGAGGACAAACTGCGGCTATACGTGGCCGATATGTGGATCCGTATCCGTTAAACCAAACACAGCTACTTGCGGAGGTGCGGTTTCTGTCTACTGAAGTGTCGAAGGTCCTCCGCCGCTAACACAAAATCAGTCTTCACGACGAAGCAACGAAGCGTTGCAATTTTGACGAAGCTTCGAAGAAAAAGACCACGCTCCCTAAAGGATGCCTGACGACGCCACGAAGCAGTGGGACAGTGTCACGGAGCCATACTCAGAGACGTCGAAATAACTAAGGTAAGACTATGAACAATCAACATCGTCGGTGTCGCCGCGCAGTGGCGGCTTTAGTGGACAGAGGACCTGACTACTCCGTCATTAATGAATCCTTAACCGCACAGTCAATGACAGTTATGTCTACATGGCAAGCAACCGAAGTCCGAGCATCTGGAGGCCGCCTGACAAGCACGACTGGAATGAGCACGTACGTCGAATACAAGAGTTGCTAGACACGCTTGCGTCGCAGAATTACCCTTGTGTCGCAGGATCAGGACAGCTCGCCCGTCTGCGTATCAAGCACCAGCCAAGGACGGTTAGACAATGCAACAATCTTCATCTTCGACCACGCTTCGTCGAATACCAGGCCGGAAACTATGATTGGGTTTGCAGCCTTATAAGCCGACGTGGACTGAGTGAGAAGCTACGTCATTTCGGAATCTACACGAAAATTGAGCGAATGTGAGCACGGCCCGTAAGACTGTAACATGTCTGTAATTAGTCTAACTTTTGTGTCAGTAGGCGGTTTTACTTTAGCTAACCACCTATGATTTCGTTGCTTTAATTTTACTTACGTGTTCTTTTGGTCTTCGCTATCGTTTGGTGCTCGTTGCCCGGGCCCGATGCTTTTTTAGGTGGGCGCATTGACACTTGTGCTTTTTATCTTTTTCCGGTGAACGCGTTTCAGCGCCTAAAGTGTTATCACTCCGCGCATGACGTGCTTGCATGTATCAGAACCTTCTGGGTCATCCTCTGATTTTGTCTGCTGTCTATTGTTATAGTGGAACCTTCTGTAATCAGATTGAAAATGTGACAAGAATAGTGTTCCACGTACTGTAAGGCGCTTGAGCCCATGCGATTAGTCTGGAATCTTCGCCTAAGCAGTTATAAATAACAGACTCGCTTGAGCCGCAGATGAGTTTTCCGACGGTTTAGGCATGTGCTCGCTGCTATCATTCAGCCCGAGTGTAACTTGTTTTGTGGGCATAGTTTCGCTCAATAAAGTTTTGGTATCTTGACTAGCGGTTCATGCTACTGTGTTTTTCACTGTCACTTCAACGTGGAAATATCGAATGTTAAACCGCGTCCTAGTGAAACTTTCGTCGACAGTAAAAGAAAATTGTGCGTGGCTCTCTTATCGCAAACATCGCGGACCAGCGAAGCTGAGCGAAGCTACGGATACATAAAAATTGATGCCACGTTCTTCTGTGGGAGGTTTCGCTTGGGACGGTGCGCCATTGCAGGCGCCTACCGCAACAGAAGCGATTTGTTGAGACGCCATATGCGTGGGCGTCTTCTGCCAGGCGCTGCACTGCCGACCCTTAGCTCTGCTGCATGCTAGCTCCGACGCCGTGTACCTGGTAGCTTTCTGAAATCCGGCGTAGCTAGGATAATGTTGATCTAAAAAAAAGGGAAGACGCTTGATTCTGCAACCCGTGAGGGACAACGGCGAAGCGTCGAACCAAACGAGTGCGTGATTTTTCGTTTTGGTTTTCTTTAAATCTGAGAGCAAAGACGTCACGCCACCCGTCTCCCCGCCGCACCAGCTCCTTCTCCCTCTCTAGACTCTACCGACCCTCGCCGCGTCGCTATGCTGCACGAAGCTATTTCTTATACTCTGCTTTCTCTCTCTCTCAGAAATCTCTCCCCCAGCTTGGCGAAGCTGCGAACGTCAACAGAAAACCAGCGAGGCGGTTACAGCTGCACTGTAAAAACCTCTTATTCAGGTGGACTGTATCTGTGTTGACTCGCATTACTCTCCTTGCCGATGTACTATCTGTACCAAACGAAACACGAGCAGCGGATCACGTGGCTGAAGCATAACTGAAGGTAATGTGCACGCCGTGGGATTACTGGAATATGCGACGGTGCTCACCCTATACCGCGATATTTTTGCATCTGTTGTCTGTGATTTTGGATTTCTCCTTTTGAAATAAAAAGAAAGAAAGCAAAAGGCAAAATATCGCAGTGTAAGGCGAGCATCATTGCCTGGTGAGGTAAAACCAGATGTATCTGTCAATGCTGATAACTGGCAGTTTGTGCACACTAAACTTCCAGTCGCGCTTCGGAAACGCACTCCGCTGTTCACGTCTGGTTTGGCACCGATGGCAGAACACTTTAGCGCATTATGACAAGACACAATATGGGGTGAGGGAGACAAGAAAGGAAAGGAGGCGTTTGCGTAGGTTTTGTACAGCTTTCTGCACTACGCACAGAGATGTGGCAAGAATGTTCAACCTCGAGATAACGCTCGAAACGTGGTTTGCTTGGGTATGTGAATCGTTACGTCGCCACTTAGAGGCGTCGATATCAAGATTTTTTTTCTAATCAACGCATTATAAGGTAGCGAGAAATGACCATTGCTTGCCAATTGGACCTCACTGGGTAGTAGGCGTTCCCAGACATGTGCTTTCAAGTTGTGCGATATAAGATAAAGAGGCGAGTAGCAGACCGTCAGTTCACAAAAACGAAAACCATGGCAATTGCACATGTTCACGAAATACCTTTAAGTGTAGAAGATATGCATATTCCCTCGTCGCCGTATTATGTAAGGCAACCGCAAGGTGGAGCATTCCCTGAGGACATCTTGGAAAGCTGGGATTATGATTAGCCAAAAGCCACTCAGTCATCGCATCTCGATACAATTCAAGAAATAGAAAAAGTGTTCCATTACATTACATTTCAATACCCATTCCTCTGTGTTTACATGGCGCTGCAGTTTCCACGCAGTTGGGGTCCAAGATGGAGGTTGGATCCTTCGTTACCTCACCGTGTGCGCTTAGCCGTGTTAGAAGAAAAGACGATTAGGACAGTTAGGACGATTTGGACAGTGGCAATGTCTTTTAAGGTTATTCGGAGGACGCCCTCCAAGTTATTGGGTTGGATTCTGCGTACACCCCGAGTCACCCATCCGAGAAAATTCTGCGTTCGCGTTTTCCTCTCCCTTCCTTCAATAGCGTTTTCCAATTTTTCCTACCTTCCAATTTGTTTGTACGGCTCACGTATGCAATCTTACATGTAAAGTCCTGCAACATCTCATAGCCATTGAAATCTATACAACATACAAGGCTATGAGAACCCTATCTTCTGCTTCACTAGCGTATCTCTCCAAATAACTTCACGCACCGATGGAGGCTTACCAACTCTCACTCGGTAGAAAGACTTTCCCCCGTTTCTATGTAGCAAAGTGTGATAAAACTCAAAACCAAGCAAGAATACTTTCTCCTTGTGTTGCTGGCAGTTCTTTTGCTTACACCCTAGGCACGGGCTAGAAGGTGCTAAAAATGCTCAGCGGATACCTCCTGCTTTTGTTTCGTGAAAAACAAGAGTACGAGATGCTAACCAGTCTTGTAATACTTGGAGATATTCCGATCACCAGCTTACAATACTGATACATAAAAAGCGCGTGCGGATAAATATTTCTGCACTGTCCAGCTCACCTGAGCAAAACGTGGTGTCCAAAATTACGCCTCGGACCAGTGTGCTGACACACCCCATTGCAAGAAGTGATATGCGATGGTGACCACGCAGCATAACCAGGATCACGTGCAAAATGAAAAAGAAGGAAAAAAGTCGTCGCCCTCAATGTGAAAGAGAATACCACGCTTGAGTAAGCCCATAAGAGGGGCTCAGTTTTTCACTACACAGCCTTTGCTGATAGGAATCGTAAGCAGCGGGGGCGGGAGGAGGGGGAGTGCCGCTCAAGGCAACTTCACCTGCCCGACCTCTGCGCGGCTAGCCACCTGCCGCAATAGTTACAGCTTCACTCACTACGAGAGCTGGGCGACTCCGGCACCGTCGGGCTACATCGGCTCCCATCACGAGGCGACGCCAGAAATAGGTACGAAGAGCCTGAAAGCGCGGGCATCCAGCGCCTTCCAGAGGACAAGGGACACATCTTGGAACACTTTCCTTTTAGTATTACTACTATTGTGTTGCAGATAATGTATTACAATGCGAAAGGGCTAATTGAAACCTTGATGCCCTTAGTGAACCATTAGCTTACCATAATCCTAAGGCGTTTTTGAGTCCAGGAGAAGCACTTAAACTCTGACCAATTAAACTTGCGGCGGTCGGCCATTTTGTGATGTTACAACCACGACGGCATTGCCTCATTGGCTCGTATGGCAATAATTGTGCAGACTAGTCTGTCACCTATAATCCACAACTTAAAACGCCCCTCGAGTCAGTGTCTGTACAAGTAATTCTGAATGACAGATTGCTTACGATTCCTTCTGTTTATCATCGATCTAATTGCGTATCAATAAAAACATGATTTTATGGCTGGCGAGTGAATGCTGGTGGTGAATTCTCAACAATTCGTAGTGAGACTCTGGGTGCGATGCTGAATCTAAGCACATGGAGCAAGATCTTGTAGCCTCCGGTGAGCGGTTAATAAAGAGGAGGCCATCTATTGTAATGTATCACACAATTAATATTGTTGTACTGATTAAGCGCTTGGCCCAAACAAATACAAGCACAGATAAACAAAGACACAGATAGACGCACACTACAAGAATAATTTTTAAGCGATGACAAGCAACGCGTCAAGTAAACGTGGCACTTGCTAACCGGGTCAGGCGCATGCAGCCTGCACGTACGATCAGGCAAGCACCCTTCGCAAAACGATCCCAAAATGCGCATTAAACTGCTCGAGCCGCGCCAAACGAAACGGTTGTGTAATGGTACAGGTGAGCCACAGATAACAAATTCTGTAATTTCAACCGAAGGTCTTGCTAGTGCCTTTTGGAAAATTACGCGATGGAAATAATGAGTATGCTATTCTAGAAAAGACTGGTGCAGAAACGAATGGGTGGCGGCGCGGTGAACAGCTTCCATGGCTCAGCTCTTATGCTACCAGTGCAAAATACGCTCACCCAGCATAACAAACGCCCTTCTAACAATGTTCTTTTACCCAGAAACAGCAAAACTATATCTCCATACAAAACACTTGACCGTATGAGCGAGGCGACACACCAAAAAACGCGGTGGAGTGGGCGTAACCAGCGGCCAATGACCGGCGCATCATCAACGTCTCTGTAGAAACGGGATGGGTTGCCGTTACCCCGTAGACATATGATAAGCTGTCAACCTTTGAGGTCAAGTGGAAGCAGACATCACTACGCTGCCTGGTGGCTGGTGACATCCTTACTTCCTTCGTCCGCGAAATGGCTCGATTGTTAGCTCTTACGTAGGTATGTTTCTCTATGGTTTCGCCACCAATTCTCTGCATCCACAACAAAGTGAACGACCCCTTGAAATCGCTCAGTGTTTGGCTGCAACTCTGCGGAGACTCCTATGACTTTGCCGATCGCCGTCAGCCGTCACCGGGACACTGCCTCACACTGCAGTGCACACTGCAGTGCCGAGAGTAGGCTAGGCCGATGTGTGGACGGTATCTGAGCCCATATCTGGTAAAGTAGAAACAACAACCGATGGATGTGTGTGTTCGCAGTTCGCCGAAATGCCGAAAACGATCCACTGCCGACGCCAGATCAGCCTCCACGGCGAAGCAACGACACGCTGCCATTTCGACGAAGCTCCGAAGAAAAAAACCACGCTGCCTAAAGAATAACCGAAGACATGACGTAACAGCGGGACAATACAGTACAGTCATCATCCGACGCCCTGCAATAACTAAGGCAAGACCACCAACCACCAACCTCAACGTGCTTTTCTATGGTCATGGGATCGCCGCTTTATTGGGCACAGGAACCGACATCTCCGTCATGAGCGAATCCTTAACAGCCCAGTGGGGTAAAGTTACAACTGCGTGGCAACTCACAAATGCGAGCAGCTGGTGAGCACCTCATAAAGATGACTGGAATGTTGCACCTAGGCCGAACGCAAACCCTGCGGTGTCACCCTTGTGTACGTAACCGGCACTTACCACACAGCAGTGAAAGAATCAATCGAGATCACGGCGTTCAAGCTAGTTCAGGGAGAAGAACATAACTGCGGCTCTCAACCCCACGCTACCAAACGTCCCCGCCGAAGAAAGTAACGACTACGCCAGCTTTCAGTGGTGCTCCAAAGAACCGCATTAACTCAGCCGTCTATAGTCATAAACCCCAGCCAATGACGGACAGCCGACGCTATAATCTTCGACGACGACACCAGCGTAGAGACCGCGTTTGGGTTTCCACCCCACTAAGCCGACATTAACTGAGGAAAAAGCTACTTCGATGTTATTACGGACTCTACTTGAAAATGAAGGTGCGCACGGCACGCAATCTGCTGGGTGGTGCGCAATCACAGCGGTGCCGCTCAGGCCCTTAAGTGACGCCCATAGTCAAGTCAAGTGAAGCTCAGGCCTGTAACTCACAAACTTTGTGATTTCGCTATTTTTCTTTACTATGACTTTTGTTTTTCGCTCTCGTGTGGTGCTCATAGCAATCGGACGATACCTTTTAAGATGGGCGCAGTGACACCGGTACTGTTTATATTTCTTCGGTGTAAGCGTTTCAGCGGTAAAGTTATCGCTCGGCGTGTGGCGCGCTTGCATTTATGAGAACATTGCGGGTCTACCTCGCTGATTTTATCTCCTGTCTATGTTGTAGTGGTACCTTGCGTTATCAGATTGAATCCGTGACGAGAATAGTGTTCCACATTCTGTAAGGCGCTTGAGCACATGATATAATGCTGGAATCTTCAGTAAACATTGATGTCTAACCGACATGCTTCGGTCGCTGATGAGCTTTCCGACTGTCGAGGCATATGTTCCAGGCTATCATTCAGCCCGAGTGAAACTTGTTTTGTGGGCACAGTGTACCTCAATAAAGAGTTGGTTTCGTGACTCTCAGTTCTTTCTACTATCTTCCTCACCGTCACTGCAAGTTGAAAATACCGACGATTTACTCGCATCTCAGCGGTATTAGTCTATATTAAAAGACCAACCTCTTATCCAGGTGGAAGGTATATGTGATGTTTCGCATTGATTCAGTTGCAGATTTACCATCTGTGGCAAATTAAACGCGAACAGCTGAGCCCGTGTCCAAATCATAACTGAATGAAATGTGGGCGCCGTCGGATAGTCTTGCTGCACCGGGCGAAGATGCTCGTCTTATACTGCGATATTTTCGCATCTGCTTTCTTTGATTTTCTGTTTTCTCACTTTGAAAGTAAAGAGAAACAAAATAGAGGCCAAAATGTCGCAGTGAAGGGCCAGCAACATTGACCGGTGAGGTCATAACAGAAGTGTCCGCCTCTCAGTGCTGATGACTGGCAGACGGTGTACGCTAAACTTTTGTGCTCCGCACGGAAACGCGCTGCGCTGTTTGCGTCCCATTTGGTGCCGATAGCAGAACATTTCAGCATACTGTGACAAGGAAGAAAAGGGGGAAAGGATTGAAAGGAAGCTGTTGCTGACAAACACACGCACACACCCGGATTCTTTCCCGGAATCTTCTGCTGACCAATTGAATTAAGGAAATGCTAAATAATGGAATTGAAGGCGGAATAAAAAAAGTACTTTGCTTACCCTGTTGAACACAGTTTATACACACCTCTAGGTGTCTATAAACTGTGCTTAACAGGGTAAGCAAGCATCAACAATGTGGCAAACATATAGGAACACTGTTATCATTACTTTTCAAATAAGATATTGCATAAAAAAAGCATTTGCTAGTCAGTGTCACGCAGTGGGAAAAGTCTTGCGTAAATTGAATTAAAAATTACTCATGGGGGTCATTGTTTATTATATCATTGTTTATTGACAGATTTACTTAGAAAATACTGAATGTACTAAACACGGTAGTAAATGCCCCACCATTCAGCACTTGGAGCACATATTCCTCTACGAAGGCTAAACACTGTCATGTGTGTCGTTTCGGAAATGTATGAAAAACCAAATATATAACCGGTATCTGTTAGCAGCAAGAACTAAATTACTTGAGGTAACGAGGAGAAAGGCACGTAGGGCTGCAGAACTGAACAAAGACACAACGCTTCACTTCTGTTGTCCTACATGCCTGTATGTGGTTTGCCTGAAGGTATGCTGTACCAACTAGCCCACCTGTCTGTTTTCTTGAAGAAATCAAATACTCCATTGCGGCGTGTGTATCACCTAATGAGCATATGCGGGCTTTCTATATGAAGTGAGTACATTGCGCATGTTGACTGCTACCCTTCTGAGAGACTGCTTTTGCTCTTGAGCTGACTCAACCCGTCGGCGAGACTTTTCACTCTTGCTTACTAAAAAAAAAGCAGACATAATTTACTTCAATAAAATAACGTTGTCCACTAGCGGGTTAAAATCGCCTGGTAAGCTCTGTGTAATGCAATTTCGACTGGCGCAGCTACAGCAGATACAGATACGTAGACCTGCACGATGTATAACAAGCTCGAAAACCATCGACGTCTTAAGTTTCCTCGATTTGTTCTCCATATTCATACGTGTTTGCAGCGGCGGAAACTTTTGTACCGCAAATATTTTCATGAAGCAACGGAAGCACATGTAAATGGCTTTTGATTCGAATGATGGCGAAAACAGGAGCGTGGATCGGCTAGCGGCAAGAGCACAGGAGAACTGACTCTACTGTCGACTCGGTTTCTTTCTGCTCGCGCCCTGTATTTGTTGTGGCTCCATACTCGCAACTGTTATAAAGGTTTCGAACTTCGTCCTTTTCAATCCACATTTGATTAAAGCATGCAAAGCACAAATGCATGAGGTGCGGAGTGCGCAGCAGCGTATCTTGTTGAACGACAGCACCACTCGTCGTGCTGGGCGTGAAACGCAATTGACCAATTTGGAGCAATCACACAAAACGGTCCCCCGAATGTGTGGGGTCTGACTGAAATACGGCTTTGCACGGGGCATGAAGGTTCGCTACCGAAGAACCGTGGCAAGTTCGAAGCAGTAGCAGTTCTGTACTGCAAGGGGTCAGCGAAGGCAGCACTGGAATTTGTGGGCAACAGAACAAAGCAAGCGATACACGTCAGGTGATAAGATCTACCTGATTCGTTTCAACTGATCCAGAGAATGCCACATCAGTCAGCAGAATCGTAGCCTCTGGTAATCAAAGAAAACTAAGGGGTTTCGTGTGTCAAGACCAATTTCTGATTATGAAGCACACCACAGTGAAAGACGCCGGAAATTTAGACCACACGGGCTTCCTTAACATGCAGCGAAATCTAAGTAAACTGTTGTTTTCGCATTTTGCATCCATCCGAATGCGGCCGCCATGGCCCGGATTCGATTCCGCGACCATGTGCTCAGCAGCCTAACAACATAGATCTTGTTACCATACGCTAGTTAGGGCTAACTTAGTTTGTATACCTCCTGTGCTTGCGCGAGCGTTTACACGACCAGCAATTTCTTTCCAGCAAGATGTGCACTTCACTTTTAGAAATGAAAGAATGAAAGAAAAGTAGCGATGTCATCGGATAAGTGTATTTTCCTTTTCGTAGTAAGTGAGGTTTAGGTAGATGATCTGGCGGATAGATAGCATGGGTAATCGAGGCGCCTCTATTGGCGTTCAAAAATTTCTACATTAGCGTCAAGCTTGTGGTGGACTAAAACGCCTTGTTTTTTTTCAGATATGCGGTATCATTTTAATCGAAACATGGAAGTGACAAGAGTTTTATTAGTTTCCGTTCTTTTTTTTTTGGCATTGAGCGCGCATGCGCGGTGATTCAAGAACGCGCAGTTGACAATACACGCCAGTTATAGGACATCGAAACATCAGCCATGGCTGAAGAAAGCAGTGACGAATGCACGCCTATCGACTTAAGCATGAAGGCCGAAGCAACACCAAGTACAAGCCGTGACGGTACCCAGGGCGCTTCCTGTCCTTCGGGCTACTACACAACGTGAGCTTTACCATGGTCAATTTTTTCATTGAATACTCTTACCCTTAGACACGACCCATATGATAGGCTTTACCATCTGTACTACATTTGTTCCCACCTAAAACGGGTCTTTCTGACAGCGAGCTTGAGCTTTGAAATCTAAGGCCTTCTTAGACCAAAACGCGTCGACGCAAGGCGGTGCGAAAATAATGCCATGTTCAGCGCAATGTCGGCTGCTTAGGGCTCAGGATAAGATTTTTCAGAACATGAAGCGAACGTACACTTACAGACAAAAACATTTTTCATTGATGCATAATTCTTTCACTGGATGTACGCGATGGCGTGCTATAGTTTCAAGTCTCGGGTACAATTCCGGATGGCACCACCATATTTCGATGAAATCGCACTGTAAAAAGGCTCTTGTTTACTTGCGTGTAGGGGCTCGTTACAGAAGCTACGATGATCAAAATATATGTGCTGTCCTCCTGAATTCGCTATGCTTTTTATCAGGTCGTGGCTCTTGCACGAAAAACCTCGGAATTAGTTTTAACCGCAGTGATCAACTGGTGTGCCGTACTATAAGTGTTTTCTAGACAACTCGTCACAGTGCGCAGCTATACTGTCATTTGCAAATAACAAAAAATGTGACCAAGTGGGTACTGCCCGCTTAAAGCTTTACTTTTGAAAAAAGTAAACCCCTTGCATGAAAAGCTGCAACTTCGTTTAAAAGAATTGTTCTTCCGTTTGCATGCGTTGCTTAAGGGTAATAAAGGCGCATTAGAAGAAACCAAACGTTTGCCGCTTGGAGTTGTGTGGCCAAAGAAGGTACTTGTTTCTGTTTTAAAAGTTGCTTGACAACCTAAATTTAGATTACTTAGATCTAAAACGTTTTCTATTAAAAAAGGAAACTCGGGTGAGATAATACGGCAGGAATAAAGAAGTGGCAAGTCATGGTATTATATGGTACCCTTTAGCTTTTGTCAACGAATGCGGTTAAACATCGCATTCCAGCAGTTTTCTTGCTGAGCATTGCATGCATCCTTCTTAGGATATTTTACATGCGTTGTCACAATAATCTTTATCCTTCGAAGGATTCTTATATAGGCTCCAGCAAGTGACATAGAAGCAAACTTAGCATCGCTTGAAAACAAACGTTTAAGAACTGCATTCTAGTCCATCATTATTTCATTCAAACTCATGATTTTGTTCGTAAGTGTTCAAATTAATACTTGGCTAAGAGGCTGAAATCTGCTTGCACTCCTCAGAGCAAGACATTTGAGCCCATATTTCAAATATTACCTTAAATTCGATATATTCTTCATAGCTGCCGGGTCTATGAGTCATAATTATAACTGGCGTGAAAACGCTACATTCACCACGGCGTCGCCAATCCAGATCAGGGAAGCACAAACACTAATTATTCTAATATCAGCGCATGTTTGCCTCATAATTGCAGAACCTACTTAGGCAGTGTCATTGTTATACTTCAACCTGTATTATTGATGCAAAAACATGTTCCACGCTCTAAATGTTTTATTCCGAATTTATTCTTGGGATTCTGTCACTGTAGGAAGTAGAGGAAGACTTGTATATATCAAACTACTTAGGTCATGTTGGAAGTACTTCAACACTTAAACTGGCAGTATTCGTGCAAGTCAAAGCGCCATTTCGTGTACGGTGGATAAGTGCTCTTCTGCATATATTACCCCGAGTGTGCCGTTCGTGCTATGCCAGCCAGCATAGTCGGTATTATGAGAACGAACCATTGCGAGTAGCGCATTTATAACGCAAGGCTTTGATTCTTGCGAAATTTGCTTTTATAAAACCTCATTTCCCCATTTTTCTATTGTCCCAGCTAGTAGCTGTCTTACCAATACTTTATTAATTGTAGGGTTTGGGACAATGCCTTGCGTTACCAGAGGAATACGCAGCACACACCGATGAGAGACGAGACTTGCAACGTCGACGGTACGTAAGCGATTGTCACTCGCCTTTGCATAAACGTGATAGATATCACTTACCGTTACCGCGGTAGCGGTACATCTATTGCGTGTAAAGATGCACTTTACTAGAACGACCAAGAAGGATTCCACATAAACGAACTTAAACGTGCCCTTACTAAGAAATTTGAGCTTATCTGAATATATACAAATTCATACATATTGTATGCAGTAGAAGGTTTAACTGAATTTCCTCTTGAATAGGTGGGCTGGTAAAGCATGTTCCAAGATAAGAGGGCAGGAACCGAGACTGTACATCCCATCCAGTGATAATTTTACTCGTAAATGGAATCATCGCTCGACCATTGGTCTAAAATTTAATTTTCCATGCAGAATCTGAGTGCGTTTGACCTACTAACATCGTGATAATCTTTCCTTTAAGCCGATCACGCTAGTTGACAAAGCAAGTGCCTTGATCCGAATTCCGTGGGTAATGTGCAATTATTTGGACGTTTCAAATGTTTTAGCAGTGCTGGTACCTTTTAGGCAGAGTGCGAAAATTCCTCATGAATAGCATGTTAGGAGCTGCAGACATATCCGGCTGCGGCCGAATGTAGACGTTACAGCGTACAATTTGGGGCATGCACCCCAAGACAGCTTATTTGGAAGCTCTTCGTTCTTCCATATAAAGCAAGCCACAGCGGCAGCATAAGCAATACCAAATATATAATGAAAATGCAATGCAAGGAGACAGAAAATTGTTGGGTAGTTGTTTGCGCTCTGTTGCAACAAATCTTTACCAAATAGCTAAGCTATGGGCACCTCAAGCCTAAACACTATTCGTAGTGACAGAGTAACTTGTGCAATTAGAGCGGCGCTTCAGATGTCTATGGCGGAGTATCTTAACGGTGCTCTTACGTTTTAGGCAGTGTGTGAGAATTGCTCACAAATAGTATGTTACGAGCAGTAGAAATAACCTGCTACGGCCGAATGCAGAAGTTAGACTACAATTTGGGGAACCCCAACACAGTTTATATTGGAGCTCTTGGTTCTTTCATGCCAAACATGCCAAGCCGCATGCGCAGCTTAAACAGCCTTGCAATGTTAATGGAAATGCAACGCAAGGAGAAACAGAATTGTTGGGAAGTTGTTGGCGATCTGTCGCCATAAATATTTAATAAGCATCCCAACTATGCGCTTCTCAAAGGTAAACTATATTCTTATTCAATGAGTAACAATCACAGTACCTAACGATTTCCAGTGAGTGTGCCACTACTCCGAAATTGTAATGCTTTGTTAACGAGAAAATGTACGCCATACTGAAACACCGGCCTTCAAACTGAATGTTCTTTTTTATAAGGTGATTAGCTTTCCTTGGATACGTCAAGCATTATTTGTTCTGCTAGTATCTGCACAACATCTTTCACGGGCCTGACGAAGTTGCGTCTACAACGGCGAGGCTTGTAAAGTTCAGAATGCTAGAGAATTAAAAAATGAGTTCCTTAAGTTACGCCTGTGCTATGAGACTGTAATTATCCGAAGTCAGAGATGAAACTAATATCTTGAGTTCCTGTGGTTGTGAATCTGCGTTGAGTGTTTTCTGTAGCGCACGGAGGCATAGTTCTTAGCCAACTGCTCCGCCCCCTTCATAATGTAAATAAAGGTGCATTCAAAAATACGGGGGTTCCCTGCAGGTTTAATGCTAATTTCCGTAGCGTCCATGGTCATCATGAGGAGGGTTCAGCCGTAATTTCCGCCTTTCAGGTCTCTCGCGTTTTCTTTTCAGTTTCACGCAATTTCAGCGCCGTTATAGGGAAGATGCACAACTAGCTAGAATACTTGCAGCGCTATCCATACACTCCACACTTTTAACGTGCTTTGCGGCGTTCCGTTGCTTAGGCTAGTAATATTGCACCGTAATTCAACACTTCAGCTGCATGAGCCACCAAATGGGGTTCAGATAACCAGTTTCTGAAAGTTCAGTACGTACTTCGATGACACACCTATGTGTCGTAGAAGGTCAATAAATTAAGGGCATACGTCAAACACAAATTTTAAATCCCTCGATAGAAATGCATTCTCTCACTTTTTTATTGTCGTCGTCTACGTCGGGCTATGTCTGCTGCTCGTTATATGTTATTAATAAGCAACAACTTCATGAGGCATGTAGTGTGCTTATAACTGGATAACACAGCAAATATATTGGGTCAAGGGTTTCACGCAGAAGTAACCGAACTATCGTTTTTCAATTCGAGCACTGTCGTATTCTGCCCACGGTTTGAGATAAAACGTGATAAGCTTTAGAAGAATCCAACACTGCAGAATCTTGATCGTGCTCGGCTTCCCCATCGCCACGAAGTTCTTGCTTACATTAAAGACATACTTGCAGAAAGAAAACGCACTGCGCATGGAAGCACAGCCGTAATATTTCGTACTATTAAAAGCTTCTTGCCTCGCACTATAAGCATGAAATGTCCATTCCCCACGAATTGCCCTTGCACTACTACGAATGAACACCTTTACTATACTTCTATGTCATACAGGTGTCACTGACAATGGCAGCACAATTTGCCAGACACTGTGGTCCATCAGGAGCATCGATAACGCAATGCCAGGCACAAGTCGCTCTGGCATGGAGGAAGCATCAGGCCATTTTGAAGACGGCGCCACGTAAGTTGACATTTAGAAAAGTTCCATCAAAGAGCAACTCAGAGAGGCGAGGCATGGTTACTAGTTATACCAATCATGCCTCTACTCGGTGATTTCTCCTCGGGAGGGCTAGCTCTGATGGCTGAAACAGGTACTGCATCAGCAGTTTAGATCTTTACGCCAGTACAGCCAGCCTTGCCAAACTTCATAGTTCCAACACTGCGACTGGACACAACACGGCAGTGTGTATACCCACCGCATGCCGCAAACACGAAGCTGCACAAGCTCGCCCGATTTTCCATTCTGTTAACGCGGCGCAAGGTGCAGTACACTTGCAGGTTTGTGGCCTGCTTACTCACTCCCCATTATGGAATATGTAAAGGCTGTGAAGGAGAGACGCTCATCAGAACTGAGGCTCATGCAATGAAACAAGATACTGACGCACTTGCGCGAGGGAAAAAATTTTGCGATGACTTAAATGACAAATATCAACTGCTGTTCAGACAATATGGTGTCGGCGTGAACAAATAGCTTTACCTAAGGATGTGCTACCTACGTGCATTGGAATAGAACAATGAATGTGCTTAGCAACAAACTGCGAGTATTGAAGCTTGTGGCATTTAAAGAAGTGTGATAATACCGTAACTAAATGACTTGAATTTTAGATTCGTCAAATACTTAAGAAAACGTTGGGAAACCCATGTAACAAAATTACCTCTTGATAACTCAATGAAACCACCCCCACGATTCAATTAACTGTACCAAAACACAGTTAAAGCGATCAGTATTCATGTATTACACAGCGCTCCGAAATTTTGGTTTTATGGGTAAATCATTCGCCAGTATTCGGACACGTTGTATAGATTTCAAGGAAAGTGCAAATTAATATAAAGAAAGTTGTCTGCTTACGTCATGTAAGCCGATACCTTCAAACAAACCTGGGAAACGTGGTGATCGATGACCCTTTCCTGGTGCATAGTTCTCTGAAAGCGCTGAAGGATCTGGACAAGTTGCCGCATCATCAAAACAACGCATTTTCCATTGACATTGAAGATCTCTTCTGTTCGGTCCCTCACCAAGGTCTCTTAGCGGCGGTCAGGGACAAGATCCAATCAACTGGTGAAGTCCGCTTCGAGAATCCTGCAGGTGTAAGCCCGGACAATTCCATTTTCTTGTTAGAGTTCTACAATGAACTCAACCGCCATTTTGTTTAAAGGAAAGTTTTATGTGTAGAAGAAAGGGATATGCATCGGTTCTTCTGTAGCTCCTGTCTTTTGCGCTATCTTCCTATCTGTTGTAGGAGCTGAGATCAGTACTAATCTTCGTGATCCTCATGTAGCGTCCATTTAAAGATATGTTGATGATTTCTTGGTCATTCTGAAGGATGTCCCTGATCACAAATTAGATTCTACCGTTGAAAGAACCATGACTATCTTCGCGAACCACATTCACGGTCTCAGGTTTACCAAGGAAGTGCCGAACAGTGGTCAACTCCAGTTTTTGGATATCAGGCTTGTGTTTCCAAAGGAAGGCATCTGTTGGATGTACAATCCGCTTTCTTTGAAACGCCTGCTACCATTGGAGAGCGCCCATTCCAAGATTGTAAAGCGTGTAATTGCTACCAATTCTCTGCAAACGGCTTTAACTAAACCTTGTATCCATTTGGTGTCAAGTAGCTTTAGCGCTCAAGTGCAACGACTACAACAGGTAGGCTTCCCGCCATGTCGGATTTCAGCTGTCTGCGAAACGATGCTCCAAAAACTCAAGCACCCGCTTCTTATCAGGGAGCCATTTTCACGCAGTTCTGTTGCGGTAATTCCGTACCTTCATTAGGTTTTGCACAACATTAAGAAAGTGGCGAGCAGGCATAATGTTCAGGTTGGCTTCACGGCACCTTGCAAGTTGTCTAAGCTTTGTGCCATGAACCGAGAGTAACGCCCGGCTTGTTCAATTCAGCATCAGAAGTTCACTGAATGCAGAACACGTGTCATCTATCAAATTCCTCTAAGCTGTGGTCGCAGCTATATCGGACAAACAGGTCGCTGTGTCAATGAGCGTGCAATGGAACATTATCGTAATCTGCGCAACAATGAAGGGAGGTTCCTTGCAGAGCATTCTAGAGACTGCACTAATTGCCACCCTCAGTTGGACATAACTAAACTTTTGAAATTTGGAAAAGACAGGTTCGAGTGGGAGACTGGAATCCTATTTCATCAAGAAAGAGGGAAACAAATGCGTCAGCAGGCCATCCATTGTGCTTAGTGACAAGGAGACTACTTTTTTAGGTTTCATTTAGGCGTCAGGTTGGAGTGATTTCATTTAGGTTTTTTCCGTCTGTCGTCCTTTTATTTATCTAATTTTTATTTTGTTGACGACTTTCTAGTTGCTCTTAAGCTTTTGTTGCGTTCTTTTTTTTTCGTTATGATGCAGACACTGTTTTTTGACCCTTTATTGCTCAAGTGTGCTGTCCATTTCATTGTTTGTCGCATGGTTCATTTTTCGCGCAGTCACATGTTTTATCATTTTTTTAGGTGAGCGACTATTACAGATTTTAGTTTAGACGCAGACGCTGTAATTAGACGCCTTGCTTCATGTTTTTTCCGCGTTATTCGTTGGTCATTATTCCTATAGTCATGCGCGGTTTTATCACTGACTGGCCTTAGGCCTTTGAAGTGTGTTATGTTGTAGATAGTTTGATAGTGAGCGTAGACGGTACTTGTTATGTCTCGTTTTTTCTCCCCGTTGGCTTGGAAAAGACTATGCTCGTTTAATTGCTTCCCGTGCTGCTCCACGCGAGGTTCTTGTTTGCTCATTTGATATTTTGTGCCAGATATGATTCCTGAGTGGTCGATAGATTGCTGTATTTTGCTTCTAAAGTTTCGTGTGTGATTCGGCTTGATTAACCTACATAAGGCGGGCTTGTTGAAAAAATAAACTTACTTGTGGGTAGCGCCGGTCCTGTCATTTGTATTCTTGAGTCCTGGTCTTCGGCGCCTTGCCTTTACTAATGCAAGCATGAACCAACTAGCCCAAGCAAGAGTTTTACTTTACGCGATTTACTTATTGCGTTCTCTATAGCCTATGTGAGCCAGGTACTGGTCTTTGCTACATTCAAGTTTAGCCACGCATACCATCAAAGGCAACAGTGCTGAATTTACGACAAACCAGTGCCCCGATCGAGCACCAATATTAAATGCTGCAAGTTAGCGCAAGGGTTCGGAATGTCGCGTTATAGTTAACGCACGATTTATTTTGTCAACCTTTCAACTGGCAAGATGCGTTTTTGTCTTCCCGTTACAAGAGCCGGCCGTTTTGAGCTCCTTTGTATGTGTTCTTGCAGGAATGCTCCTGGAACCGGAGGAAGGGAACAGCGAGAGTTATGCTGTGTCTGTGGAAATGTTTCGAGCAGATGGGATGACTTACATGGGCGCGCCAAGGAACGCACTGATGACACAGCCCACATTTGCAAAGCATGTGATCAATCATCTGTGAAGTGGTCTAAGTTAGTAGAACATTGGCGCAACCATGCTGACAAAAACACAAATGCGAAACCTGTGGTAAACAGTTCCACCGTTCCCACCACCTAGTTCAACATAACCGCACGCACACAGACGAGAGACCCTACAAATGCAATATGTGTGATAAGTCATTCCGGCAGTCTTGTCATCTAGATAATCATAAGCGCACGCATACAGACGACAGACCCTACAAATGTGAAATATGTAATAAATCGTTCCAGCGGTCTGGTAATCTAGAAGAGCACAAGCGCACACACACAGGTGAGAAACCCTACATTTGCAAAACATGCGGTAAATCATACGCCCATGCGTCGACTCTCCGTAAACATAAGTCAATTCACGCAGAGGAGAAACATCATGTATGCCACAAATGTGCTAAATCATTCAATAACAAATATAATCTCAACAGACACGTAGACTCGCATTGTGGAAACAGTGCTTTCATTTGCAAAATCTGTGATCAATTCTTTATGTACAATTCAAGTCTTCTTCGTCACCACCGAACAAAGCACGTGGATAAAACACCGTATGAGTGCACGCAGTGCGGATGTCGTTTTGCAGACAAAGAAACACACGATAGGCATGTGTGCCAGAAGGAACGCAGGATGTGAACGATGCCGTCTGGTTTTTCGAAATTGCGCGACAAGACCTCGACGCCAGAAGTATTTTGGGTGCCTCAATATCAAAAAACACTGCAGGTTCTGGCCAGCGCTCACTGTTCCGTGAACTATGTTGTTGGTGAACGTTGCTTTATCGAACTCATTTCAAGACAAACCCTAATGGCCTGCAAGATCATGCTTTCTCTAACTACATGTTTGCAATGTCCACAAAGGATCCTTGACCCCGCCCCCTACATTTGATTAGAGAAACTTCTTGTGCAGGTCTTTTGACAGTGTGCCAGCAAACAAGCTTTAATGAACTATATTCATAGTCATTTAGCAGCATAAGCAGAATGGAATATCTCTCTTTAGGAAGCACTTGAGAAAGCAGCTACTGCATTCTTGTCAAGAAGGAATTTCTGCCATTATATGAAGTCCAAAGGCCAAGTTGCCTTCGAGAGAAAGCACATGCAGATGCTTTCACGACAATTCATAACTACATTGTAACCGTATGAAAATTATTTGCTTGAAATTAACTGTTCTTTGGCGCGTGTATTCATAACGCAGACGTTTGTTCTATACCATCAAATAAGCTGATGACGGTAGGGAGACTGTACAAGATCCAGATCATTTGGAGCTTCAGTATATATATGGTCTCCCGATAGGAAAATTTTTAGTTATGTTTTATTGCTGCGGAAATTTTAAGTTTATTGGATAGTTTTTATCCACTTTGAAGTCATCTGTTTTTAGTCGGACTATCTATCAGCTATCTAGCTGCAGCTGTGAAATCTTGTAGCCTGATGTGACAAAACTTTTTCTGTGCAAAAATGACAAAGGTTTGACATGACAAGTAAGTTTTCATATATGTTTACACACTTATATTTTTCCTGTGAACACGTTTCACCGGCTAACAAATGTTCGGTCACCGCTCAGCGCAAGACGCGCCTGCGTGTATCAGAAACTTCTCGATCTTTCTCACCAATTATAAATTTTTTTCTATGCTGTAGTCGAGCCTTTCGTAATCAAACAGCATGCTCAATACGAATACAAATGTGCATTCTTGAAGGCTTGCATGCACCGACGATTACGCTACGATGTTCAACGAATCATGCATGAATATCTGACAAACGTTAGCCCTCAATCACTTATTCGACGATTGACGCCTACTATCGCAATCACCTTTCTGCCCGAGTGTAACTCGTTTTGTGCCTTCCCATTCACCGGTGAAATAGTTGCGTGACACAAGGTTGTTGTTATAGTATTGTTTACCGTCACTACAAAGTGTCATCTCGTACATGTGCTTATCAGAATACTTTTCATGTACATTACAACAGCCACGCGCAAGGTCACTTCTCCAAAACATACATAATGCCAGTATTCAATATTTACAATTATAAGCTAGCAGTTTCATCCCAGCGCCAACTAAAATATCATCTTGAATTTCTGCATTTGTCATCGCTGGAATAGAGCACTGCGCGTTACCCCACCCGCCATAAAAAGGAATGGATTGTATTAACTACGAGAACCAACTACGCAATGGAAAAATTATCCTTCACACTTCCAACTCTACTAAACAACTATAAAAAATCCGGGACTGACATACTTAACCTAGTTAAACATGCATTACGACAGCTTCACTGAACACATTCTTAAAAACTCCACCTGTATTCCTATCATCAGTATACTTGTACCTGTGTTTATTGTACTGATTTATACCCTTTGTATTTATTCTATTGATCATTGTTCTCCTTTATTTCTTTCTATTTTATTTTATTTATGAAATGGTCCTGTTATTTTTGGCTCTGCGAATTTGCGAAGAGATTATATGAATACTTCTGTGTGTCCTTCCCTGCTTTGCTGTTACGCTGTAGAGGGGGTGTGCGCCTTTGTCAAGCCGCCGTTTACGATCAGCTTTAATCCACAACCTCCTCCATCATCCCAAAGTAAAAGATTATGATTATTACGGGGAGAAAAAAAAATACCAGCCAAGACCGACACGAAATTTCTAACAGAAGCCACATCGACAAGACGCTGGAAATGCTCACTCGGCAACATAGCCACCTAGTGATTTCGCTGAAGTGAAAAATACAGGCACAAGGCTACGAAAAGCTCACAAAGCCCGTCGGAGCCACTGTACGCGAATAAGGGCGTAGGATGTTCTTTTCGACGCGGCCTCAAATAGGCTTAATTTGCCGACATCATCTGTAGGCGTATCCAGAAGAGAGAGAGGGCTCTTTATTAGAAGAACAGAGAATTTTGCCGGCGCGTATATAACCGCTGGCATGCTACTCGGTATAGGGATGGGGAATGGGATTAAAAGATTCCAGAAAAGAGTGGGAGAAAAAAAAGCATAAAAATAAATATGAAATGTCCGAGTCGACCTGATACTAATTTTTACACGTGACATGGCGGGTAAATTTAGGCTTTTGTATAGGAAGGATGCAATTTTCAAAGTTTTCCTATTTGACCAATTTCTGTCAGGTATTTGAACAATAAATTCAAAACCCGTCGCTGTTTTGAAGGGCCGGGCATTGGACCTAAGATGCTCGGTAACGTTAACGGTTCGTGGCGAATCATGTCCATTTGGTGCTAAAAAAATTCTCTCGTCGCGGTACGCGGGGCATTCTAGTAATATGTGCTCAATTGTCTCTAAGTTGCGACAGTTATCACAGTATGGGTTAGTGGTAAGTCCTATGCGGTACAGATAATTGTTCGTATATGCCACGTTCAGTCGGAGACAATGGTACAATATCTCTAAGTGTCGAGGAAGTGGTCGTGGAATTTTCGGTCTCATTTCTGGGTCAATGTAACGTAGGAAGTTATCTTGGTGAAGCGGCAGATTCAAGATGCGGTTTTTTCTTGATAGGCATATTTTTTGCCATGGTTGAAGCGTCGGCTTTTGTAAAATATGTTCTTCTGAACTTGCGGTATTGGAGTCCATTTCTGGCAGCTTCGTCTGCTCTTTCATTTCCCGAAATGCCGGCATGGCCAGGTATCCACTGGAACTTTCTGCAATGTCCAGCAATCTTAGCCCTCTGGTGAAGATAAGCAATGTCAAATGCTGCTGGTTGATTATTGCAACGCTTGTGCCTGTTCCACATACTTTGTAGGGCTGCTTTTGAGTCTGTGAATATCGCCCATGTCTTTGGCAGCTGCTGTCGAAGTATATACACAAGGGCCTCCTTAATGCCATATAGCTCCGCTCGCTCAAGACGAAACGAGAATCGTTGTCCTGTAGAGGGAACAAAAAGTCCGCATGATGAACGATGTGGAGTTGTAGATCCATCTGTGAAAATGTGCGTTGCAGCTGCGTATTCTTTGTGCATATATTCTAAAGCTATCTGATAAGTCGCTGCTTGAGGCATTTTCCTTTTCGCACTGATTCCAGGTATGTATGGCACGATTTCCTTTGGGGACAGTGTCCATGGTGAAATGTTTCGCGGCATAATTTGTGACGCCTGATCAGGAATCGAAATAGATATGCTTCCGATGGCCTGCCCAAAGCTAGATGTAGCACGGGTTCTGGAAATATCCTTTAAAAAGGTTTCTTGGAATGACGATCGACAGGAACCTCACATGGTCGCCCCAAGTGAAAAAACTGAGTGAGAACATTTCCTCGGCGTCGCACGTATTCCGATTTCTAGCCGGATCACAGTGGGGCAGCACCTGTCGATCAATGGTGCTCCTCCATAAGGCCTACGTCGATGGAACACTCCGATATTACCTCCCGATCCTGCACAAAATATCTCCCACAAGCAAGAGAAAACTCGAGGCAGCACGAAACAACTGCCTTCGCGTATGTCTTGGCCTTCCGAAGGGGTCTTCCCGCTCAGGGACTGTAGCAGAAGCTGGATGCCTGCCTCTGGAAATGCTATGTTCGCAGGAGACACTTCGGATACACCTCCGCCACGTCATTCATACGAAGACTCACTTTTTAAAGGATATTATCCAGAAGTCATTATGAGTCCCTGGCTCTTCGCAGCTCAAGCAGGAAGTTATGGTCGACGTCGCTGTAATCCGCCATCAGCGTCCTCCTCCGAGCTCGCACCAAAGTGCTGGAACTCTTTAATTCCGTCGCCATTTGCCGCCACCAACCCAGCCGCCCACCTGGTCACTCAACTCCCCGAGAAGACACGCGTATGGTGTGCACCCGACCACCACCCGCTCTGCTGTCACAACGGAAATCGAGGCCACGGTCTTCTGTCGATAACCATACCGTGAGATAGGACCATCATGTATCGCGCGCTAAATCTCCAGGTCCAAAGCGGGGCGAGCGACAAGGTTAAATTCCCAAATACCTGACTACAACTCGGGGGAGAGCCCGGCGACTTTCCCGATCACCCTGGTCGCGCCACTACCTCTCACTGCAGCGCTCACAGCACACTGGCCCAATACACGGCCAGTATTTTCAGGAACCCATATTCGGTAAACTGCACGACGTAACAATCTGCACGACGTCGCAGACACGCTGCAATTTCGAGGAACCTCCGAAGGAAAAACACGCCGCCTACTGTGGATGCGACATAACTGCGAGGCAATGCCATCCAGACTTCATTCAACGCCACGAAATAACCATCGCCGCAATAACTAGCAACCTCGTAGTGTTCCTCGATGTCCACACAGTCGCCGCTTTAGTGGACACAGGAGCTGACTACTCCGTCATGAGTGTATCCTTCACCGTGCCTTCGGTGCAGGTTATGACTACATCGTTAAGGCGTCCGAATCCAGGCAGCTGGATGTGAGCTGATAACAGCGACTGCAATGCTACCGCACGTCACCGCGAAAGAAAATCTCGACGTCGCCACCTTATTGCAGCGTGCCGAAGATGCACGACAACCTGCTTCCCTATCCATGAAGTACTAGCCAAGGACGGACAGCGGAAGCTACAGCCTTCGACGAAGGTATGAGGAGCAGCAGCCCAGCGTTCGTGTCTGGGTTTGGACCCCAATACACCACCGCTGACTGAGTGAAAAGCTATGAAGCGCTCGCATGTATCGGAACATTCTCGGTCATTTTCAGTGATTGTGTCTGCCGCCTATGATGTAGTGGGATCTATTCTAATTAGATTGCATGCGTGACGCGAATATTTTTGTACATTCTGGAAGACACACGATCGTATGCGATAACGTTGGAATCTTCGACTAGTCCTTTACAAATCGCTGACGCGCTTGAGACGCGAATCAGCTTCACGAAGATCGACGCATGTGCTCGGCGCTTGCATATTGCAAGAGTGTGACTTTATTTTGGACGCATGTTTGCCCAATAAACAGTTGGTTCTCCGACTCAGGCTTATTGCTACTGTGTTCCTCACCATCCCTACAACGTGAGAATATGAATGAATAACGATTATCATAGCGTAACTTTTTTTGGTTTATTCGCAGCTTCTAGGCTATGAAGCCTTGCGAGACATACCAAGTTGGCTTGTTTGGGGGATTCTCATTGGCACGCCTAGCCCCAACCTCTTGCCTGTCTTTTTTGGATCGCGCGTGCCGTGCGTCTTCCGACCCCTTCAGGGTCGGTCGACTCACGCTCGGCCCGCCGCCACTTGCGTTGCTGCTCCACTCTTGGCGCTGGGCCTCCCGATCGAGACACGAACGTCCATAGCGCAAGCAGAGCCCGGAACAACTGCCAGGGGATATGAACCCAGCGCGCCTCCACATACCCTCATCCTCCGCGGCGCTCCGCCTCCTTCTACCTCGCCACGCCGCCTCGCACTCCTGTCAACCTCCAAGCGCCCTTCCCTACCTGCGCTTGGTTCCCTCTCCCAGCTCAGCTGCCTGCGACTTGACCTCGCTGATTTCTGGAAGTGAACTTGTACGCTTACGCGTAAAGACCTTTCATGTAGCTGGAAGGCGCCTGCATGCAGTCGCAGTGCTCAGATTGCAGAGGCACTACCGGCGTCAAATTGAACTGTAATGGCGGGGCGCGTGTTCGCTTTTATTTGAAAGCGAGAAAGCAAACGTCGAAGAAAGAAAACAGAAGCGACAATATTGCAGTATAGGGCGAGCGTCATCACGCAGTGCGGTGCAACTGGGTGTGCACATCTGTCAAAGGCGGTGACTGGCCGACGGCGCGCACTAAACTTACAGTTATGGTTCGAACGCGCTGTCCACTGTTCGCGTCTCATTTGACGCCTATAGCACAATATATTAGCGCATTATTGCAACGGAGAAAAGGGGACACGGAATGAAAGGCAACGACATGCGTAACTAGGCTTTGTTCAGTTGCTAGACTGCACATGGAGATGTGGAAAGCGTGTTCAATAAAGTAGTAAAGCAGGACACGAGACCGTTTCCTCGGATATGAGAATCGGTATGTTGCTATTTAGAAGCATTGATAAAGAAAAAAACGCTTTCTGACTACTGTTCACACCGAATTTCACGGTTAACGGACCTTATTCTGTACAACATGCGCATTGTATGTCCGCGATTCTGTGACGGTCGCCCATTTTACAGCGAAATCAATGCGCGGCGAAATGCATACTTTAGTATATCATCGAACATGCAACAGCACCAGCAGAGCTCGGAATGGTATGCAGACAGACAGACAATTTCGTTTCAATGATGAACACGTATTCTACTCGTTTATTTAGTTCCCTACATTAATATATTTACGAGGTCATGGAGTGGATCCAAACCGAGGGGAATACATAACTGACCACTTAAACATTGCCCCGAGAAATCATGTGAATAACGAATAGACAAAAGCATGGAAAGATGAATCGGAGAATTGCTGCGAGTGGGAGTTGGGAAGTTGCCATGATGTAGGGCCACCGTTATGTGCTTGAGGAATTTTGATCGATTTTAAATTACAAGACTAACAGTCAACATAATTCCACCCAAATGCATAACGTCTTGACGTGTATCAGGAAGAACAGTATAAGTTGGAGACTCCAAGACAAGTTGCCAACAAAAACAAAAGCTGCCTCTGGATACCGAACTACGCGGCACCCACTTAATCTTGTAGTCTTGCCTGCGATCGTCGAAGTGCATGTTTCTGGGCTAACCAAAGCGTTCAAATATAACTATAGGAATAACAAATGCTTGTCACTTGGGACGTGCAAACTTAATTACTAGGAAACACCATAAAATATTGTTTAAAGAACAAATCCGTAAAGTAAATTGAGTCTCAATCTGAAAGGAACCTTGTGCCACATGACATGTGCTTTCCAGTTGTCCGCAATAAGATAGAAAGGCTAGTAGCTGACTGACACCTCTGCTCAAAAACTAAAACTGTGACAATTCCGCATGCATACAAAATACATATAAGTGTAAAAAGAATGACTCAAAAGATGTGCAATTTTGTTCGTCGGCGAACCATGTAAAGCGACCGGAAGTAGGACCGTTGACTGAGGACGTCTTGGAAAGCTGCAATTATAAAGAGCAGCGCCAACGGCCACGCAGTCGTCGACTCTCGCTGCTCTTCGACAACCAGAAAAGTTCTCATTAATTTAGGGTCACGTTTTATTGTCCTTTCAACATTGTAAAGGACGCTGCCGTTTCCACAGAGTTGACGCCGCAAGTGCTTATGCGTCATCAGTTGTTTGGTTTGCTGTGACACCAAAGACTGCAGGACATGGGGATTGGACTCTTTGGTGCCTCATCGTACGTGACTTAGTCGTGTGCAGGAGAAAGTCTTTGAGTGCAGTGGAGCCCATGTAGAGTGCCAAGGCTTTTTAAGGCTCGTTGGTGGAGGCATCACGCGCTTTTGTCTTGGGCCTCACGTATGCCCTGGACTCACCCATTCGTAAAAATTGTGTGGTTGCCTTTCCCTGTCCTCCTCTTCGATTGCTATTTCTTTTTTCGTCTTTCCTTTCTCTCCTCTCACTTCCTCTCTTCCAGATTGTTTTGTAATTCTCAGACGACTTAGTTCACCATTCCATAGCGTGTCCAGTCTTCGGTATAATTAATCGAGTCCCACTGTCAATGTACTGCCCGTGTATGCACTCTTACATGTCAAGTCCTGCAGCATCCCTTAGTTGGACACCGTGCTGGGAGACTGTCATTCCTATTTAAATGAAATGGAAGGGTATGAGAACCCTATCTTTTCCTTGACTACCTGATCGTCGGTCTCCAAAAAAGGAGACGCACCGATGAAGACTTACCAACTCCTTCACTTGACAGAAAGGCTTCCCACGGTTTCCATGTAGCACGCTGTGAGCAAACTGAAAACCAAGCTAGAAAACTTTATCCTTTATCCGCAATTCTTTGTCTGACGATATAGGCGTGGGCAATAACGTAATAAAAATGGTAAGTAGAGACCTCCTGCTCGAGGTTCGTGACAAACAGCAGTACGAAGAGCCAATCAGTCTTGTTTAATAAGAAGATATTCCGATCAACCTCATACTCCACTGATACATGAATAGCCTGCTCGAAGCAATATCTGAGGCTAATCTCATCGATCTGACCGAAATTGTGCTCCTCGAGGGCTGAAAAGAATAGAAGGTGACCAATGCTCATCGAATCAACATCCGGCGTGACAAAAAATAAGAAATGTCCACGGAGCTTTTATGCTGGCCTTTGCATCTAGCTTTTTGCCACGGACCATAGAAGAGGAAAGTATTCCAAACAGTACACTATGCTTCCAAAGTCAAACCTATGACCATCACGCTCAGAGGTGCCCTGGCTAGCTCACCGGTGCAAAACGTGCTGTCCAAGGCCACCCCTCGGACCAATGCGCTGCGACAGCCCGTTGAAAGACGTGAACTGCGATGGCGACTACGCTCCACATTCGCGGTGATCTGCAAACTGGAAAAAAAGCGAAAAATAAATCATCCACCCAAAGTTCAAGAATAATATCTCATTAAGAAAGCCCGTATCAGGAAGGTGTTCAGCATTGTTCACTTCATCGCAGCAACAAAGAAAAATATATATTATCGCTCACGGCAAAGGAAAGTGAACACAAACTTCAATTTCTCACTGGTACATGGAGCAATTTTATTTTATTAGTACTAATATGGTGTAATTGATAATGTATTCAAATCAATAGAAATAATTCGCAACCTTCATCGACTTACAAAAGCTATTATCTCAATATAAACCTTAGGTTTTTTGAGTCCTGCAGAGGCATTTAAACTGAGAGCAATCAGACTTCCTCCGGTGATATGCCATCTTCTGAAAACACCGTGAAGACGGCGTTACCTCTTTCGGTAGTGTGACACTCACTGTATAGACAAGTCTGTCACTTAACATCTACAACTTAAAATGCCCCTCGAGGCAGTTAATATGCGAGTAAATCTAATTGATCGATGATTCGTTAAAATTTCATCTCTTCACATTGTTACGGAAAGATGAACGAAGCCATGAAGAAGAAAATCGCGAGACACTGGCTGCTGTGGGTTGGTGGTCAGCCATCTTAACTAGTCAGATTGATTTTGCATATATATTGTATATATAATCTGCTGTTCTCCCAACAACCCCATAACAATATTAATTCCATATTACAAAAAATTGGATTTCGTGGTCGATGGGTTCAGTGATGCACAAATTATAGGGGGAATTTCGGTGCGATGAGACAGGTCGGCTCATGTAACACGCCATTGTAACTTCCGGTGCATGCTCATTAGATAAGAAAGAGGCCACCTATTTCAATGTATCAAACAATTCATATTCTTTCCTGGATTTAGCGATTGTCAAGCCACGCTTCTCCCCAACATGGAGTGGAATGTTATTACATTCTTTTAGAAACGACCCCCTTCCAAGTAGCATTTACTTTAACGCAGCAACTCGCCTCTTTTCCGCACGTCGCTATGTTATAAGTAGTTTCAGACGAATGGTCGCATTTTGATGCGAAAGCATCAACTGGTCCATTGACCAAAGTAGACGGCGTCTGTAGCAGCGAAACGACTCCTATATTCCCATTTGCTGCGACATCACGTCACGTGCGCGCCTCGACTGAGCAGAGAGGGTGAAGGTGGGTGGTATTCTGTAAGTGTAAAGGAACAGTCCGCCTAGTGGACTGTCCATTTCGGCCACTGCTGATTGGATGCAGGTCTATGAGAGAGGAGGAGACGAGTGGTCCTAGCCAATCAGGAGCGCCTGAAATGCACAGTGCGCTAGGTGGACCCTTACACAATACCTCCCTTGCTGCAGCGCTGGCACACCAGGTGTTGCGTGATGGCTGAGGACATCGGCGCAATGCCACGTCACTCTCGTTTTCGGGTTCCGGCGTCCTTCGAGATCAGGTTCTTTCCTGCGTCCTAACTTCGGCAGGGTAATCGCTACAAATAGAGTAATGTATAAAAAACTGAAAGAAAAATTCGGAAAAAAACGTTCGAGATAGTGAGTTTCTAAACTACGACCCCAAGCTCCGAAACCGACTGTCTTACCCAGTGGGTTAAACCAGCGCCTCAAAGATAGCAGGCCTGTGCACTCTGCATTTTGACATCAGGCTACTTGGATCGAAATTTTCATTTCCAAGCCCGGCGTGAGTAATGCGGGGACGTGAAAATCACTGCTGCTTACTCGATGGTATCCACTTCAGATTCTATGGTAGCAGGGCGAGGTAACATGACGTCACGGAACGAACTGCTTCGGTCTTCGGCTATCTCAGATGCGTCGGCCAAGCGTCTTAACGTACTCGATTTCAAACGAGGGGTTCATAACTTCAAGGGACACCCGGCACAGCGTTCAATTTGACATTAATGCCTTTCCTATTCACAACTTACAACGACTTAGGTGGCCTCGAATATTTAAAGAACCACCATATCTAACACGATATTATACAAGCGAACTTAGCATGGGCGATGCAGTTACGTTAGCGCTTTCATAATTGACTCAGCAAAAACTAGCAGGACGCTTTAGCTTTACCTTTATGAGTGGAACGCGATAGCACTCGAAGATCCCTGACTGGTTCTCACGCTTCACGGCAACTACAGCTTACGCAATCACAATGTTTACCTGGAAACGCTGTCGATGAACACTATGCACCTAGGCGAGTTTTGTGGTAGGAACGCGGCCTCTTGCATCTCGGAGGTTGTGCACAGCCACGCGAAAGAAATAACAAATTATTATGTTTTTGTTATTGTTCGGCACTTTTGATATTTCAGTGCAAGAAGATTTAACATAAAACACATGCGCTGTCGGTGTTTTGATTCATGACATTTGTTTCTGGACTGTCATTCCTAAAATTTTGTGGAAATCCTTTGTGATGAATGTAACACAAGGTATGAGATACTTTAGGGATGAAATTGTTATGCAATATATCCCGTATATACAGCTTGTCATAAGGAAGGCGTGGCATATACATATGCATTAATGTAAGTGCGGGAAGTTTCTCTTTAGGGGATGCCTGCGTCGGAAGCAGACACCCCATTTTCTTCGACACGGGACCCTCGATCCTATCGTATTAAAAACCTTCTTTTCGCAAACGAATGGCAATACATGCAGAAGACTGGTTGAATGAGGATTGCACAAAATTTAAAAAACTAAGCCTCAGACTAGGCCAAGAAAATTGCATTCTGGTGAGCAAGCTGGGGAAAGTTTCAAAAGTGAAGGTTTCTTGTAATTCATTTTGAGTTGACTCAAGCAGGTCATCCTAATGGCAACTTTGGCTAGGGTACAATTTTTCTTAGCAATCAATAATTTTTAGCTAGATTTCTATTAACTTGCTGTGTTTAACAAGCTTAGCCAGAATCAACTTTGTAGCAAAAATGTAGAAACACTGTAATAATTCATTTTCGGTTCAGATATTGTATACATAAAAGTGTTTACTAGACTGTATCACGCGACGTCAAAAGTGTTAAGTTGAGACAAAATTTACTTATGAGCTTTACGCAGTTGCGTGAGAAGTGTCCAGCTGTGCTTGCATCTGATGTCAATGCTTATTGAGAGTTTACTCAGAAAGCTTTGAATATACTAAGCGCGGAACTAAATGCCCTTCCGGTCAGCATTTGAAGCACATATTCCTCTGCGAAGGCTACACACTGTCACGTGTGCCGTTTCCGAAAGGTATGAAAAACCAAAAACATAAGCGGTACCTGGTAGTAGCAAGAAATAAATTACTTGAGGCAACGCGCAGAATGGCACGCAGGACAGCAGAAGTGAACAAAGAGAGAACGCTTCACTTCTGTTGTCCTATGCGCGCCTTTTTGCGCTTTGCCTGAATTATGCTGTACCAACTAGCCCACCTGTATCTTTTCTTGAAGAATTATATTACTGCACGGCGTATGTAAAACCTAATGAGCAGCTGTGGGCTATATATGTGACGTGAATGAATTGCGTGTGTAGACTGCTGTCCTTCTGAGAGGTTGCATGTGCTCTTGCGCAGCAACCACCCTGTTGGCGAGACTTTTCAATGTTGCTCAGGCAATAAAAACAGACATAATTAATTTCATTAAATTAACGTTGTTTGAACCATTAGCGTGTTAATATTGTCTGGTGACGCTCAGTACAATAAATATTGAAGTGGCGCAGCTACAGCAAATATAAATAGCACACTGAAGCCTTCACAATGTAGAACAAGCTCAAAAAAAACGTCGACATCCTAACTTGCCTCGATTTGTTCTCAATATTCATTCGCGTTTGCAGCGGAGGAAACTTGTACCGCCATCATTTTCATGAAGCAATGGAAGTTTGTATACCTCCTGATCTCCTACGAGCGCTTCATCGAGCAACAATTTCTTGCCAGCAAGATGGGCACTTAGCTTTGGGAGGAGCATGAAGGAAAGATACCGATATCATCCGATTAATGTACTTCCTTGTTGTAAGTGAGGTTTAGTTTGGTTAAATCATTTGGCGGAAAGAGAGCACGGGTAATCGGGGCACCCCCTGTTTGCGTTCAAAAAATTTGCACATCAGCGTCAAGTGAGTGGCGGACTCAAAGGTCTCGTTTTTCTCCCGGGTATACGACATCAGATTATTGGAAACCCCAAAGTGACAAAAGCTTTATTATATTCCGTTCTTTCTTGGCATTGAGTGCGCATGCGCGGTGATTCAACAACGCGCAATCGAGAATACACGCCAGTTATAGGACATCGAAACATCAGGCAAAGCTAGGGAAAGAAGCAACGATAGCACGATTCCTGTCTTTAGTATGACGGACGAAGCAACCCCAAGTACAAGCCGTGATGGTACCCCGGATGCTTCATCTACTTTGGGGTCCCTACAAAACGTGAGCTTTACCGCTTCTCCGTTTTTCAATGAATATTTTTACCCTTAGACATGACCAATACAGCACGCTTTAATATCTCTACATTTGTTCCCACCTAAAACGAGTTTATTGACAGCCAGCTTGAGCTTTTAAATCGGAGTCTTTCTTAGATCAAGACGTATCGATGCAACGGCGGTGCGAAAATATTGCCAAGTTCAGCGCAAAGTCGGCTGTTTAGCGCCCAGGACAAGATTCGAAGGGAAGCGAACGTACTTACAAAAGAAAGTATGTTTCGTTTATGTATGGATAGTGTACTACACAGACACTACGGCATGCGATATAGCTGGAAATCCCGGGTTCAACCCCAGGTGGGACGGCCGAATTTCGATGAAAGCACACTGCAAAAAGGCTGCTGTTCACTTGCATTTACGTGCTCGTTGCGCAAGCTGTGGTGGTTAAAATGTTTGTTAAATTCCCTACTGTGGCATGCGTTTTATCAAGTCGTGCCTCTTGCACGAAAAACCTCTGAATTAGTTTTAACCGCTGCGAACACTTGCTGTGATGAACCGTAAGTGTTTTCAACACAACTTAAAAACTTAGAAAAATTTTGTCTAATGAAAAACGTAAGACATACAGCACCCGACACGGTGCCAGGCTGAATAGCAAGCTGGCGAAAGTTTCGAACCTCAAGGTTTATCGCATTATATATTTTCGTTTATTCGCGGGCCGGTCGTCGTAATGGAAACTTTGGGTGCGGTGCGTCTTTTCTTGATAACTAATTATTTGTTCACCTAGGTTTGTATAAACTGTGTTTAACACGCTTAGCAAGCATCAGCATTGTGGCAAACATGTAGACGCACGGTTATCAATCATATTTCGAGTCATATAATATATAAATAAAAGTGTTTGCCAGCCAGTGTCACACAGTGGGAGAAGTCTTGCGTAAACTGAGTTAAAAATGTACTCATGGGAATTACGTAATTACGGGAACAATGTCCAGCTATGCTAGCACTTGATATCATTGTTTACTGACAGATTTATTTAGAAAGCATTGAGTATATTAAACACGGAAATAAGGTCCCTTGCGTTTAGCATTTGGAGCACATATTCCTCTACGAAGGCTACACACTGTGACGTGTGTCGTTTCCGAAAGGTATGAGAAACCAAAAATATAACCGGTATCTGCTAGTAGCGTAAAATAAATTACTTGAGGCAACGCGAAGAAAGGCACGTAGGACAACAGAAGTGGACAAAGACAGAACGCTTCACTTCTGTTGTCCTACGTGCCCTCTTGCGCTTTGCCTGAGGTTATACAGTACCAACTAGCCCACTTCTCTGTTTTCTAGAAGAAATCAATTACTTCACTCCGTTTGTATCACCTAATGAGCATTTGTGGGCTTTCCATGTGACGTGAATGCATTGCGTATGTAGACTGCGACCCTTCTGAGAGACTGCTTTTGCTCCTGCGCTGCAATCACCCTGTTGGCGAGACTTTTCGCTCTTGCTTACGCAACAAAAACCCACATAATTTACTTCAATAAATTGACGTTGCCTGAGACACTAGTGGGTTAACATCGCCTGGTGATGCTCAGCATAATGTATTTTCAACTGGCGCACCTACAGCAAATACACATAGCTCACTGAGGCCTGCTCGGTGTAGAACAAGCTCAAAAACCATCGACGATATAACTTTCCGCGATTTTTTCTCAGTATTAGTCGTGCTGCAGTGGCGGAACCTTTTGTATAGCAACCATTTGCACGAAGCAATGGAAGCAGGAGGTTATGGCAACTGTCCCCATTGTACTTCATACGATGGTGAAACCAGGAGGGTGAATCAGCTCAAGGCGAGAGCACAGGGGAAACTGACTCGACTGCTGACTCGGCTTGTCTCTGCTAGGCCCACTTATTTGTTGTGGGTCCATACTCGCAACTGTTGTAACGGTTTCGAACTTCGTTCTTTTTCATCCATATTTCATTACAGCTTGTAAAACACAAATCTGTGAGGTGCGCAGTGGGAAGCAGCGTATTTCGTTTAACGACAGCACCACTCGTCATGCTGGGTGTGAAACGCAATGTACGACTGTGGAGCAATCGCAGAAAATGTTATCCAATGTCAGGGGCCCAATTGAGATACGACTATGCACGGTGCATGAGCGTTCGTTACCGAAGAACCGCGGCAAGTGTGAAGCAGTTGCAGTTCTGTATTGCTAGGGGTTAGTGAAGACAGCACTGGAATTTGTGGGGAACAGAACAAAGTTAGCGCCACTCGTCAGGCGATAAAGAAATACCTGCTTCATTTCAACTGAGCCAGAGAATGCCACAGCAGTCAGCAGAATAGTAGCACCTGGTAATAATAAAAAATTATGGGCTTTTACTTTCCAAGAGCACTTTCTTATTATGAGGCACGCCGTAGTGGAGGTCTCCGGAAATTTAGACCAGGTGGGCTTCCTTAACGTGTGCCTAACTCTATGTACACGGGTGTTTTCGCAATTCGCACCCGTCCAAATGCCGCCGCCACGGCCTGGGTTCGATGCTGCGACCTCATCCTCAGCAGCCCAACACCATAGATCTGGTAATCATACGCTATAGTTAGGGCTAACTGAGCTTGTATACCTCCTGCGCTTCCACGAGTGCTTACACGAGCAACAACTTTTTTGGAGCAAGACGTGCACTTCACTTTGAGAGGAGCATGAAATAAAAGTAGCGATATCATCCGATAACCGTACTTTTTTCGGAGTAAGTGAGGTTTAGAAAGATGCCTTGGCGGATAGATAGCACGGGTAATCAGGGCGCCTCCGCTGGCGTACAAAAATATGAACATTAGTGTCAAGCTAGTGGCGGACTCAAACGCCTCGTTTTTTTTTTCCAGATATGCGGTATCATTTTAATCGAAACTCCGAAGTGACAAAAATTTTATTAGTTTCCGTTCTTTCTTCGCATTGAGTGCGCAAGCGCGGTGAATCAACAACGCGCAGTCGACAATACACGCCAGTTATAGGACATTGAAACATCAGACATGGCTGAAGAAAGCAGTAACGAATACACGCCTCTTGACTTAAGCATGAAGGACAAAGCAACGCCAAGTACAAGCCGCGATGGTACCCAGGGCACTTCATCTACTTTGCGCCCCTGTACAACGTGAGTTCTACCACTTGTAAATTTTTTCCTTGAGTACTTTTACCCTCAGACACAACCTACATAATAGGCTTTACCATCTGTACATTTGTTCCCACCTAAAACAGGTCTTTTTTACAGCCAGCTTGAGCTTTGAAATCGGAGGCCTTCTTAGATCAAGACGCTTCGATGCAGGGGCGGTGCGAAAATATTGCCATGATCAGCGCAAGTCGGCTGTTTATCGCTCAGGATAAGATTTTTCAGAAGATGAAGCGAACGAGCGAACGTATAGTTACAGAACAAAATATTTTTCATTGATGTATAATTGTTTCACTGCACAAACGCCATGGGTTGCCATAGCTCGAGGTCCCGGGTACAATTCCGGATGGCACAACAGTATTTCGATGAAAGCGCTCTGTAGCAAGTCTCTCGATTTCTTGCATTTAAGTACTCGTTACAGAACCCCAATGGTCGAAATGTATGCCCAGCGACCCTAAATTTGTTATGCGTTATATCAAGTCATGGCTCTTGCACGAAAAACCACGGAATTAGTTTTAAACGCAGTGATCAACTGGTGTGCCGAACCATAAGTGTTTTCTAGACAACTCGTCAAAGTGCGCAGCAATACTGTCATTTGCCAATTAACAAACAAAAACGTGACGAAGTGGGTAGAGCCCGCTTAATGCGTTACTTTGTTAAAAAGTAAGCTCCGTGTATGAAAAGCCATAAATTGGTTTAAAACAATTGTTCTTCCGTTTGCATGGGTTGCTTAACACAAGTGCGCATGCAAACCCGCTTTTGCCGCTTGAAGTTGTGCGGCCAAAGAAGGTATTTGGTTTTGTTTTTAATGTTTTTTTCAACTTATATTTAGATTACTTATTTCTAAGTTATTTTTTAAATAGCAAACTGGGGTGAGTTAATACCACAGCGGTAAAGAAGTGGGAACTGCTGGTATTAATACTGCGGTACCCTTTACCATTTGTGAACGAATGCAGTTGCACGTGGCATTTCAGCTATTTTCTTGCTAAGCATTGCATCAGTCTTAGGGTATTTTTCATGCGTTCTCACAATAATTGTTATCCTTCCAAGATTTCTTTTATAGGGTCCAGCGAGTGACATAGAAGTAAACTTATCATCGCTTGAAAAGAAACCTTTAAGAATTGCATTCTAGTTCATCATTATTTCATTCGAACTCGTCATTTTCTTCGTAAGTATTCCACTTAACACTTGGCTAAGAGGCTGAAATCTGCTTGTATTCCTCAGTGCAAGACATTTCAGCCCATAATTTCAAATACTACCTGAAAGTCTATATATCCCTCATAGCTGCCGGATCTATGAGTCATGATTGTAATTGGCGTGAAAACGCCACATTCACCAGGGCGTTGCCTCATCACATGAGGGAGGCCTAAATACTAATTATTCTAACATCAACGCTGGTTTGCATCATAATTGCAGAACCCATCTGCACAGTGTCATTCTTATACGTCAACATGTTTTATTGATGGAAAAACATGTTTCATGCTATAAAATATTTTATCGCGAAATTATTGTTAGGATTCTGTCACTGTAGCAAGTGGAACAAGAATTTTATATAGCAAACCACATAGAACACGTTGTAAATACTTTGTAAGACACTGACAGTATTCGTGCAAGTCATTGTGCCATTTCGTCTATGGCAGATGAGTGCTCTGCACGATGTATTGCCGTGACTGTGCCGTTCGTGCTATGCCAGTCAGCATAGTCGGTATTTAAAGAGAACCAACCACTCCCACCAGCGCGTTTACAAAGCACGACTTTGCTTTTTCCAAACTTTGCTTTATTAAAACATAAGTCAACTTCTTTTTGTCACAGCTAGTAACTGGCTGACCAATACTTCATTATTTGTAGGATTTCTGACAACGCCTTGCGTGACCAACGGAACACACAGCCAAGGTCACTAACAGACGGGATTTGCAACGTCGACGGTACGTAGGCGATTGCCACTCGCCTTCACCACAAACATGGCAGATATTCCCTACGGTTACCCTGGTAGCGGTAAATTTATTGCGTGTAAAGATGCACTTTACCAGCACGGCCAAGACGGTTTCCGCATGAGCCATATGATAGCTGTCCTTACTGAGAGATTTGTGCGTATCTGAATATATGCAAAATCATACATTATCTATGCAGTAGAAGTTTTTGAATGAATTTGTTCTCGCATCGGTGGGCTGGCAAAGGACGCTCCTGGATGATGAGGACAAAGGCCGAGACTGTACATTCCATGCAGTGATTAACTCGCTCGTAGATGGAATGATTGATTGACCATTCGTCTACAATTTTATTTGCCAAGCTGAATCTCAGTGGGTTTGACCTGCTAACATGGTGATGTTTTCCTTAAACTGAGCTGGTTGACAAGGAGGCAGAGTGTGAAAATTGCTCATTAATAGCATGCTACGCGCAGCAGACATACCTGCTTCGGCCGAATGCAGAAGTTAGACTACAATTTGGGGCACCCCAAAACAGTTTATATTCGAGCTCTCGGTTCTTTCATAGCAAGCATGCGAAGCGACAAGCACAGCATAAACAACCTTAAAAAGTTAATGAAAACACAACGCAAGGAGAAACAAAATTGTTAGGTGGTTGTTTGCGCTCTGTTACCATTAAATTTTGCCAAATAACCCAACCATATTCTTCTGAAACGTAAGCACTATTCGTATTGAATGAGTAACAATCACAGTACCCAACGATTTCTGATGAGTGTGTCACTACTTCAAAATTGTAACGCCCTGTAAACGAGAAAATCTACGCCATGCTGAAACACCGGCCTTAAAACTGAATGTTCTTTTTTGTAAGGTGATTAGCTTTCCTCGGATGCGTCAGGCATTTTTCCTTCTGCCACTATGCGCACAACCTGCATCGCTGGCCTGACGAACGTTGTGACTTTAACGGCGAAGCTAATGAAGTTGAGAATGCCAGACAATAAAAAATGGGTTCCTTAAATTACGCCTATGCTATCACACTGTAACTAAAATTTTTAGTTCCTGTGACTGGGAATCCGCGTTGAATGTTTTCTGTAGCCTACGAAGGCACACTAAGGCATGTGGGAGTAGTAGTGGCGTAAACATTCTTAGGCAACTACCCCCCCCCCGCCTCTTCATATTGTAAACAAAAGGTGCATTGGAAAATACGGCGTTTCCCTGCAGTTTCAATGCTATTATCAGTAGCGTCGATGGTCACCATGAGGAGGATTCTTCCGTAATTTCCGCCTTTTAGGGCTCGTGTTTTCTTTTCAATTTCACGCAATTTCTGCGCCGTTATAGGGAATATGTGTACCTGGCTACAATACTACTTGAAGCGCTATCCATACTGTCCACACTTTTAACGTGCTTTGAGGCTTTCTGTTGCATAGTTTAGCGACTTTGTCTCGTGAATTAGCACATCCGCACCCGCCGTGGTTGCTCAGTGGCTATGATGTTGGGCTGCTGAGCACGAGGTCGCGGGATCGAATCCCGGCCACGGCGGCCGCATTTCGATGGGGGCGAAATGCGAAAACACCCATGTGCTTAGATTTAGGTGCACGTTAAAGAACCCCAGGTGGTCAAAATTTCCGGAGTCCTCCACTACGGCGTGCCTCATAATCAGAAAGTGGTTTTGGCACGTAAAACCCCAAATATTATTATATTATTATTAGCACATCCGCATTCCTTTCCAAGGTAATGTGCTGTCTGCTATACGACCCTCACATATGCGCACTAAGCAATCATTTTGAAAGTTGTCCTATAATCTGTCGATGGCCCACACAGGAACATTGGCGAGGACACCCATTTTAGTGCACGTAATGAGCTGCTAAACCTGCAGTGCTTGCTGGCTGTGCTTATGAATTTCAGCTACACGAGTCACCAAAGGGGTTTCGGATAACCACTTTCTGAAAGGCGAGTGCGTATTCAGATGACGCACCCGTGTTATAGACCGTCAATAGATTAAGGGCATACGTCACATAAAAATTTTAAATCCTTCGGTAGAAATGCGTCCTCTCGATTTTTCATTGTGCTCGTCTGCGTCTGGCTATGTCTGCTGCTCATAATAGATGAACAATAAGCTAAGACTTCGTGAAGCATCTGGTGTGTTTATTACTGTATAACGCAGCAAATATATTGGACCAAGGTTTTCACGCACAAGAAACGAACATGTCGTTTTTCCCATCGAGCACTGTCGTGTTCTGCCCATGGTTTGCGAAAAAACGTGATAAGCTTCAGAAGAAAGCAACACTGCACAATCTTGATTGCGCTCGGCTTCCCCATCGCCACGGAAAAAGCACCGCGTATGGAAGCTCATCAGTAAAGCTTCCCTACCACTAAAATCTTCTTGCCTTGCACCATAAGCATGATATATTCATTTCCCATGAATTGCGCTTGAACTATGGTGAATGAACACGTTTACTATACTTTTATGCCATACAGGAGTCACTGATAATGGCAGCACAAGTCGCCATCCCTTGTGGCCCATCAGGAGCATCGATAACATAAGGCCTAGCACAAGTCGCGCTGGCATGGAGAAAGCATCAGCCAATTTTGAAGACGGCGCCACGTGAGTTCACATTTGCAAAAGTTCCATTAAAGCAATTTATAGAGGCGAGGTATAGTTACCTGGTATAACAATGATGCATCTACTCGGTAATTTATTTTTGGGAGGGCAAGCTATGATGGCTGAAACAGGTACTGCATCAGCAGTTCAGAGCGCTCGGTCGGCGTGGCTGGCCTTGACAAACATTATGATTCCAACAGCGCGACCGGACATCAGTGTCCGGTACGCGCCCACACCCCATGCCGCAACGAAGAAGCTACACAAGCTCGCCAGATTTTTCACCCTGTTAACACGCCGCGATGTGCGGTACACGTTATCTTTTATTTCCAATACTGTGAGCCCTGCCGGGCTGTTACAGGGTGGGAATACAGAGCCCAAAGTTCACGCAAAGAACGCAGTCAAATTTTCTTCAAAACAGTCAACCCGGTTATTGCTCGGAAACATACAAGAATTCAAGTTATTCCACTCAACAATTGTCTTGACAATGAAAGAGTGCTTAAAGACATCAACTCTTGGCACATAAGGCATTATAGCGTAATTGTGGTTAGTTCGTGGTGAAAGCCTTCCAGGAGGCTTCAAATAGAGACTGGAATTCAGGTTCAGCTTATTGTGATAGACTTGTAGGCTTGTAGCCTGCTTACTCACTCCCCATTATGGAATATGTAAACATTGTGAGGGAGAGATGCTCTTCGGCGCCGATTCTCATGAAATGAAGCAGGGTTTTGCTGTTTTCTTGTAACATTCTTGTAAGAATTACCCTGGTACTGACGCACTTCCGCCAGCGATAACTGTTGCGATGACCTAGATGACAAATACCAACCACTGTTCAGACAATAAGGTGTCGGCGTAAACAAATACCTTTAGCTCAGGATCTACTACCTATTTGCATTGGATAAAAGAAATGAATGTGCTTGGCAACACACTGTATGAGTATTGAAGCCAGTACGTCCAGAGAACGCCTACTACGACTAGGTGTGCACAACACGGCCGAGGAGCTGATCGAGGCACATTTATCCAGTCAGCGAACAAGGCTGGCGGTTACGGAAGCAGGGAGGTCCATTCTCTTACGCCTGGGGCTCTCTGCCCCTCTGAGCCATCCGCCACCTCAGACTGTGAGCTTACCCCATGCCATCCGGAGAAACATCACCGTATGTCCTCTACCTCGCAATATGCACCCAGTGCACCACGCAGAGCGAAGGGAGGCCCGCGTCCTGGCCATACACAAGCGATACGGGACTTTACCCTCTACAGCCTACACCGACGCGGCTTACTCCAGACGCGCAGCCACAACAGCCACCGTAGTCGTCAACACAGAACATCGGAGCAGAATTTCGCTCACATGAAACAATCCCCTCCAAGCCGAGGAAGTGGCCATAGCCCTCGCGCTCTCACAAACAGAGGTTGAAGTCATAGTGACCGACTCCCAACAGGCGTGCCACAACTTTGCTAGCGGCAGAATTCACACCACTACGCTCCGGATCATCAATCAAAAGCCCCCAACGAGATCAGTCATGATCATCTGGGCACCAGCTCATCAAGGCATTCCTGGTAACGAGGTCGCCAACCACGTGGCTCGAGATCTTACCCACCGATCTGACGCCTAGGAATCTGAACCCGAGCGCTTGCACCCTCTAGTCTCTTACCAAGACATCACACAACACTACAAGCTAACCCGCAGAACATATGCATCCCCACACAAGTCACTACCTAGAGAGCAGGAGCGATTCCTCCGAGCTCTACAGGTTAATACATTCCCGAACCCAACCAGAAATCACCTCATAGACCCTACAAAATTCTCTCCGCAATGCCGCTTCTGCGCAGAGCCCGGGTCCCTCAGGCACATTGTAGGGGGGGTTGCAGAGCGGCACCATTAAATCCTTCGAACCCTTACCCCACTAACCAGCTTTGGGAGGGAGCCTTGGCCAGCTCCGACCTCGAGGATCAGCAACGGCTGAGTGCGAGGGCCCACGATGCGGCCCGAGCTCATGGCATTCTGGAATGAGGACGCCTCTCCAAAGCTTCATTCACCGAAAAAAAATGTTTATTCTCTCTCTCTCTCTCTCTCTCTCTCTCTCTCTCGTGGCATCTAAAGAAATGTGATATCATAAATGAAGCAGTTGCATTTTAGATTCGTCAAATACTTAAGAAAATGTTGAGAAACTCATGTAACCAGATTACATCTTTGTAACTCAGCACTGAAAACACCGCCACAATTCGGTCAACTGGGCCAAATAACGCATTGAAAGCGCTCAAAGTTCATGTGGTACGCGGCGCACTGAAATTTTCTATCTTATGGGTAGATTATTCGCCTATCCTAGGGCATATTGTATCGATTTCAAGCAAATTGCAAGCGAATATAAGAAATGTTGTCGGCTTAGGATGCTCGGAAAGATGCAGCAGATATAACTGCGATATATGTTGTTTTCATGTAGTTGACTTTGTAAATTCTAGGCTTCTATTCTTTTTAAGCTTAGTGATTTCATAATTCTTCCCACTTGCAAGCGTGAATAAAAGTTCTGATGGATACATTTGCTGGAAATGACCTGGCCCTATGAGATTCAGTTTGATTGTGTGATAGTTCTAATTTCTTCATGAAATAATCCGGTCTTTAAGCCGGCGAAGCTGGCATAATTAGAAAGGACGCACAAGGTAACACCGCGACTCCAACCAAGCCATAACATTACATGAGTCACATGAACAAATGCAACAAGAATAAATAAAAGTATAAAAGTAGAAATCACATTACCGCAAGAACTGCGACCAATGTTCATTTGTGTTCAGAGTAGACATTTCAAACGAACAATTGGCTTTTCAAAATACATACACTGTATGCGTTGTTTCTGCTTACTGCCCGTTGCATTTTTCTTCACTAAACGGAAGAAAAGAGGTCGTACTAGCAATCCTTAACCTCAACGCTTGCAGCGTTCAGTAACTTACAGAGAAAAGACAATACTAACTTCTTCCGCAGCATATTTAATCAGTTGTACATCAAAACACGGAAGTATTTGTCGCATCTCTGCTTGTTGCGTATAGGGGAATAGATGAGGTGTGTGTCATCTGTTCCGTGCCTTCGGCAGGAAAGGTGTGCAGTTCGAATGCAGGTCAAATGTTAAATGACTTCATAGAAACAGTGCAGGAAAACTTGAACCCGGAAGTTTTTCTTCGTGTTCGATATGTAGGGCTTGAGTTAAAACGTGTGATGTCCGACGGGGAGTCGGTCCACCTACACGTGTCAGAAATAAAGTGAATAGTTCGCCTTTGCGCAATTTCTATTTCTTAAATCGAGAGACATAAGTGACTAATTTTAATGGCCTATACCCGGAGAAAAGCTGCTCTAGTACTGTGCGAGAAAAATGTCATCATCAGTAATGTATCATACCTCCGTAAGCAAGCAAAGATGTAATGGCGGAATATGAACGAAGGAAAGAAAGAAACATCGAATGTACATGCGAACGAATTTGCGACGGAAAAATAGAGCGAATGAAAAGAAGAATGAAATGACATTTATGTATTGCATTAGGTTTTCTCATGTGACGTTGAGGAGGTCAACCTACAGTGCCAAACGTTTGCTTCATGCTGCGGCTCATTATGTCTGACCTGTCAGATCCTACAACTTTAGGCATTAGCACGTGTGCAGCAGGTTTTCCTCTTCAGGTGTTAGTAGAGTGTACCATGCTGCCAAACTTCTTTATTCTTCCTAGCATACAATCTATCCTGAGAAATTCACGGACCATTAGGATAATTCATAATACGAAATTTGAGAGCCACTGTGTGCGTGTTTTCATTTCGCGATATACTGAGGCAAATATGTTGAGAGACACGTATCAGAGGTCAAGTGCGACGGCTTTTGTAAATGACTGATCGAAGGATCCAGTGTAAAAGCTGGTGCCGTGTGGCTTCCATAAAATCCTAAACAGTTCGCGTCGTGCCTAAAATCCGATTGGAAAACAATCGCACACCAAGACAACCGAACCAAGCAGTCGAAACAAGCGAAAGCGAGAGCTGACACGAGCTGATCGTAGTACGGAATGAGCGCTCCGGCTGAGACCAAATGCTACTACGAAGCGAGCGGTCGGGTGGATCCGCTTGAAACCAGTTTTCCGCACTCGTGTCGCTGAAGGGGCAGCTATCATTGGTCTCCGCTTCTCGACCGTGCAAGGTTCGCGTCTTCTTCTGATCCGCGTTCGCTCTTTCATCTTTCGCTGTTGTGCTCGTTCGCTCGGTTACGTCGCCGACGTTCGCCGCAGTAGCGGGTCATTAAGAGCTGCGCCATGAAACGGAGACGTATTTTAGCCGACGCAAAACAGTCTTATTCAATGACAAATGTCTCACTTCCGAGGGCACGTTTCTGGTCTTTTGCCTGAATACTCCTTGTGAGCGTGTAGAAGACGTAGCTGTATTTTTATTACTTACACCAGCTAGTTTTTACACTTACCATCACCGACAGATATTTCTACTATACTGCACCTGTTTCGTGTAGGATATACATGACGTATTAGATAATGCAAGGCCTCTTTTATGGTTGCATCTCGAACGAGGAAAGTTCTTAATTTCCAATTTAGCATCACAGGCCACCGAAAGCACCAGTGATCAATTTCCGACAGTCCAGAGCCCAGATAAAGCGTTAAATATCAATTCGGCTACTTAGCGCTAAAATCGAGCGAGTGGCCTTACCGTGAACGCGCCATTTATTTTGTGAAACTCTCAATCGGTCAAAATGTGTTTTTGTCGTCCTCTAAAAAGAGTCGGCCATTTTGAGCTAATTTGTCCATATCCTTGCAGGAATGCTACGGGAACTGGAGAAAGGGGACAGTGAGTGTCCTGCGGTGTCAGCGGGAAGGTTTCCAGCAGACGGGACATATCACACGGGCAACCCGACGAACACACGCGCGATACAGCACCTATTTTCGGAGCACGTGATCCATCATCTGTCAAGAGGTCGAGCCACAAATGCGAAACATGTGGTAAATTGCTAAGCGGAGCTTTTAGTCTAACTGAACATTACCGCACGCATACAGGCGAGAGACCCTTCAAATGCGAAATATGCAAGAAATCATTCGCGCATAGGGGGAGTTTCTATAAACATCAACAGATTCACACAGGAGTGAAACCCCACATCTGCCAAAATTGTAATAAACAATTCACACGCAAAGAGGACCTTAAGAGTCATATCCAATCACACAGTAACGACAGACCTCATGTTTGCGAGATATGTAATCTCTCCTACAAGCGCCGCTCAAATCTCCTAAGACACCACAAAAGCGTTCACGAGGGTAAAATGGTGTACAATTGCAAGCAGTGTGGATTTCGGTCCCCAATGAAAGAAAACCTCGACGCACATCTCTGCAAGAATATTAGGTGCAAATTGTGCAGAGATCTGTTTATAGATGCATCTCAACTTATTGCACATCTCGTAACGCATACGGGTGGGCAGTCATAACAGTGTGACTAGCGCGCAAGAGAAGTAAATCACCCACGTGTTTTGCATGGAAACGTTACATTGAAGCTGCGCAAGAAAATAATGCTGACATTCTCCCACAGGGGCGAGAAACTAACCGAACGCGTCGTGTGGAGATACGGCTTCTTTGTACGTTTAAAACTGCTGAGTGAAATGCAAGTAAAGGATGCCGCTTGATGTTTTCAAAATTACGAGACAAAACGTCGTCTCCAGCAGAATTGGGGACGCATGAACGTCGAAGTATACTGCAGATTCTGGCTAGAGCTCACTGTTTGCAGAACTGTGTTGTTCGAAAACGTAGCTTTAGCAAACTCATTTCTAGACAAATCCTAATCGGCTGCAAATTTGTTTTTTGTAACTATAGGGTTGAATGTGCGCACAACATCCTTGACACCTCGTTTAGTTTTGTGCAAGTGTTTTCACACTGTACAAGTAAACAAGCTTTATCGAATCTTCCTTTTAATGATTCTGTTGGGCGAATAGAAGGGAGTACCACACATGAGGAACCATGTTAAAAAGGAGGCAGTGTGTTCTTGTCAACTAACACCGAATCTCTGCTAAGAATTGAGTTCCTTAGGCCCTGCTGCCTTCCAGATACTGCTCTTACAGTAATGGATACAGGCGCGGGACAATTTATTTCCCTTAGAAATTGTTGAATGCAGGTAATGTTTTGGTTCTCTGGCTCATGTATTCATACCGAAGATTTTAGTTCTTTATCATGCTGATGACAACAGTGAGAGTGTATTAGACTCAAATCATGTTGAGCTCAACTATATATGTTCTTTCACTCCTAATATATTAATTATTGTTGTATTGAAGTAGAACTTCCGTCAGTTTTAAAGTGCAGCTTGTTATTCACTCAAACGTCGTCTGTTTCGACTTGCGCTCCACTCTAGTTATGGCTGTGGAATTTTTTAGCCTGATGTGACAAACGTATCCCTGCGAGCAATGACAGGACAATTGAGATAACAATTGTTAAATTACAGCTCAGGGCATGAGGCACCAGCATGTATCGCAACATTCTGCAATAGTGGAGCGCTTTGTAATATTGCACGCACAACGCGAATACAGTTGTGCATTCTGGAAGACACGCGAGCGCCAATGATAAGGATGGAATCCTTTACGAAAAAAGTGAGAATAGCCGATACTCGCGTTAATCGCAAATCATTTGTTCAACGATCGACTCATGTGCCGGCACTATTTTTCTGCCCGAATGTAACTTGTTTTGTTGGTTCCGGTTTGCCCAATAAAAAGTTCTTAATGACTCACGCTTCTTCTGACTGTTGTTCATCATCACTACAACGTGACATCTGGTAGAGGTGTTTCGTGAAGACCGGATAACTCCTACCTACGACTAATCATTGCTACGACAATTGCCAGTGTATGGACTGTTGCCACTGCCAGTGACCAGAATAGCGTTACACATATTGTAAGGCGCTTGAGCCCATGCGATTAGCCTGGAATCTTCGACTAAACATTTATGAATAACCAACTCGCTTGAGCCGCAGATGAGTTTTCCGATGGTTGATGCATGCGCTCGCTGCTATCATTCCGCCCGAGTGTAACTTTTGTGTGCATCGTTTCGCTCAATAAAGAGTTGGTCTCGTCACTCGCCGTTCTTGCTACTGTGTTTTTCACCGTCACTTCAACGTTGAAATATCAAAGAATAAACCGCGTCTTAGCGGAACTTTTGTCGACAGTACACAAAACTTGTGCGTAGCTTTGCTATTGCAAGCATCAAAGACCAGCCAAGCGGAGGGAAGGTAAGGCTGCAGAAAAATTGATGCCGTCTTCCTCTGTTGGAGGTTTCGGTTGGGACGGCGCGCCATTTCAGGCTCCCGCCACAACAGAAGCGATTTGTTGAGACGCCATATGCGTCGGTGTCGTCTGCCAGACGCTGCAGCGCCGCCCCTTAGCTCTGATGCATGCTAGCGCCGACGCCGTGTACCTGGTAGCTTTTTGAAATCAGCCGAAGCGATGATAATAGTGATCGAAAGAAAGGAAAAACGCTTGACTCTGCGACCCGTGAGGGAGCACGGCGAAGCGTGGAACCGAAGCGAGCGCGCGGTTTTTTTTTTTTCGTTTTCTTTAAATCTAAGAGCAAAGACGTCACGCCACCTGTCTCCCCACCGCACCAGCTCCTTCGCCCTCTCTAGACTCCACCGACCTTCGTCGCGTCGCTATGCTGCACGAAGCTATTTCTTATACTCTGCTTTCACTCTCTCTCAGCAATCACTCCCCCAGCTCGGCGAAGCTGAGAACGTCAAGAAAAACCAGCGAGCTGGTAACAGTTCCATTGTAAAAACCTCTTATTTAGGTGAACTGTATGTGTGCTGACTCGCATTACATTACTTGCCGATGTACTATCTCTATCAAACGAAATACGAGCAGTGGATCCCATGACCGAAGCATAACTAAAGGTAATGCTGGCGCTGTCGGATAGTTATCACCATCGACAGGCTCGAACAACCGGTATTACTGGACTATGCGATGGTGCTCGCCCTATACCTCGATATTTTCGCATCTGGTTTCTTTGATTTGTGTTTCCTGTGTTTGAAATTAAAGAGGAACTAAACAGAAGAGAAAATATCGCGACATAAAGCGAGCATCATCGCCTGTTGAGGTCAAACCTAATGTATCTGTCAATGCTCATGATTGGCAGTTCGTGCACACTGAACTTTACAAAATTAAATTATGGGGTTTTACGTGCCAAAATCACTTCCTGATTATGAGGCATGCCGTAGTGGAGGACTCCGGAAATTTCGACCACCTGGGGTTCTTTAATGTGCACCTAAATCCAAGTACACGGGTGTTTTCGCATTTCGCCTCCATCGAAATGCAGCCGCCGTGGCCGGGATTCAATCCCGCGACCTCGTGCTCAGCAGCCCAACACCATAGCCACTGAGCAACCACGGCGGGTCAACACTGAACTTTGAGTTACGCTTCGGAAACGCGCTCGGCTGTTCACGTCTCATTTGGCACCGACAGCAGAACACTTTAGCGCACTGTGGCAAGAGGCAATATGGGGGGGGAGGGAGACAAGGAAGGAAAGGAGGTGGTTACGTAGGTTTTGTGCAGTTTTCTGCACTACGCAAGGAGATGTGGCAAGCATATTCAATCTCGTAATAACGCACGAAACGGGATTTCGCTTCGGTATGTGAATCGTTACGTTACTATTTAGGGGCGTTGATATCAAGAAATAATTTTTTTTCTAGTGAAAGCTATAAAAAGTACCAACAAATGACCATTGCTTATTGATTGGGCCTCACTGGGTAGGTTACTTCAAAGCACCATAAAAAGATGCTATAAAGGACAGGACAGTAAAGTTAATCGCCTCCTCAACTAACAGGAAGTAGGCGTTCCCAGACGTGCTATCTATTTGTGCGATATAAGATAAAGAGGCGAGTAGCAGACCATCAGTTCACAAAAATTAATACCATGGCAATTGCGCATGTTCACGAAATGCCTCCAAGTGTTAAAAAATGCGCCAGAAAATATGCATATTCCTTCGTCGGCGAATCATGTAAAGCAACCGCGAGGTAAATTCCCTGATGGCATCTTGGAAAGCTGGAATTATGAATAGTCAAATGGCACGCAGTCACCTCACCTCGAAAGTATTCAAGAACTAGGAAAAGTGTTCCATTACATTACATTGCAATCTCCTTTCCGCTGTGTTTACATAACACTGCATTTTCATACAGTTGCCTCAACAGGTTTCATTTGTCGGCAGGTGTTTGGTGTGCCGTGACACCAAAGTGTCCAGCAGATGGGGGTTGGACCCTTCGTTCCCTCATCGTGCGCGGCTTAGACGCGTCCGAAAGAAAGGTGATTAGTACAGTTAAGATGATAAGAACAGTGCCGGGGCCTTTTAAAGCCCTTCGGTGGAGGCCCTGCACGTTATTGCCTTGGATTTTCCGTACATCGCGGGTGACCCATCCGAGGAAATTCGGCGTTGGCATTTTCACCTCCCCTTATTTAATTTCGGAATTTTTCTGACACGCTTTATTTTACTCATAACAACTCCTATCTTCGTATTTGTTTGTACGGCTCACGTATGCATTCTTACATGTTAGGTCCTCCAACGTCTCATATTCATTGCAATCTAAACAATATACAAGGCTATGAGAACCCCATCTTCTCCTTCACTACCGCAACTCTCCAAATAACTTGACGCACCAATGGAGGCTTACCAACTCTGTCTATCGACCGAAAGAGTTTCCCCGTTTCGATGACGCAAAATACAATAAAAGTGAAAACCAAGCTAGAATACTTTCTCCTTTTGTTGCTGGCAATTCTTTGGCTTACACCCAAGGCGCGGGCTATGGGGTGCTAAAGATGGTCAGCGGAGACCTCCTGTTCTTCTTTATTGGCAAACAGGAGTAGGAGACGCTAACCAGTCTTGTAATCTTGGAGGTATTCCGATCACCAGCTTACAATCATCATCACCATGATCATCAGCCTGGTTAAGCCCACCGCAGGGCAAAGGCCTCTCTCATACTTATTACTGCACCGTTCATGTACAAATTGTGGCCATGTCGTCCCTGCAAACTTCTTAACCTCATCCGCCCACTTAACTTTCTGCCACCCCCTGCTACGTTTCCCTTCCCTTGGAATCCAGCTCGTAACCCTTAATGACCATCGGTTATCTTCCCTCCTCATTACATGTCCAGCCCATGCCCATTTCTTTTTCTTGATTTCAACTATGATGTCATTTACCCGCGTTTGTGTCCTCACCCAATCTGCTCTTTTCTTATCCCTTAACGTTACACCCATCATTCTTCTTTCCATAGCTCGTTGCGTCGTCCTCAATTTCAGCAGAACCCTTTTCGTAAGCCTCCAGGTTTCTTCTGCCCGCACGTGAGTACTGGTAAGACACAGCTGTTATACACTTTTCGCTTATACACCCACCCTTCTGCTTTGCCTCTTCAGGTCAGTGAGCATGCTTTTGGTCCCCTGAGTTAGTAAGCAAGGCAATATCATCAGCGAATCTCAAATTACTAAGGTATTCTCCATTAACTCTTATCCCCAATTCTTCCCAATCCAGGTCTCTGAATACCTCCTGTAAACAGCATTGGAGAGATCGTATCTCCCCGCCTGACGCCTTTCTTTATTGGGATTTTGTTGCTTTCTTTATGGAGGTCTACGGTGGCTGTAGAGCCGCCATAGATATCTTTCAGTATTTTTACGTACGGCTCGTCTACACCTTGATTCCGCAATGCCTCCATGAGTGCTGAGGATTCAACCGAATCAAACACTTTCTCGTAACCAATGAAAGCTATATATAAGGGTTGCTTATATTCCGCACATTTCTCTATCACCTGATTGATAGTATAAATATGGTCTATTGTTGAGCAGCCTTTACGGAATCCTGCCTGGTCCTTTGGTTGTCAGAAGTCTAAGGTATTCCTGACTCTATTTGCGATTACCTTAGTAAATACTTTGCATGCAACGGACAGTAAGCTGATCGGTCTAAAATTTTTCAAGTCTTTGGCGTCCCCTTTCTTATATATCAGGATTATGATAGAGTTCTTCCAAGATTCCGGTACGCTCGAGCTCATGAGGAATTGCGTATATGGGTGGCAAGCTTTTTTCTAGAACAATATGCCCAACATCCTTCAACAAATCTGCTATTACCTGATCCTCCTCAGCTGCCTCCCCCCTTTGTATAGCTCCCAAAGCTCTCTTAAGTTCTTCCGGCGTTACTTGTGTGATTTCAAATTCCTCTAGACTATTCTCTCTTCCATTATCGTCGTGGGTGCCACTGGTACTGTATAAATCTCTATGGAACTCCTCACCCACTTGAACTATGTCATCCATATTAGTAATGATATTGCCGGCTTTGTCTCTTTATGCGTACATCTGATTCGTGCAAATTCTTAGTTTCTTCTTCACCGCGTTTAGGCTTCCTCCGTTCCTGAGAGCATGTTAAATTCTATCCATATTATAGTTATTTTTGTCAGCTGTCTTACGCTTGTTGATTAACTTGGAAAGGTCTGCCAGTTCTATTCTAGCTGTGGGGTTACAGGCTTTCATACATTGGCGTTTCTTGATCAGATCTTTCGTCTACTGCGATAGCTTACTGGTATCCTGTCTAACGGAGTTACCACCGACTTCTGTTGCACCCTCCTTGATGATGCCCATAAAAGTGTCGTTCATTGTTTCAACACTAAGGTCCTCTTCCCGAGTTAAAGCCGAATACCTGTTCTTTAGCTTGATCCGGAATTCCTCTATTTTCCCTCTTACCGCTAACTCATTGATCGGCTTCATATGTACCAGTTTCTTCTGTTCCCTCCTCTAGTCTAGGCTAATTCGAGTTTTTACCATCCTATGGTCACTGCAGAGCACCTTGCCTAGCACGTCCACATCTTGTATGATGCCAGGGTTAGCGCATAGTATAAGGTCTATTTCATTTCTAGTCTCATCATTCGGGCTTCTCCACGTCCACTTTCGGCTATCCCGCTTGCGGAAGAAGGTATTAATTATCATCGCATTATTCTGGTCGGCAAAGTCTAATAATAACTCTCCCCTGCTATTCCTAGTACCTATGCCATATTCCCCCACTGCCTTGTCTCCAGCCTGCTTCTTGTCTACCCTGGCATTGAAGTCGCCCATCAGTACAGTGTATTTTGTTTTGACTTTAGCCATCGCCAATTCCATGTCTTCATAGAAGCTTTCGACTTCCTGGACCTCATGAATGGATGTAGGGGTGTACGCCTGTACGACCTTCAAATTGCACCTCCTATTAAGTTTCACAACAAGGCCTGCCGCCCTCTCGTTAATGTTATAGGATTCCTGTATGATACCAGCTATATTCTTATTAATCAGGAATCCGACTCGTAGTTCTCGTCTCTCCGCTAAGCCCCGGTAGCATGGGACGTGCCCGCTTTTTAGCACTGTATATGCTTCATTTGTCCTCCTAACTTCACTGAGCCCTATTATATCCTATTTACTGCCCTCTAATTGCTCCAATAGCACTGCTAGACTCGCCTCACAAGATAACGTTCTAGCGTTAAACGTTGCCAGTTTCAGATTCCAATGACTGCCAGTGCATCGGTGGCGTAGAGGTAGAGCATCCGCTTCACGCGCAAGAGGGCCGTGGTTCGAATCCCGGTGCCGCGCAAGTTGCCACCGGATTAAAAAAAATCCGCGTGTTGATAAAATTCCACCCCGGCGGTCAAGTCTGCTGACACAAACCTTACCATGAGCCTTGAACGGCTTTTGCCTTAATACTTGAATTCGAACCGACCTCAATAAAGGCCTCTTCATACTATACAGGTTCTCTGAAAACACTGCTGTAGTCAGTTATTCCCTACTCCTATAGTAATGTATTTACTTACTTAATACATTTTTAATGAAAAAATTCATTAAGCACGTAATCTGGTCTAGATACGGCCTAAGCGGTCACGATTAGAAAAAACGTAAGAGGTTAAAAGGTTGCACCAGATGAGTTCAATCGCACCATAACTTTCCATAAGTCACGTGAATAATGACTAGAATAGCACAGGTAAACGAATAAATAGCATATTAACAGCAATATAGCAGACATTGTTCATATAGGGCAGTAATTTAATAAAACAGATGGTAGAGAACGTATACACTATGCACTTGTGCATGTCTTCTATTCTGTACGTTTCCTTTTTATTATATTTCTGCTCTCAACGGTATGAGCGATGACGCGCTAGCAATTCCGAAACTCCGCGCATGCAAACTTCTTGAAATTAACGCACAAGAATCTCATGGCCAAAGAATCAAAAGAAAGAAATACAGACGTTTTATGCTACAATGAGGAACACTGCAGTGAGCGTTGTACTGCATATTCGCACAATCGGATCTTTCAAGTATTCGGCAGCAGATTTTATCGGTTGTGCGTGAAAACTCTGAAATATTTCATATTAAACGATATGTATTTGATATGTATGTATTCAGTTACCACATATGTCCGATGATGAGTTAAGCCGTCTCCTCCCTCCCTGTATTTCTCGGAGATAATGTGAATAGTATAGTACACCTTTGAAGCATTTCCAATTATATTACTCCTCTTCACGTACAAGGCGTCGTACAAAAAGCAAACCTGTTTTAGCTCAGGCAATACGGTCTGTTTCAGTGTCGAGTGTCTCACTTCTGAGGGCACATTTCTGGACCTTTGCCTGAATACTCGTCGTCAGAGAGCCCAAGACGCACGAGTATTTTTAATCTTGAGAGCATGTAAGTTTAATACATAACCTTCGTTTTCAGATAGTTCTACTCGCCTGCACCGGTTACATTAAGGCTTTACAGGATGTTATATATGATGCAAGATTTTCTTTTTAATTGTCACTCCATCGACACTTGTGTCTTGAAGTTTAACACCATAGACCAACAAAATCACCAGTGTTCAATTTCTGCCAATCTAGCGGCCAGATCGAGCATTAAATATCTAAATGTAGCAAGTACGTACTCAGATTGTGCAAGTCACCTTACTATAAACACGCGATGTAGTTTGCGGAGCTCTCAATTGCCAAAATGTGTTTTTGTCATCCCGTAAAAAGAGACGCCCATTTTGAGTTCCATTGTCCGTCCATTTGCAGGAATGCTACTGGAACAGGAGGAAGGCAACAGCAAGGATTCTGCTATGTTTGTGGCAATGTCTCCAGCAGACAGGATGCCTTACACGGGCCCGCCAACGAACGCACGGGCGATACAGCCCACACTTAGAAAGCAAGTGATTCTGTGAATAATTTCGAAGTTCATAAAACGCTGCCGGAATACAAGAGGGAAAAAAACACAAATGCGCAACCTGTGGGAAATTGTTCCGCCAAGCTTGTAATCTAGCTATACATTGCCGCATGCACACAGGCGAGAAACCTTACAAATGCGAGATGTGTGAAAAATCATTTCGGCACTGTGGTCATCTATCTTACCATAAACTCACACATGCAGACGAGCGACCCTGCGAATGCCGCATTTGTGATAAATCATTCCGGTGGCCTTGTGATCTAGACAGCCATATGCACACACATACAGGTGAGAAACAATAGATATGTGAAATATGTAAAAAACCGCTTCGGCATTCTCATAACCCTTCTCATTCTCAGCCACTTGGTTTCTCGAAATTACGAGACAAGACGTCGTCGCCAGAAGTATTCGGGGTGCTTCAGTGTCGAAGCACACTTCAGATCCTGGTCAGCGCTTACTGCTCCCTTAACTGCGTGTATTGTTCGCGAACGCAGCTTTAGCCGACTTATTTCGAGAGAAACCCTCGTGGGCTGCAAGTTTGTGTTTTGTGTTAGTAGAGGGTCGCAAGGCCCGCAAAAGATCCTTGACCGCCGTTTCGTGAGAGAATTTTTTTTCAGGCATTTTGACAGTAAACAAGCTCTAAAGGACCCTCTGCTTCAAGATTTTGCAGTGTGGATAAAAGGAAACATCTATCACTGAAAAGCATTTAAAAAAGGAGGCACTGTTTTCTTGACAACTCACAAGTAAGGTGTCACTAATTCAGCTCCTTACGCCCTCTTGCCATCCAGAGACAGTGTTTACAATATATAGACACATCTTACGTTTGGGAAAACTTATTTCCTTTAAAATTTGTTGAATGCACTGACTGTTTTGGTTTTCTCTTTGGCTCGTGTATTCATACTGGAAATATTTGTTGGAAACCATAAACTAAGCTGATGACAGTAGTCAGACTACTAGATTGAAAGAATTTGGATATTCACTACATTATGTGTTCTGCCGCTACGAAAATTTCACTTGTTTTGTTATGGCGGCGTCATATTTTAAAGGGCAGTCTTTTATCCACTTGGAAGCCGTCTGTTATGACTCGCACTGTTCTCTATTTACAGTTGTAGAATCTTTTTTAGTGTGATGTGACAAACGCATCAGCGTGAGCAATGACAGGAAAAGTGAGATGCAGGTTTTAGGCATATTGACACGCGTACTTGCATATCTTCTTCTTGTGAATTTTTCCTCCTCTGGAATTTATCCACGTCGCTGCCTCAAGTGCAAACAGCTCGGAAGGCCTGTACCTCCCCAAATACCAAGGATGTCGTCACATTTTATCACACAAAGGGAAGCGCAATGACGGAATTCTCGTTTCTGAAATGCAACGCTTAAACAATGTTAGACTTGAGACCGTGTACAGTGAGGCTAACCAGTGCATAGCTGCGGCCAAAGCAAAAGGTAGTTGTCTCTGGTTTCCTCCAACATCGAATCTCGTAGCGCTCACTCCACAGACATTGAACACGACACAGTTCTCAACCAAGTAGATGTCTTTGCTATTTCAGAAAGGCAGCTTGATGAACCAGTTCAAAACCGAGAGATTCACTTTGTAGCATGATGTGGTCTATGCAGGACAGACGTGATAAACAATACCAAATGCTGCCGTATTTCTGAGAATTGTCTACTAATGTGCAGGCATTTTCAGGCTTCGTAAAAGCGATCGGTAGGTAGACATGCATAAGCTACGAGTAGAAAGTAAACAAAAGCGGACCAACAGCAGAGCCAAAGAATGGCTAGACATTACGAGACAATAATCAAAATTTCTGCACTATTTTTTTTTCAAGTTCCATATTTCATGAACGTGTGTGAAACAGAATGTTTTCGTACTCGCAATGCAGGTTCCGCGGCATTTTCTTTTTTTAGAAAATCACCATTGCATGTAGCAAGTGTGAAAAGAAATTTACGACAGTGATGCCATCACTGGAAGGAACTCCAAATGGGCCGCAAGGTGCATGGCCTGGCACCTGCTTTACATTTGCATCTTAGGACATGCCTGAACAAAGAATCGGCGCATCCACGTGTCAGACGTGCAGTAGCAGCGACAGTACACTAAACACAAGCCACGTAGGCTTCGCGGCTACAGCCGGGCGCGAAGCAACTTCCAATATTTCCACAAAAAAAGAATAAAAGGTGCTTAGTCTAGAGGCTACCGTTCCTAATTCGATGGTCTGCATGCACTCAAGCGGTCAATGGGATCACGTGTTCACAGAGTCAAAAGACAAAGAAAAACAAGATGACAAACGCGCTCGCTGGCCACTCAAGAAAGGTGGAAGAAAAGTTCGTTAACACCAACATCGAGGACGCACGACCACCCTATCCTCGACCGCAGCGCCTCCTGACAGACCGGGGACAAACTGCGTCTGATTTAAGAGACAGAATTCTGCGAATTGAAACTTTTACATTATATATATTCCCGAATTGCTTAACATGCACCAATTTCCCCTGCAAGCCATAGTACTTAATAAAAAGAAAAAGTAAAATATTACAGTCACTTTAGCATACGGTAACGAGGATGAAAGGGAAAGGCTGCGCACTCACAAGACAATCATTCAATTACTTTGACATTGTCACTCGAATGCGTTGCTACTTTCTATTATTACTTGCTTTCCCCTCACTAGTTTTTCTTTTGCGCTCTTTTGCAGTCGCCTAGGCATCGCCACTCATTCCGTGTGGTTAAAGGAACGCTAGAACGGCCGTGGCAAGGCTATGATGACCATTGGGAGACACACGCTGGTTCCCTGAATGATTTTTGTAGCACGTCAATCGACGAAGGTAGCTACATGGGCTTGCGCATATTCTTGTAGCACAGAATGAGAGGTACACGGAAAGGCAAATTAGGCGAAACAAACAGCGCTAACTTTCGATGACAGATGCATTTCCAGTTGATGCAGACGTACTAATAGTCCTGAGAACGCCATAAGACATGTGTACTTTGCTCGCCAGACATGAACAAAGTCGGGGAAACCACAGGCAGACCCGTTTGTGGCCACGCTGATTATTTATAAGGGCGTCCATCTAACGAGAACAAAGGTGATCGAACTTTTTTTTTATTGATAAAGAAATACTGGCGCATGCGCTTGAATTTTGACGCCATAACGCCCTACGGTCAAATTTGTTACCCATGAGCCATCTTAGACTTTCGCCTTAAAGAAGACAATTCATGTCAACGAGATTTAACTGGGAGAGGGGGCTATACGGTTTTGATCATTTGGTGGCAAGACAGCGCGGGTTATTAGAACGCCTCTTCTACCGTTAAAATATGAGCATTTTAGCGTCGAGGTAGTGACGCACTCTATCCACTCCTTTTTTTTTTTCAGATGAGCCCTACGGCTGTCTTCTAATTTCCAAAGAGCCAAACGTTTCATTTTGTCCCTTTCCCCATCGGCATTGACTGCGCATGGGCGGCAATTATACGTGCTTCTGTCACGAAACAGACGCTAGTGCTCCAGAGGCGCCCAAACAGCCATGGCTGAAGATGGTAATGGTGGACACACACCTCCTGCGTTTACCTTCGACGACGAAGCAATGCCGAGCACAAGCCAGGAATTCTTCGAGGGCGCTTTATGGACTTCCGACTGTAGCACTACGTGAGTCTTGCCGCTTGTAAAAAGTCTCGACGAATATTGTTCCTGTAGGTTTGACCCGGAACGCAGGCGTTGATAGCTATAGTTTTGTTCTTACTCCAAGGCAGGCCTTTGACTGACAACTTCAGCCTGCGTACGTAGGCGACATTTTAAACTTTTTTCGCACGTCGATGCGCGGCTGATGCCAAAATATCGTCAAGGTATGCACAGCTGCTGCTGTGTGTCGTTAAGGTGCAAAGGAATGTCACTGCGGGAAGCAAGTGCTTCTGTCGAAGAACATGTTTGTCGCTCGTGTTTGGTCACCGCGTCGCATACCTGTTCCGGTGGCCCATGGGCTACGGCATTGCGCTGCCGAGTTTGAGGTCACCCCTGTTGTTCCTGGAGCAACGGCCTATCATCGCTGATGGTGAAATGCAAAAAACACACACCGGTCTACATGCCCGTTATAGAAACCCACGCAGTGAAGCAAAGTTTCGTTCGTGTCAGGCTTTTCGAATGCTGCTCACCATGACATTTTAAAGGCAAATTTTTCCAATGGTCCCCTTTGAGCTAAATAAACGTCCTTCACAAAAACATGTGCAAGAAATCGGTAGGCGGGAGCCGCGGAGCTAGCAAAACCAAAGCAAATGACGTACGTCTGACGTACCTTTAGATTCTGGGATTCACGTAAACACGACGTACCTTTCGACACAGCGATCACAACATGGCCCGTCAGTGCCCACTGCTTCACCTGACTTCACGCCCTGGCAGCCAACGTGGGAGCGTAAACAAACTAGCGTATGGGCATGGCCAGCGCGCGACCACATTCCGTCATTCCGGCACTATAGAGAGGAACGCATACAAAACGAGCAAAGAAACTACTCCTCTGTATAGTAGGGCGGGCGATTCCTGAAATGCCATCGCGTACTGGGTGACTGTCTTGGACGACTGATTCGCCCCCTTTACGAGAGTTTGTTTAACGCATAACCTAAAAACTCTCTTGCACCATTCACTCGTGCTTCACATCGCGCGGCTGTCAGCTCGGTGACGTCTCTTCCTTTTTTAGCTGAAGGGAAACTTATAAGTATATTTAAGTTCTATATCAGGGATTAAAGAGTAAGCTTCGACAATTCTTTTTTTTACTCCTGCCGTAAAGAAGTCGCCAGTAAGAATGATTTGCGGTATACAACTACAGAAGCCCATCCCTTCATTTGCGTTTCTTTTTTCTGAGGCTTATGTCTGCAATTGTGGCTTGTTCATGCCCCGCAGCTCAACCTAATTTTTCCGAGAGGCAGCTGTGAAGGAAGCTCAAAAGAACGCATTTTTGTCGTAATTCAGTGAGTCATATGGGCTTGTTGGTACAATATCGTGAGCCTCGTAACACGTGAAAAGACAAAAACGCAAGGAAAACGTGACACACACATGTCACGTCTTCCTTTCAACGTTGCCTTTTCACGCGCTGTAAGCCTCACATTTTTCTCACATATGCTTAATTACAAATGAGTGCGTCCTTTTCTTTTCAAGCGCTCGAAATGAGTGTTCCCTAAGAGGCAACTATCGGTTCACTGTTATTCTGTAGAAGCCATGTTGCTCGTAATTTTAATTATTTATAAGATTGATCGCTCTGGGCGCGGATCCACGATTCATATTGAAATTGCTTTGAAAATCCTAATACCACCACGGCGATTGCGAATCCAAGCAGCCGCGGAAGGAGCATCTCTTTTTATTACAACCCTGCTTTGAATCGAAGCATGCAAGAAGTTCATGCACCCTCCTCTTTTGAGCTTCACCTTATTCCGTAGAACCATTAGACAAAAATTTTCCAGTTAGCCTACTCCGAAATTATCATTGCGATTCTCCTCTATGAGTTATTGGCTCCACGACAACTGGAAACCGAACACGTATAGCCAACTACAAAGCACTAATCAGAAGCGTTGTAAGTGAACATAAACATAAGTTCTAAACTAATCTAAACTAAACTTGATTTGCATGTTCATGCAAGTCAGAGGCGCATCCACTACGATCGATGATCGGGTTCCCCACTCCATGTATTACACAAGGTTCCCCTTGTGCGAGCCAGACGTGAGCATAGGGATAAATTAAACATTACATGTATCACATTCGTTAACAAAATAGCAGTTGGCTTGTTCCAAATAGCGCTTTCACCAAACTTTCTGCGGATGTTTCCTTCCTTATCTGTACAAAGAGTCCGATTATAATACATATGTCCAATTCTAGGATTTGCGATGACTCCTTCGAAGACCTGTGGAACGCGATGAACAGCCACAACGATGCCACGGACGTCACTGGTATGTACGGCATGGCCGTCGACTATCAATACCACTTGCGAAGACCCTTGACAATGCTCAGAGGAAAGAACAGTTACATACGCCACAACAGCGGTGCATTTACTGCACAAAACGACACACTTTACGCTGGTCACCGCGTCGGTTACCGTAAGAACAGCCCTAATGCAAATTAACAGGATAGCTGATTGGGAAAATTGGTGTCTTAAAGCCATACAGCGTGAAAGCCATACTTGGACAACACAATTGACATGGACATAGTTTACAAATTTCTAGCTCTGCCCCCCCCCCCAAAAAAAAAAGAGAAAGAAGATATCACAGCTCTGTAAAACTGCATGTGCTAGAGCACCTAAAGCGGCCAATATTGGTTCATAAATTACTAAGTTACAGGACTTTTGAATGTTCGCGAGCGCTTTGCAAGTCCTACCCACAACATAGCATAATATTGCAGAGCACTGCATATCTCCTTTCGAGCATTTTAGGGATATTATTAGATGCTGTTTCCAAAACTGCCTTATCCTTTTATCGCTCAATTACATGTGAAAGCTTGATATTGCTCACCTTTTAGAAATTCTTCAATATTGAAAGATATTTATAGAAACATTCACCGCCAAAACTAAACTTCGTTTGCTGCAGTCACTACATTTGAAGGTTTTCCTTTATGTGCAACAGACCTCAGCAAATTTAGTGCAATGGTTACCGCGTATTTCTAACGTATTTAGACAATCTACCGAGCTAAACTTTAGTTTTCTGCGCTACTATGGAACTTTACTATAACGAGAACGCGGCCTTCATGGTTAAGGCCAGTTGGGTTAGTGCAAAAGCTTGCTTACAGAATTTTGCATATTTCACATCGCCACCTTAGTAAAACCTGAAATATGCTTATTGCTGGAAATGTAGAGCCAAGATTTCACTCCGATTAGACACAAGAAAAATGTGCAGGACGCTTTAGCTTTGCCTTCAAGAGTGGAACGCGATACCATTCAAAGATCCCTGGCTGCTTCTCGCGCTTCCCGGTAACTGCATCTTATGTAACAGTAATGTTTACCGGGAAATGCTGACCGCAAACGCTATCCACGAAAGCGAGCTTTCTAGTAAAAACGCGGCTTCTTGCGTGGGCCGCTTATGGTCGGAGGCCAGCACCATCTGGACGCCCCCCTATAAGTGGTAGAAACACAGGGAAATGGGATTGTGTTTGAGCGTCCGCTTAAAAAAAATGTTCTCTCGTGTATTCAAATTACAATATGACGCTATCATGTCTGTAGGCTGTGTGTAAGTCGTAATTTACGATGTTTCTGGCGGATTTTACTTAAATTCGTTAAGTTCAGTAACGCCTTGGCGCTACACGGAAGGCCTGCGTGGTTCGGTATGCCTGATTCGGAATGATTTTTTTCTCACAACACGGTCAACGCCGACGCCGGACGCCGACACCGGATTATCTGCGACACGAGGGCCGTAACGCTGTCGCGTTAAAAATGCCTAATCTCATCTTCGGCGTGGAACACTGTCGTGTTCTATTCTAGTTTAATAAAAACAGCACATATTTTGGGGGAAATTCAACGTTGCATACTTTCCGTCACGCACGCCTCTTTCGTCACATGTATTGAAGGCTTATTTCCAGAAAGAGCACCGCACACGGAAGCACTGAAATCAGGTTACCCTATCACTAAACTTCAACTAAACCATTGTGGCCTTTTTTTTTTTCAGCGCGAAATGTTGACGCTCGTTGAATGACCCTTGCACAGTGATGGGCTAACACCTCTGTTATTCTTTCAGGCCATATACATGTCACTGAAAGCGGAATCACCAGTGCCCAAGCTGCGGAGTTCTGGAGCAGCGTTGATCATGCACAGTCCAGTACAAGCCGCGCTGGCATGGAGGAAGCATCGCCCATTATGGAAAACATTGCTAGGTGAGCCTACGTGTGGAAAAATTTCTTTGCATAAAGAAAATCACAGACGGTGCGTAATGCTGCCCGTGGTGCAACTATGCCTCCACTGTCTTTTTTTCTATGGAGGAGAGCTCTGATGCGTGAAACGCGCACAATAACAACCGTTATTATAAACACGGGTTATGGTGCAGGTGGTGCTAACCTGTTTGTCATGCTCAGAACTCTTGCAAGTTTGTGAAATGCTTTCGTACAACACCATATTAGTTTGCAAAGGTACTAAAGTGAAAGGCGCCCGTTCAAAAACAAAATTAAATTATGGGGTTCTACGTGCCAAAACCACTTTCTGATTATGAAGCACGCCGTAGTGGAGGACTCCGGAAATTTCGATCACCAGGGGTTCTTTAACGTGCACCTAAGTCTAAGTACACGGGTGTTTTCGCATTTCGCCCCCATCTAAATGTGGTCGCCATGGACGGGATTCGACCCCGCGACCTTGTGGTCAGCAGCCTAAAGGCTGTTTCACATGCTGCGACTGCAACGACGAAAATCGGTGCTGTCGCACGCGTCGCAATGCGATTTTTAGAGGGCTCATTTCACATGATTGCGATTTCAACAATGCGACTGGTGCGATGCCCAGGGTTGCTTAGTGCCAGGTTTCGTGGCACACGCTGCATAATTCTTTTATTGTAGTGAATAAAACGTTTACACTATAATATTATTGACTTCTCTTGATTATAAGCAAATATATGTACGTTTACTCATTTAAAAACGTTAGTTAAGATTTGTCTTGTGGTGCGCAACGGCGGTTTCCGTATCTCAGTGCGACATCGCGCACGTAAACAGCTGTCAGGTGGTTCAGCGATGTGTGTTGTCTTATCTATCTTCTATGACCGTTTCGTTCTGCCTGTGCTACAACAATCTGCAAGATGACCTATCGACAAGTTCATATAGCTACCCTCACCGTATATGCAGTATTCGGAATTCGGCTGCCACGAAGTTGTCGTATCAGCCCAACAAGCTCCTCGCGCTACCCGTGCTCGGCGTCAGCGTCTAGAGAAATGATGCGTGTATATTGCCTGTCATTGCGCATATGTGGTGCCTGCTCCTAGCCATATTCTTACGCCAAACGCAACAAGAAGCACCAACCCGAACGCCCGCGTGTGCCCCTGAACGAAGCCTCAAACGATCTGTGTGATTACGACGTGGAATGAAAATTGTGTTGTGAAATTCAACCTTAGCGCTAGCCTGGTTCGTCCATCGCCGTGCTTGCGCTGCGAATATATATATGGGAGCCCCCTCTCAATATTTCTAAAGGCGCAAAAGCCCACGCATCAAATGTTTCGAGCAGTTACCGTCACTTTTGTAGAAACCTGTACGTTGTAACGTAGCATTCTAAAAGACACGCTTCTCGTCCACTTTGTTGTCCCGTGTCTCGCGCTGGTAGTATACTCGGAACTTCTAACAAGAAGACCATATCAATACGCGCTATTGATAATGCAGGATCGTAGGCCCACGGCAGGCGCACTTGCCGTAGAATCTTTCAGCTTTCTGCTCAGCCTCGCACGCCTCTCACGGTCAGCCTGTTTTGTGGAAATAAATGTTGTTATTATATTATTAATGTTATTAGATATTATAGTTTCTTCACTGTTTTTTACAGCAATCATCCAGATTTCTTAAGCTAGTCATGCATTTAACCTGTATTAGGTCAACATTGTTACAACATGCTTATGGGAGTCATTTCAAACTAGATTGCTGAGCCAGAGAAAGTACAAATGCAAGCCTCAATGTTTATTCCAATTTGGTATTCCTAAACATTATATTGGCAGAATTTTATGCCTGCTTGCATTTCCTGCAATTCAATGTTCAGAGCTGGAAAAACTTATTCCTTTTCTTGCTGTCGAATGGCTGCTTCAATGTCGATAGCAAGCTATAATTATTCATTTCGAAAGTGTTAAGCAATGACTATATGTCTAAGCTTATGAATGCGTTTTTGTTCCACGAACACAATTAAGTTTTCTCTCTCCCTCTCATTGACAGCCATGGAATGAAACCGTTCACTTTCATAAGTATCAGGATGCAAACATTCTGAAATTTGTCCTGAACATTTGTCTGCGTCCTATAGTGTGCATGTTTGTATTAAGTTCTGGGGTTACAATCGCAGTGATCTACACATATTGTTATATTGCAACGAACAAATTTATTTCACTTTGTTTTCAAATCTACAATGTGGCCATGCAGTAACGACTGCATTAATAAGCAAAAAAGAAAACGGCAGATTCAATGTACGTGTTGGAATCTATGCGAAGTGAAGTTTTTGTCAAGTGGTCAATTAAATGCTGTTAAAGTAACTGCGATATATACAATTTGTCTTATTTTCAACAATCCAACTTGTCATCTTTTGCAAGGTTTGCTTATGCACCGCATAGGTCACAACCTTAATGTCATGTAATCTTTATGCATTACACTGTTCACAAACCATACCAAAACGCAAACGGCAGTTAATGTAGATGCACGCTGCGAGACATCAACACAGTGACGTTTGTTGAGCAAGGAATGGTGCGAGGTGTATGCAGATGAATGAATGACATGCTTATGTACTTATTTATATACCTCGCAGGCTGCAAGGTTGGAGTATTATGCAAGGGGGAATAAAAAAGTTGTTGCAAAAGGAAGAAGGGCACAACATTAAGAAAAAAAACAGCAAAAAAAGCAGTACCACTACATTGCACCAACTAGCCCAACGTGTTTTACTGGCACAACATTATACAATACTTAACAAACAATAACAGAAAAAGTTACTGCCCATGCACCCTGTACAGATGGTAAACCAGCGAAGCTGAAATGTGCAGCCCCGGTTTTTATCACTGGGTTAATTCCAATGGCTTATTCAAGTCTTTCTGTATTATTGGTTATGTCTGTTTCTTAATGAGGCTATGCACATGTTTGGCTTGGGTTTATCACATTGTTTATTTGGAATGCCGCACATTGCACTTTGCAAGATCACCATCTTCGAAAGTGCGATGAGCAGCGGTTCATTGTGTTAATCCAGGTGGTCCATCGAAGTCTTTCTGAATTATGTTACGCATTTGTGTTTTGTAATGCGTTAATCATAATGTTTATAACTCAGTTATGCACTGTAGTTACCAAGTGACACACCGGGGCTGCACATTTCATTTAATTAAATACAGGGACACATTTTTGAACCTATAGGGAAGTCTGAGAGAGACTTCTGCACGCGAGCTCTGCTGCTAGAGAGAAACGACGTCACTATCGGTGTAGCCAATGGCCCGCCACACCTTTGCTGCAAGATAATTATGACATCATGATCTTGTATTAACCCCGTCCCACTCTGTGTCCCTTCCTTGCAATAATGCGTAGATAAATGTTTATGTGTTAAATGCATAAGCATTTCTATGTCTACCCAACAGGAAATGTCTCCGTCCCTCATGTAAGACGAACAATGGCTCACAACCCCCGAAACAATGGCTCATACCCCTACGCTAGGGTTCTTGTGATCGGACCATGAGTGTTTCGCCTAGGCATATACAGCTTCACTCTAAAAAGAATGAACAGCTTTCTGCTAGATACCAAGATAATCTCATGAGTGTACTAACAAATGAAAATTTATTGACCACGCCAAGTAAATGCTGGTCGACAAGCAATAAATCGAATTTACACAAAAAGCAGAAGCAAGATCTGATGCGTGTCCATACAGATCCCAACAGGAAACGCATCCATCTCTGAAAGTCTAACAGCGGCCATGCTGACACAAGATTCTCCCAGTGTATTTGCATCTACAGCATCCATAATTTCTCTACGCAGCCGATTTCCACAGAATGCTAGCTTCTTCTTCTACAATGCACTCTCCACATCTGAGCATGCATTGTAGAGGAAGAAGCTAGCATTCTGTGCAGATCGGCTGCCTAGAGAAATTACGGAAGGTGTAGATCTAAAAATGTTGTGTTAATCTTGTCATCACGGCCTCCGTTAGAAATGGATGCATTTCCCGTAAGGAAATGCACATGAATTTTTGCTTCTCCTTTTTGTGTATGTTCAGTCTATTGCTTGTCAGCGAGCATTTACTCGGTGTGTACATTAAACTTTTGATTGTTAGATCGTCACGGTTTTCTTGTTTGTCCTATGTGTTCTTTGGTGCCATTTGCAGCCAGGCTATTCGTTTCTTTTTTTTTTTAGACTGCAGCAAGTCACTTTAATGGCCCTCATGATACCTTATAAAATCTTTTATTTGGCCAATGTAGCAAGAATGTAGTGTGAAGCAGTAAGAATAGGGTATGCTAACTTCTAATTAAAAGGTTTATTGTGAAAATGCAGTGATCTATAAAGGTTACCACAAAGTAGTACAGCAATAAAACCTGATAAAGACTAGTGCTTGATGAAACCAAGCATAAAAGCAGGAAAGGGGGAAAATACATATAGATATACAAGTCCAGGGAAAAAAACAGTGATCACCAAGTGTGCAAGTGGCTACCTTCCAGGAAACTCATTTTTTCCCAATGGCAGGGAAATGGAAGAATGTGCTTGCATTGCATAAGCAAGCTGTCAGTCTGTCTATTGGAATAACAACAGTGTTTCTTGAAAGGTGCTGGCATGCAGGATTGGCAATGGTAATTATTTTTTCCTGCACTTGAAATTTTTCTCTATTTTCTTTCTGTAGCATTTTTATTTATGTTTGGCTGCATCAAGCACCAATTTTTATCTATCCTTCAAAGATGTCTTTCTTTTTCTGGGGAAAACTCGGGGAAGGCAGGAGATGGAAATTCAAGACGATGAGCAACATGAGAAAAAGGTGAAAGTAGGAGCCAACGTTTCCACACGTGGACCTTGAAGAAGACAAGTCCACTTGTCGAAACGTTGGCTCCTGCTTTCACCTTGTTCTCATTTTGCTCATCGCCCTTTTACAACTCGCCACATTTTTACAAATGAACCTCAGTTGAAAGTTAGTCCTCATCCATATCTAGCGTCATCCTGTTGATACTGCTTCATGCTATGCACTCTTGCAACATTTGTGTGTGTGTGTGTGTGTGTGTGTGTGTGTGTGTGTGTGTGTGTGTGTGTGTGTGTGTGTGTGTGTGTGTGTGTGTGTGTGCGCACGCACGCGTGGATTTGGATGCACGATCGGGCCCTTGGGCAGAGGTATCATTCTTCTCCTGTGCAGCCTTATGAATTCATTAACTATACTGCAACAGAAATGCGTTGGACAGGAACGAAGTGAACACACAGAGTGCTTCGTTCTTGTGTGTTGTCTATCTGTTGCACTTTAGTTAATAATGAATGCACACAAACTCATCTAGTTTTCAGTTATTATGTCAGGCTTATAAGTGCGCTTGTGTCCTGGAATATCTGCATGGCTATGTATCCTGTAATTTAATTTCTGGCCATGTGCTGGCAAGTCACGTGTTAATCTCCTGATTTTCCTGACAATCTTATGTGACGTGCAGGCCCAGACAGTTTCTGGTGAATCCATGCAGGGTGTTGTGCAGGGTGTAATCTGCATTGCAAGTGCTGCTTTGATTGCTTTCCGTTCAGCTTTTCTAGGTGTAGGATGACCTGGAATGGTACTCACTTATATGGGGTTTAGTTTTATGTAGTGTCATACTACTGTTACACTGCTTTTGCCAGATCAGTGTACTATATGTGCCTTATGTTTACTTGTATCTTCATGACTAGCAACCTCCTCTGTGTGTTTGGCAGTTGCATATAGTCTCCTGGCCTAATTGTTTGCCCCCATATTCCATGGTATGGGCCTGTTGTGTTTCAAGTTCAGGTACTCCCGAGGTTGTGTTTCTGAAGGGAGGGGTAGTCGTCTTTGCATCTCATATGCTAGCTGGCATAGTATCTTGGGATGAGGTTCTGAGCTCTCGAGACAAAGAATTTGTGCTGCAGGCTGCAACTCTACTCTGTCTAGGTGCTTGTTCGTTAGCTCTTTCTCATAGAGGTCTTCAAGCATGGTACAGTTGGAAAGACCTGTTATTACTACCCGATGCCTGTATTCGATGAGTTGTCTTTTTTGTGTGCTGCTGGTAATTCATACCGTACCATACCTTGGACACAAGCACAGCATCTGCGATTTTCTATAGTATCCGCTCGCCCACCCCCGTTATTTCGAGATTATTCTTTTCACCAGGTGTGGAAGTTGCGTCCAGGCATTGCATAATTGTTTCACCCACATGCTGGCTCTGCCGTCATGGGCTTACACTAGCTGAGGATTTGTGGATGTTGACTTGCGGGCATATTTGTACAGCTATGTGGATCACAATGTGCAATCTGGGGTAGTTCTTGATTCTAGTCTTTCTTTTTTTTCTGACGTCGATATGATCTGACTTATCAGAAAGCGAGAGGCCAGACTAGCCAAGAAAGTCTGCAGTGTTGTCGAGGGCTTGTTGCATCATTCTTGATTTCTGTATAAGATAGCTTTCCCACAGACTGTAATACACCATAGGCTGTAGTGTTTCTTGTAGTATTCCCGTGTTGTTGGTGTGTGTGGGCTAAACGTACCTCCAACTCTCACCTGGAATTTTCTGTCTTTCAGAAAGTTAGTTTAAGTGCTCTACCAGAAATGTTTTTGCTCATCGTTCCTCTTATTAGAGCAGCATGAGGTACTGCTGTTAAAAGCCTCCTCACTCTGCTTATTCTTTCATAAGTGGTATTACACAATGTCCTGCAATAAAGTTTCTGCTGCTTATGGCCCACTCATATCTGCCAGAAGGGACAACTCTTGAAAAAGGTTTTCTTTGTGCTATGTGTGCGACGTAGTATGAGCATTCATGCCTTGACATTTATACATCTGTAGAACCAGCTTCTTGACAGAGTACTTGGTATACCTGATCATGCTTACTTGTGCAGTGCTGTTGAACAATACATATTGATGCAATGAATATTTACACACTTGAATTATCACGAAAGATGGTTGTTTTACAATTCTGCGCTTTGCTTCCTATTGGTGTTAGATTTTGCATAAGCATGCCCCCCGTGCAATAGCATTTTGAAGTGTAAGGGTTCAATAAAAGGTGATGAACTAAATCTAAGTGCAAGAGCTTTTTTTAGCACCTATGACTCCCATCGAAATGCAACTTCCATGGCTGGCAAATCAATCCCTCGCCTTGTGTTAGCAGCAGAATGCTATAGCCACAGTGGCAGGTGAACAAATTGAAGAACAATATTTCTCTCCATAATTTTTTTTCTTGCCTGTATGTAAGTAAAGTATGGAATATGTTTGTCATTGCAAAAAAGCCCAGTTTGTGTTCTTTTATTGAATAAACCACATATTGTGTATAGTTGAAATGCAGAAATTTGTTCTAAAATCCTCAGGTAATATATGTTCTTGCAAGTAGCATGGTATTTCATTACTTATAAAGACAGTAATCGCAGCGGATATAGTTATATGGGTTTACACACTAATATGTGTGATCACCATCTTATTAGAAACTTACTAGAAACATGTAAGGAATGAATGTTTCTGCACATTTGATCAGCTGTGAACGTGCAAGAACTGCTTGTACTGGCTGACTTCACTGCACAGTTTTGATTTACTTTTCTTCAGCGTGTTGTTTTATACTGTTTTATCCCCACAAGAACAGGCCGTTTGCCTGCCTTTCGCATTGTTGCACGAGTTCTACATAATTGTGCAGGAGGGTACGTTGTCACTGTATTTACTTAATCTACTAGCTGTACAGTTAATTACCTTGCAGAGCAAGTGTTCATACAGATGCAGTAAGGATACAAAGTCCGCAACATAGTCAATGTTTATTGGTTTCTGTGCAAGAAAAAAAATTCTCCAGAGAAAAGGTGCAACTAAACGTGCATGTAATATTTTATTCAAGCCACGGATTTAATGCTATCGTAGCAAATTCATTACGATAGCCTACACTATTGCTATGTCAAATTTAATGAGAGGCAAGATAAGCTTTCAAGATGCATCGGGAAATTCGTACTTGAAAACAGACAAGAAAATGCAACTGAACGGTACCGCGTTCAGCGCAACGTTGAAACTTCGCTTACTTTGCTGTCTTGTCATTTGCCCTTGCCGAGGTTGAAATAATTCAAGCTGCTCCGTAAGCGCGATTTTTGCATGCTACTCAACAAAAGAAAATTGTGACGACCTCGTCGTCTGCTGGGGATCGAACACTTCTTAGCACTGACAACTCGCAAAGGCGTACGAAGCAAACGTGAAAATGCACTTCATTTGCTGTGTAGCGTGTAAACGAACGCATAGCAATCGGAGAATGCAATCTGCGGTACAAGTTTTTCATTCTCCCTTCGCGTACGTACCGAATTCGACGATCCACGTCTCCGCGCATTGCACTTGTCGTGCGAGGCGCCTTTTTTCAAACAAACCGGCGAAATAGCTCCGTTGACAGCTCTCCGCGCAATTTCGACGGAAAATCGCAGCGATCGGTGCGACGGTGCGACTGTGCGACCAACCGGTTGGTCGCAGCCGAAAATCGGGGGGTCGGCACTACGACTGCGATTTTCATCGCAAACGACGGAAATCGCACTTCCGGTGCGACGAAAATCGCATCATGTGAAACAGGCTTAACACCATAGCCACTGAGCAACCACGGCGGGTGCCTAAAGCAATCGAGCAAGGCAGTGACGGCCCATATTGCTTAAGTGACGTTCATTTCAGAGTGCAGCGATAAATCTTAGACTTTCCATGATTTGACTGTATGCCACATGCTCAAATATTGCACCACTTTACTATGACTTTCACTTACAAAAGTAACCTATGATCCCGGAGGCATGATGATGGTATGACGCTAACGCAATGATAATGGAATAAGAATGAATGATATTACTAGGTAGCCGGATCGAATCCGGGCCACAGCGGCCGCATTTCCATGGGGCGAAATGCGAAAACACCCGTGTAGTCAGATTTAGGTGCACGTTAAAGAACTCCAGGTGGTGAAAATTTCAGGAGGCCCCCACTGCGGCGTGCCTCATAAACAGGTCGGGGTTTCGGCACGTAAAACCTCATAACTTAATTTTAATTTCAAGGAATGATATTGATGTAATGGTAAAGTCGTACGATGGCGACGGCATCACGACAATTACAGGCGCATTCTGAAGCCATGATGATGGTATGACAGACTACGTGACGACGACGCTAAAGCAACCGCATGAAAAAGCGATAATGACGACGACCGCACCGCACAGGCGGCATGATGACTATGCCGTATGACATCAAATTCGTGATAGCGTCTGTGTGACAACGATGCAATGACAACGATGGCATGACAACGACGGCATAATCCCGACGCGATTTCGACAGCATAACTGCCGCAGAATAACGGACAATGACGTCGACGCATCAACAAGGGTGGTGTGACGGCATGACGACAATGGGATTACGACATTGAAGTGATGACTGCGGCGGCTGCTGTGAATCGCGTCCCCCGCGTCACCCACGCGCTGCCTCTCGCGATCTCCCACTTAGCGAGGCAGTCGCGCCTCACTTGGCTCCGTTTGCAACGCGCCGCGCGAGACACTGACCGCGGCAGCCAATGCATCGCGAAATGAAAACACGTATGCAGCTGCGCTCAAATTAGGCATTCGGAAGTATCATATTAGTCGGTGCATTTTTTTCTAAGATAAATAAAGAGTTTAGGTTTTTATTTGTTGTTTTACCCAAGACAAGTAACCAGTGCTTTTAGTCGAATTAAGGTCGACATTGATAGTGGTAAGAATTCTGCCTATATGTTAATTTACATATTTCCTGAGTAAAAATTTCTATTATGCGAAGCATATTACGAGAGCTCAACCCAGCTCCTCAGGCGCGGCGGTGTCGCCTTGAATACCACGTGACACCGTGACGTCACGACAGAGGAGAAGTGGCTTTGGCTCAACTCTTGCAAGATGGGCTGGGTGGGAATCGAACCAGGGTCTCCGGAGTGTGAGACGGAGACGCTACCACTGAGCCACGAGTACGATGCTTCAAAGCGGTACAAAAGCGCCTCTAGTGAATGCGGTGTTGCCTTAGAAACGAGCTGTTTCTAAGGCTCAGGCGTGCGTCACTTGCTCAGGCGCACATTTCGTTGCCGCGCCGAACGCTGCGTTGCTCGACGCTCACCGCGTCCAATGCGGGGCGTCCAAGGCGAAGCAGAGTAACGCATGAGTTGTTTCTTCGTCTAGCCGAACCAAATATAGCCAAGCAACAGCAGTTCACCAAGCTAAACAGTGGTTCAACAACTAAAATAAAGGCTAGTATGCTTCGCATCCTGGGCTTAACCTTACCTAAGCCACAGCTATTTTTTTCTTCACGAAGTGATAAATATTTACTTAATTTTATCGATTTACATTATGTGGTTTATTTACATCCTTTTACTTATTAAGCACATATTGCGATATAGATACCACCTAAGCCAGTAGAGCTAACGAAGACTTACAAAGTAACATCACGCTGGTTGAATCGTGGCACATATTTGGCTGAGTCGCGACAACAAAAGTAACAGTATAAATGCGACTACGCAATCCTAATTCCAAAACAGCGCCAGTGGCGCACACAGAAAGAAACAACGGGACGGCGCGCTGCCTCTCAAGGTCAGGTTTACAATTATGTTAGAACATGAACTTGCCCAACTGTTCCTACTGTTCATATACAAATTTATAAAATATAGAAAGTAGTTTATAGCTGGAAATGTTCATTATTTTAATTAAGAAAAACAAGCATGTGCCACCGAAGCAAAAGAAATAAAAAATAGAGGTAATCTTTGTTACAGTAACGCAGATTCCAATCAGTGTTGAAATGTAGATTTGAAGACTGAGATTGAAGAAGCAGAACATTTCATTGTCGGCATATTTCATCCGCTGGGCATTTCAACATGAACGCACTTGTATTTTTAACCTATTAGCACACGCAGTGTATGATGAAAAGATTATGCGCATGTCAGTTGTTTCGTGTGCCGTGCGGGAGCGATGAATCGTACGCACGTGTGTCAGTGTTAACCAACTTCATACAAGTATAACAGACATTAAAGTCCGGTAACTTAAACATAAGGCCGGTAGAGCAAAAGCAACTGTTTGGTTTAGGACGATTGCTTGTGGTATTGCCTGTTGCCTAAGGGCGACCAATGTATTTTGAAGAGAAAGCTGACCCTTTTCCCGCTCCGAGTAGTTGGGCCAACGAAACCACTTCTGGTATTGTTTTTAAGGGTTTTTTTTACACTGAAATCTATATTACAGGGCTCCGAATCGCTTTTGAAAAATAAAACTAGCGCGACCTTCTACTAAAGTGATAAAGAAGTGGAAAGTCACCATATGCTGCGGTAACCTTTAACATTTGAGAACAACTGCAGTAGTACGTCGCGTTTCAGCTACGCTCATGCTGTACAGTGTATCCGTCATCGGACATTTTTAAGGCGGGAAGCCTTAAATCTCTGTTTCAAGGTCGCGTTGTGATTGCACAGAAAATCAGTGTTCATATCACTACTGGCTCGTTCGTCGTCCGTCGTCTTTCACATCGTTGCCACATCGACGCCACTCAACATCATCATAAGCCTGGTTACGCCCACTGCAGGACAAAGGCCTCTCCCATACTTCTCCAACTACCCCGGTCGTGTACTAATTGCGGCCGTGTTGTGCCTGAAAACTTCTTAATCTCATCCGCCCACCTAACTTACTGCCGCCCCCTGCTACGCGTCCCTTCCCTTGGAATCCAGCTCGTAACCCTTAATGACCATCGGTTATCTTCCCTCCTCATTACATGTCCTGCCCATGCCCATTTCTTTTTCTTGATTTCAAATAAGATGTTATTAACTCGCTTTTGTTCCTTCACCCAATCTGCTCTTATCCCTTAACGTTACACCCATCATTCTTATTTCCATAGCTCGTTGCGTCATCCTCAATTTAAGTAGAACCCTCTTCGTAAGCCTCCAGGTTTCTGCTCCGTACGTGAGTACTGGTAAGACACAGCTGTTATACACTTTTCTCTTGAGGAATAATGGCAACCTGCTGTTCATTATAAGAGAATGCATGCCAAACGCACTCCAGCCCATTTTTATTCTTGATTATTTCAGTCTCATGATCCTGATCCGCGGTCACTACCTGTCCTAAGTAGGTGTATTCTCTTACCACTTCCAGTGCCTCGCTACCTATCGTAAACTGCTGTTCTCTTTCGAGACTATTAAACATTACTTTAGTTTTCTGCAGATTAATTTTTAGACCCACCCTCCTGCTTTGCCTTTCCAGGTCAGTGAGTATGCATTGCTGTTCGTCCCCTGAGTCACTAAGCAACTAACTATGCTGATTCGACGCCACTAACCATGCCAAAAAGGACAGTCAATTATTCCAGAGTCAATTAAGGCACTTCAACTTAGGACCTTAGACAGGAGTCGAATCTACGACATTTGGCGGTAATTATAGCGGATATGACTAAGGCCCAGCTAATTAAGGTAGCCTAATTTGGGCGCTCGAACCCACAACCTTTACTGGGTAAAAGAAGTAATAAGAAGCAAGAACGCACTCGGACGAAACTATCGAGTAATTCGATCGTTCTCTCTTGAGCGCGCAGACATTAACCTCCACCATCTATGGTGTATGCTAAAGTGACTATCATTTTTTTTCATGCTGTTCTCACAATAAACTTGATCCTTCATTAAATTATCAGATAAGCAGCTGCGACTGCCTTAGCAGAAGCAAACCTAGCATAGTTTGCAAAGAAATATTTATGAACTCCATCTTCGTTGAGGCGAAATTCATTCGAATTCATCCTCTCATTCTGAACTGTTCAAATTGACATTTGTCTATGAGACAAAATCTGTTTTGTATTAAGAGCCAGGTATTTAAACCCTTAGTTTCAAATACCACGAAAAATGCGCTGTATTTCTCACATCTCCGGGATGCACCAGTCATAAATGTAATTAGCGCGAAAATACTACATTCTCCACGGCGATGCGGAACCACAACATGCGGGTACAAATGAAAATTTTTCTAACATGAGCGCTGCTTAGCATCAGCATTGCAGAAACCATGCGCAGAGTGTCTCGTTTATGACCCAGCCTGTTTTATTATTATTGCATAAGAAGAAGGTCCATGGAGCGAAATATTTTACTCCGGAATTGTTAGGATTCTGTCACTGTGGCAAGTGGAGCACGCATGGTATGTAGGAAAGTACACACGGAGACATCATGCCCGTTCCAATTTGACCATTAAGCTGACTATGTTCGTTCAAGTCAAGGTAGGGGACGTTTCGACTACGGTGGTTGAGTGCCCGGCACCAGATATTACCTCGAGTGTGCGGTTCGTTCTATGCCAGCCAGCGCAATGTGGCTTTAGTGAGAGTGAAACACTTAAAATTCAAGCATTTTTCAAGCATTTTTCAAGCATTTTTCGTTCAGCCGGTATATGTGCAACCTCTTTAATAACACTGACTGATGCAGTGAGAGCGAAACACTTCAAATAGTCCGTTTACTAAGCAGTACTTTGCCTTTCTTGAACTTTGTTTTATAAAAATGTAATTTCAACTTTTTCGTCACAGCTGTGTCTAACATCAACACCTTTATTAATTGCAGCAATTCTGACGATGCTTGGCGTTACCGATGGCGCACTCAGCAGAGATCAATAACCGACGGGACTTACAACGTCGACGGTACGTACGCCATGGCCACTCACCTTTACAACAAACATGGAAGATAGCTCCAACCTGTTGCGTGGCAGAAGCGTACTTATTGCATACAAAGAGAGAAGTCAGCCGCGGCGCCAACACTGTGTCCACATGAGCCACTTCATCAATGTCCTTTGAAAGAAATGTGTGTCCCCTTTCCCTCACCCCCACTTTGGGTTAGAAAACCGGGTGCTCGTCTGGTTGACTTCCCTGCCTTTCCTGTCTTTGCGCTCTCTCACTGCTTGCCCTGATATGAATACATGCAAATTCATATGAAATCTATGCAGTTGAAATTTTCGAACGAATTGCTTCTCATATCAGGAAATTGTGAACGCATGCTCCTATAGGCCATCGCGTCAGAAACCGAGACTACGTTTCATGCCATGATCAATTTACTCGCCATTGGAACCAGTGCATGCCAATTGGTCTTCCATTTTGTTTAGCAAGCAGAATTTCAGTGGGTCCATCGCGCTACCACTGGATACTTTTTTCTTTGAACCGATCAAACTTAGAAGAGAAAATGTTTTTATACCATCCCAGCGTGTGATTTGCATTTAGGGTGGCGTTTAAGGTGTCTGTATCGGAGGGTTGTAACGGTGCTGTAACGTTTTCGGCACAGCGTGAGAATTGTTCACGCGTAGCATGCTATCAGCAGCCGACATATCCCACCGTATACAAGTTACAGTTTACAATTTGGGGCAGCCCAAATCAATTTTTACAGAAACTCTGTTATATTATGCTCGGAAAGAAAGCAACAACTTACACGTAAACATTACAAAATTAATGAAACCGTAACTCAATAAGACAAAATTATTTGCAAGGTATTTCGCTCTGTGAGCATGAATCATTACCAGGTATCCCCACCATATGCTTCTGAAGCATTAACGAGCTTCAATCACATTGATAGATTAAGAATCACAGCACACAAGATTTCCAATGAGTGAGGCACCACCTGAAAATTATACCGCTGTGTTAACAAGAAAGTCTACACCTGGCTGATAAAACGGCCTTCCAAACTGAATGCTCTATTCTGTAAGCTGATTATCATTCTATAGATATATCAAGCATTTTTCGTTCTGCCGGTATATGTGCAACCTCTTTCATAACACTGACTGATGCACGTTGAGAGTTTAGTGGCGTGACTAGGAAAAGTGAGTATGCTGGACTTTGAAAATAAACTCCTTAAATTACGCCTAATCAATCGCACTGTAGTTCGTTGGAAGTCAAAGCTATTGCAACTCATATACTTAGTGATCTGGTTGGGAATTGGCGTTTAATGCTTTTGTGACCTACGAAGGCGTTGAGGCTATGGCAGTGGGTGTAATAAGGCGATTATCATTCTTGGCCTGCTTTCTCCAAATCAGATTGTATATAAAGGTGTTTTCAGCAATAAGGTATGCCCTTCATTGTTTTGTAGGGAACCTCCTCACATGCTGACAAGGCTTATGCCTTGTTCTCGCCTTTTAATCTCTGCGTTCTCCTTTTGTTTCAATGCCATGCAATTTCTGCGCACTTAGGGAAGATGCGGTACTAGCTACAATCCTTGCAGCGCTATCCGCACATCCCACACTTTTAAGCAATTTGACGCTTTCCGTTGCACCATTTAATGACATTGCACTGTGAATTAAGACTTCCATAATTCTTCCTAACTAATCTTCTGTCTGCAACACGAATCTTAGATAATCGCATTGACCAATCGTTGTTGATGTTCCGTTAATAGTCTGTTGATGGCATACACAAGGCCATTGGCGAGGACAACCGTTTTAGATTTCTTAATGAGTTGCTGAATATGCATTGCTTACCACCTGAGCTTAAGAACTTCAGCCGCAGGAGTGGCCAAATGGGGTTCGGATAACCAGTTTCTGAAAGGCGAGTACTTCGTGACACATGTAAGTGTCATAGGAGGTCAAGAATCTCTGATCAGGCTTAAAAAAAATTATAATCCCTCGGTAGAAATGTGCCCTCTCAATTTTGCTTTGTCCTTCTCCGTAACACGTTAGGTGTAGTGCTCGTAATAGTTACGCTAAAGGAATGAACTCCGCCATGTATCTAATGCGCCTATATCTAGATAATCCCGCAAATATGGTGGGTTGCACGCACAAGAAATCGGCATGTCCCATTTTCCTGCGACCATTCTCCTATTGTGCCCGCGATATGAGATAGAGGGCAATAATCTTCAAAAGAATTAAGCTCGTCCTCGGTTTCCCCATCGCTGAGCACGAAGTTCTTGCATCGATTCAAAAAATACTTATAGATGGGAAAAGCACAGACTCCGGTAGCCCTGCAGTAGGGTTCCCCCACAACTAAAACTTCTTGCCTCGCAATATCGATAATAATGAAGCATTCATTTCCTATGAATTGACCTTGCAAAGCGGGGAATGAAGACTTTTGCTGTACTTTTGTACCGTACAGGCGTCACTGACAATGGTAACAGTAGTTACCTGCACCTGGGGTCCAGCACCCGCATTGATCACGCTATGCCAAGCACAAGCCGCACAGGCATGGAGCAAGCACCTGCCATTGCAGAAGGCGGCGCCAGGTGAGCCCACATCTAGAAAGGTTTAATTCCAAAGAAACTCAGTGACAAGAGGGATGCCTACCCGGGGAAAAATCATGCCTGTACTCGCTAATTTCTCCCGGTAAGGGTCAGCTCTGATGCCTGAAACAGGCACTGCATCAGCAGCTTTGAGTGTTCGGCCGGCGGAGCTTGCCATGACATACGTAATATTTGCAAGAGAGCGACTGGACACGGACAGAGTATAAAAACAAAAACAGGCAGCATGTAGCACTCCTGTTACACGTGAATACACGCGTTCAGGGTGGTTACCTTGGAGACTCACTCCCCCTGTGAAATATATGGACACAATGAGGAGGAAGATGTTCATCTAAGAGATAGATGTCAAAATGAAACACAGCATATCTATGTTTACCGAGGCCGTGTAGGGTGGGTACACATGCATTAAAAAAAGTGGCCGAAATTAATCCGCACGTCCACACTAAGGCTTGCCTCATAATGAGATGAGATGAACATAGTGAGGAGCGAGATGTTCATCTAAAAAACAGCGCGTACAATGTACCCAGGCAATGTAGCGTAGGTGCGCTGGTAGTAAGCAAAGCAGTCGAAATTCATCCGTGCTCCCCACACTACAGCCTGCGACATAATGAGATCGTGGTTTTGGTGCATAAAAACCCCAGAATTCAGATTCTTTTTATTTTTAGTATCGTTCTCTTCACCAAACGCTTCAAAGGCCATAAGAGCAAAGTTATTAGGTAACCGTAATTGAATCAGTTGCTGAGCCGCAGATATCTCAGTAAGAGAACATGAATTATGTCAAAATATCATGGGAAGTGCTGCGTAATCTCACCATTTCTTTTTTTCTTGTAATTACGCACTACCTATCGTTGACGATATCAAAGTAGATGTTCTCTTAAATTAGCCTGCCCTACTTCCGCTCGTCATTGAGGGAAATTCTCACCCTGATTGATACGTAGCTATGATATGTCAAATACTAGGACAACTGCACAAGCGAGTCTTATACTGATAATACGGCAAGTTGCAGTGCTTGTGTAAATAGGTGCAAGCACCCTGACCAGTCCAGTCCACATAGTTTGCCCAGAATTCACCTCTCCTTCATTTTTTCCACTGAGAGGGTAAGAAATAAATGGTAACAGCTACGTCAGTATGCTCGTCTCGACTTCGCCTGTGTTCAAGAACTTCACACCAAAACGTGGAGTTATGCAATTATCAGTGTAAGACTTCCCCACTAAAATGAAAAGACATGAAAACATAAAGCGGGAAATGCTGACCGAGCCCACTTGCTCTGCGCTCTGCTTTGCGCCTTCGCCCGTGCGTTCTCGATTGTTTCACAGATTCGCTTAGTCATGCTGCGCTGAATTGGCAGTTCGGTTCACATCCAAGTAATATTATATAATTGCACATGTATGCCCCATTCCAAAATTCCTCAAAGGCTTGCGCGTCAATTATTCGCGCAATAAAGCCATTAGTGTGATTTCAAAGATGTGCGTGACCAGTTAAATAAACGCGCGTCTACAATCACACATACAGCGTTGTGGGACGGATACCGTAGTATCGCCCTTGGAATTTATACAGAACGTCAGGGCGATGGTGACGCCGACGGCATAACTGCGTCTGGAATGTCCATATACTTGTTGTTGCAATAACGAATAAGCTCGCCGAAGAGCGGCAGAACAAGCCTTGGCAGGTGGGTTGAGACGTGTTGACAAACGAGGCTTCAGTTTCCGAGATGGCTAGATGGGTGTACATGAGTTCGTGATTGACAATCGTTAAATAGCCAGCGTAACTGTGTTGTTTCGCAAGTGTGTGAGATCTTCGGCCGAATAGCCTCTCAAGTTTCAGGTGAGGGATAAACGGCCAATGATAGATCCTTCGCTATTTGATGCATGCCACGGAATCTTATTTGGCTTCCGTGCTGGTAACGTCACTCGGTACACATTGCGGCAGTTCCCTTACCTTATGCAAAGAGGGTGCCCGTGCACTTTGAACAAAAGCGGCTGCCTTGACACGACTTCCCGATATAAATCAGTCTATACCTTGCGGCACTCATTCACGGAATATGTATACCCTTAAAAGCAGGTGCGTTGGCCAGTGTTCCTGTAGGCGTAAGTTTAAATCGACTATTGTAGCGAGATGCAAATCACGGTTGGCGCTTCAGACATAGCGTTCTCTACTGCTTGCAAATACAGGAGCCGCATCGGTTTTTAGTACACTACGCAGAAGAAAAACGTCCGCTGCGCCTTTGTATTCCATGCATGGAAGCGCGGGATGTGGAGACTTAGGAACGGCATCGTTCTCGGAGAGCCAGGACGCTTCGAAGACCAAGAGACGGCAGGCAGAAAAGTCTGACGCCTTGGTCCGCAATATATTCCTGCTGTCTTGACCTGTGCGGTAGAAATCGCTCGTAAAGAGTAGAGGCATCGGGGAACGTTCGCACTGGGACAAGAACCTACAGTATCCTTCGCCGGCCCTCCTCATCACGCCATCTTTTTGACCGGGCATGTTAGAGGTCATTAGATTACATGGTATGCGTGTCATTGGGCACGTGGTATAACATTGATTTAGTTAATACGTGAGCTTGTCTTGGAATATACGCTGTTTAAATACTGCTAACCTTACTTTCGGTATTGTTTTAATGTCATATTATAGATGTAATAGCTTCGCCCTTCCGTGAAGACAGCGTCTATATTGGTAAGGGACCTCTTTCATTCCGATATCATGAATCGCACAAAATTGTTTCAGTGCAATATGCCTGTGTGCCTTAAGGATTTTAGAGGCAAACGTTTCCACACAGGAACTTGTCCTCGTCTGTTGTGTCCTCTAGTCGAAACGTTGGCTTCCGCTACAATCTTTGTCCAACCACTATTGGTTCAGTGTTCATGTGAATATCTGTCTTGCGTTGCAGAATTCCTGAGACAACCCGTGTTGGCCAATGGAACACGCAGCATCACCTGGCTGCTAGCACATCTACCGACTGCGGTACGTGCGGGAAGGTTTTCGGTCACTGGTATACCATGCCTTGCTGTCAAGGTGGTTGAGGAAGCTAACGTTTGCTATCGTACACAATACATTTAAAGCAGCACGAATTAATGAATTCTAGGGTTTTAGGTGTCACAACCACGAGAATATTATGAGACACACCATAGTGATGGACGCCGGATTTATTTTGACCACCAGATGACTTTTACCGTGCCACCAATGTTAAACAGCATCGCTGATGTCTGAAGTATGGTTGAGTAAATGTCATTCATGCACCTTTTCGTTATTTGGTTGATCCAAACTTTTCTTGCTTCGGTTAAGTCATTTTATTGGTAAGCATTCTTTGCCTCATCTAATATACTGTGACAGCCTAAGAGTGGAGTGCAAGGTCCGCCCACAAGTCCCGAGTCCAACCGCACTTACCCGCTGAAAGCCAAGCCAGCTGGAGTCCGCTCGAACCTTAATGACCTTGCTCTGCTAACGCAAATGTCCACGGTCTCAGCGCTGATATGAGGATCACCCATAAGATTTGCGAAGATGTGCAGGTTTCATCGTAACCAAAGACAAAGTTTTTTCGTGAACCATTCATCGTTTTTTGCGGTTAACTGATATTTTTATAAGCCCGATCTCGTACTAGAGATTTTAAAGGCAAAATATGGAATGTTTACTTCACTTTACTTTTCAATAACGGCAGCAACCTACAATGCAGCCATTGTTACGTACATGCATTTGCATGTGCCATTTTCTTGTATGACCGACAGCACCAGCGTCTGCCGCTGAGGTGCTTATCACAGAGCAGAACCATTATAAAGGTGCGACAAGAACTGAGAGAGCAAAAACCAGCTCTTTCAAGGTCAACCGAGCTCCGGTCTATGCAGAATAGCCGAAGGAATGTAGCAACGACAACTCCCGAAACGCACGCGCTTTTTTTTCGTAGCATTACGCTGTGGCTTCCCACTTTTGTTGTTTGAATTTAGAGAATCACTTCAGACGGCCGCAGCGCTGTCAGGGTTTCTGCTTTCTTCCTGCCCGTTCTTACCACAGAATTCTCCGGCCTTGTTGTCGCGCGAAGAAAAATCGGCACCTTCATTTCAGGGTATACCGGCCACACAGAAATCGGAAGCACGGGTTTCACACTTCCGGTCTGCAGCAGCAGCCCAGTGGCCAGTACAAGCTACGCGCGCATGCAGGAACCATCGGGCATTTTTGGGAACGACGCTCGGTGAGCCAAACTTTTGTGTGAATTCCTTTCGATGGAGGAACTCAGTGAGACGACACGGAATGCTGCCTATGGCTCAATTATATTTCCACAGACGAACTTGTGCGACGGATGAAAGTGTTGTTGCCTGAAATGCCAAATGTCATCTGCAGTTTAGACAATATGGCGCGGGCGTAACAGGAATCTTCAGCTCAGGACCTAAGTACATTGAAAATGAGAGATTAATCTGCTGAACAACCCACTGCACCAATATTCCAATTTCTGCATTCGAAAAAAAAAACTTGAAATATTTCAAGGAATTGCATTTCTGATTCACGTCGCACGTATCAAATATTCTGAAACAATCCGGCCATAAAGCCAACGCCGCGATTCTCTAAACTGCACCTAATACCACATCTAAAGTGCAAAAAATGGATGTATTACGCAGCACCCTGAGATATACTATTGTAGGAGCAGATTCTTTAGAAATCCTCTCAAACCCAAACTTCACGCAAACTGGAAATGTATAAAAGGGAAGTTATGACCTTGGGTGCAGGAAGTTATGACCTGGTGCAGTTAACTTAATAAACCTTTTCTTTTTTTCTCGTAACTTTGCGATTTCAAAATTTTTCCATCTTGACAACCTAGATCAAAGTTGTGATTGATGCGGTTGCTGGAATTTGACTGTTTCAATGAAATACCATCAACTAGTTTTGAATTCAAACATAAGTCACTGAAGAAGTCTTTTCTTCAGCCTAGACCGGGTCCTCTCAAAACGTGAATCCCGCTATCGTGGCCAGTTATCCCAACTCCTAAATGTATTATTAATTTGTTTATGTATTTACTTACTTACCTAAAAAATGTTTACAATGTAAAAATTAAGTACGTAATCTGGTCTACATACGGGCCGAGCGAGCACGATTAGAAAAAACATACCAAGTTAAACCACATCAGTTCAATGACACCATAACCTTCCATGAGTCACGTGAACAATGACTAGAATAAACATAAACCAGCGTGGTTGCTCAGTGGCTATGGTGTTGGGCTGCTCAGCACGAGGTCGCGGGATCAAATCCCGGCCACGGCGGCCGCATTTCAATGGGGGCGAAATGCGAAAGCACCCGCGTGCATAGATTTGTGTGCACGTTACAGAACCCCAGGTGGTCGAAATTTCGGATGTCCTCTACTACGGCGTGCCTCATAATCAGAAAGTGGTTTTGGCACGTAAAACGCTTATAACTTAATTTTTCTTAGAATAAATGCAGGTAAACGAATAAATAGCATATTAACAGCAACATAGCAAACAATTTTCATCCAGTACAAACAGGGTAGTAACTTCAAAAAACAGCAGACGGGAGAGAACGCATACACGAGGCACTTGTGCATGTGTCACATTCTGTTCGTTTTTTTTTTCTTACATTTCTGGCTTAAAGGGTAGGAATGATCAGGCGCCAACAATGCCAACTGCACGTATGCAAACTTCATGAAATTAACGCACAAGAGACCTCATGGCCAAGAAATGAATAGAAAGAAATGGAGGTTTTTTTATGTTACATGTATGTATATTTGCAGAATAGGATCTTCAAAGAAAAGAACTCTTCCGCAGCAGATTTCATTCACTGCGCTTGAAAACTCTGGCACCCTTCATACTATTCGATATGTATTTGATATTTGTGTATTGACATATGTCTGACGAGGAGCAGCTCTCTCCCCTCCCCCCCCCCCCCCCCGTATTTGTCAGAGATAACGCGAGTACTACAGTACGCCTTTTAAGCATGTTCAATTAAGTTACTCCTCCTTGTATATTACTCCGCCCATGTATATTATACATGAGCTGCTTGCGCCCATGTATAACTACAGACTGTGCTATAAATATAAACTCGCCATGATGAAAAATGACTCCTTGCTTAGACTTGCTGGGTTAGAGCAGAGCAGAACTGTGTATGATACCCGCACAACAGAACCTTGGAATGTTAAGAAATACCGCACAAACTATGACAAACAAATGTTGCAGTATACCTTACCGACACTTCTGAACCATTTGTACTGCTACGAGAATATTGATTTATCTAATGTTTCTCTGAAAGAATTGCCCCAAATGTTCGTGTAGTTTTGTACTGTACAAGTACAATGTACTGCGTACTGAACGTGCATGTCTCATTCTCTGTACCGAACGTACGTGTTTTTTTGTTTTATTTGTTTTTCTCCTCACGTTTTGTTTGTTGTTGTTGTACTCCGCCGCCATCAATGCTGCACTGCAAGAGGAAGCCAGGACCTCTCAAGCTGTCTATACAGCTTTTTCCCTGGCTGTCCTCGCAACACCAGTTGCGGAAATAAACCTTCAACCTTCAACCTTATCTACAAGGGCTTGTATACAAAGCAAACGTGTTTTAGCTCAGGCAACACGGTATGTTTCAGTGCCCAACCTCGCACTTCCGAGGGCACATTTGTGGACCTTTGCCTGAATGCTCCTCCTTAGCTGGTCCAAGAAGTACGACTATTTTTATTCTTTAGAGCATGTAAGTTTCTTACACAAGCTTCGTTTTCAGATAGTTCTACTCGTCTGCGCAGGTTACATTATATAATATAATGTAACCTCATTGTAACCTATATTGTAACATCATGTAATATATATAACAACACTTTTTATTGTCCACTCCACAGACCATCGTATGTGTTTTCAAGTTTAGCGAAATAGACACAACAAAAGCTCCAGTGTTCAATTTCTGCCAACCTAGAGGTCAAATCGAGCGTTAAATATAAATGTAGCAGGTTCCAGCTCAGATTGTGCAAAACGCCTTATTATGAACGCGCGATTTAGTTTGTCCAACTCTCAATTGGCAAATGTGTTTTTATCATCACGTAACAACAATCGCCCATATTGAGCCCCATTGTACGTTTACTTACAGGAATGCTACTGCAACAGGAGCGAGGGAACAGCAAGAGTTGTCCGGTGCATTTTCCAATGTTTCCAGCAGACAGGATGCCTTACACGGGCACGCCAAGGAACACGCGGGCGATTCAGCCTACACTTGCAAAGCAAGTGATTCTGTGAATAATTCAGTGAAACACACCCGGAATACAACAGGCAAAAATCACAAATGCGCAACGTGCGGCAAAATGTTTCGCCGGGCTGCTAATCTTGCCATACATCACCGCACGCACACAAACGAGAAGCCCTACAAATGCGAAATATGCGAAAAATCTTTTCGGCGATCTGATCACCGAGATAACCACAAACGCACACATACAGGCGAGAGACCGTACACTTGCAAAACATGTGGTAAATCATTCGCGCACTCTTCGAATCTCCATAGACACAACTACACTCACACAGACGAGAAACACCATGTCTGTCAGAAGTGTGCTAAACCATTCAAAACCAAAGATAGCCTCCAACATCATCACAGCTTGCGTTGTGGGGACAGAGCTTTCGTTTGCGAAATATGTACTGCATCCTTCAAGAACAACTCGGCTCTCGATCGTCACCGTCGAAGCCACATGGATGAAACCCCGCATTAGTGTACACAGAGCGCATTTGCTCTCGCAGAGAAAGCCGTTGATGGACGGCTGTACCAGAATATTACCTGCCAATTGTGTGGAGATGCATTCGGAGACGATGATCAACCTAATGCACACTTCGTGACGCATAGGGTTGTGCAGACATAATAGTATGACTAGTGCGCAAGTTAACCAAATCGCCCGCGGCTTTTGCATACCAACGTGAAAATGAAGCAGTGCGGGGAAGCAACGCTGATATTCTTTCAGAGGATCCAGGAGCTAACTAAATGCATCGTGTGCACAGGCCGGCTTCTTTTGACGTTTAAAGCGGCCTAGTAAAATGAGCGATGTGGACGATGCCATCTGGTTCCTCCAAATTATGAGAAGACGTCGTCGCCAGAAGTATTTGGGCTGCTTCAATGTCGAAGTATACGCCAGATCCTTGCCAGCGCTTACTGTTAGCATAACTGCATTTGTTTTTCATGAACGCGGCATTAGCAAACTTATTTCAAGACAAATCCTTATGGGCTGCACGTTTGTTTTATGTAAGTAGAAGGTTGAAATGTATTCACAATATCCTTGACTCCTTGTTCTGTCAGTGTTTCTTTGTAGGTGTTTTGACAGCGTAGTAGTGAACAGGCTCTAATGAACCCTGTGCTTTATGATATTCCAATGTCGATAGAAGGGAAGATCTCTTATTGGAAAGCATTTAAAAAATGAGGTACTGTTTTCTTCACTAAAAACTAATCTCTGTCATTATTTAAGTTCTTTACGCCCTGTTGCCTTCCAGAGACACGGTTCATGACTATATATAGACACATTCTACACATGAGAAACATTTCATTTAAAATTTGTTGAATGCATTCACTGTTTTCGTTCCCTTTGGTTCCTGTATTCATACCGAAAATCTTTGTGGTATACCATAAACTAAGCTGATGACAGTATTGAGACTGCATTAGATCAAAATAATTTAGAGCTTCACTATATCGTGTGTTCTCCAACTACGAAAATTTTAGCTGTTTTATTGTGGCGGCTTAGAGCTTCAAAAGCCAGCCTTTTATCCACTTGAAAGCCATCTGTCAAGACTCGCACTGTTCTCTAATTACAGCTGCAGAATCTTTTTAGCCTGATCTGACAAACGCATCTGTGCGAGCTATGATAGTAAATGTGAGATGCAGTTTTTAGGTATATTGACACGCGTACTTGTATATATTCTTCGTGTGAATGCGTTTCGCAGGTAACAAAGGTTGTTACCCCTCAGTGCATGACGCGACTACATTATCACAAGATTCTCGATGTTTTTCGTCGATTATACACTTTTTCTATGTTGTAGTCTAACCTTCGGTAATCAAATTGCACGCGCAACGCGTATACAGTTCCGCATCTTGAAAGGCATGCAAGCACCAACAATTACGCTGGAATCTTCGATGAATCACGTGGGAATATGCGACGCTCGTTAGCTGTAAATCAATTCTTGGATGATCCACGCATGTGCTCGGAACTATCTTTCTGTTCTAGTGAACTTGTTTTGTGGGTTCACGTTCGCCCAATAAAGTGATAGTTTTCTGTCTCACGGTTCTTGTTACTGTGTTGTTCCCTTCTACGATGGGGAGATGCCTTGCGGAGACAACCAGTCAGCGAGGCAATTCTGCTACTTCTGTAGAACCACCAGACACCGACCAGACGTCTGCCCCAACCCAATGGTTTGCGCGTGCAACGTCTGCACCCACCTTAACCCAGACGCCGGACACACTTGTGTTCCGAATTGCGCTCTTTGCGGAGGGGCCCATTTCACGGCTGTAACCGAGTGCAACAAGCCAAGCGTATTTCTGACAGAGGGAAACCTGCCGCCACCACCACACTCAAAACCCAACCGCAGCCCCACCCGGTCACTCAGTCGACCAAGGCGGCTGACCTTTCCCGTGGTGGTTCAGCTCAGCAGGAAGACTTCGACCACGCGGAGTCTCCGAGCGTCTACGCATCCCAGTCCGGTTCCGACCCGAGGTCCAGATCACGCTCCTACTCTCACGCCTGGCCTCACTTTCGGTCGCCCAGATGGCGATCTCGGTGGACGCCTAAGCAAGCTCAGCAGGCAGCCCCAACTACCGCGGCACTCAAAGACAAAGGGCCCCAGCAGCACCAACGAAAGAACAAGGAAGCCTCACTCACGAGGACTACCACCAAAGTAAACGAGGTAACCTGGACAGCAGTAGCTTCCGCCTCGTATAAAAAAAGCACAGACGCCACAACTATGAAATTTGAACAGGAGCTCGAGCGTATGCGCACACAGATGCAAACAATCATACAAGAAAACAGACAACCCGAACAAGTTATACAGCTCACACAAATACCAAATAGCCTTACTATAAAAACGCGATTTAGTTTGCCGAACTCTCAATTGGCAAAAATGTGTTTTGTCATCCCGTAAAGAGAATCGCCCATATTGAGCCTCATTGACCGTCTACTTGCAGGAATGCTACTGGAAGAAGAGGAAGGGAAGAACAACGATTCTGCATTGCCTCTGGCAATGTTTCCCGCAGACAGTATGCCTTACTCGGGCACGCCAACGACAACACGCACCCGCCGTGGTTGCTCAGTGGCTATGGTGTTGGGCTGCTGAGCACGAGGTCGCGGGATCGAATCCCGGCCACGGCGGCCGCATTTCGATGGGGGCGAAATGCAAAAACACCCGTGTGCTTAGATTTAGGTGCACGTTAAAGAACCCCAGGTGGTCAAAACTTCCGGAGTCCTCCACTACGGCGTGCCTCATAATCAGAAAGTGGTTTTGGCACGTAAAACCTTAAATATTATTATTATTAACGACAACACGGGCGATAGAGCCCACACTTGCAAAGCATGTGATCTAACGTAGGTGAAGAATTCGAAGTTCTTTGAACACTGCCAGAGTACAACGAGCAAAAACCACAAATGCGCAACCTGTGGCAAATCGTTCCGCCAAGTTCGCGATCTAACTCTACATTCCCGCACGCACACAGGCGAGAAGCCTTACAAATGCGAAATATGTAAAAAATTGTTCCGCCATATTCATCTAGCTTACCATAAACTCACACATACACACGAGACCCTACAAATGCCGCAATTGTGATAAATCGTTCAGGCGGCCCAGTCACCTATCTTACCATGAGCGCACGCATACATTCGAGAAACCCTACAAATGCGAAATGTGTGAAAAATCGTTTCGGCACTCTCTTAACCGAAACAGCCATAAACGCACACACACAGGCGAGAGACTCTACTAATGCCGTATTTGTGAAAAATCGTTCTGGCCGTCCAGTCATCTAGATAGTCATCAGCGCACGCATACAGGCGAGAAACCCTACATTTGCGAAACGTGTGGTCAATCATTCGCTCACCAGGCGACGTTGTCTCGACATCAGCGCACTCACACAGACGAGAAACCTCATGACTGCGGGAAATGCACTAAGACATTTTTGCCAAATATGAACTCAAGAGGCAGCTCAACTCACACATTAGTGACACAGCTTTCCGTTGCGAAATATGTAATCGCACCTTTAGGAAAAACTCGGGCCTCGGTTGTCACCTCCAATGTCTGCGCGGGGACAAAACGCCGTGTGAGTAAATGCAGTGTGGATTGCGCTTCGCAGAGAAAGAAACCATGGATGGACATCTGTGTCAGAATAATACGTGCTACTTATGTGGAAATTCATTTGAAGACGAAGTTCAACTGCTTACACACCTCGTTACGCATAACGATGTGCAGCCGTAATACTCTGACTAGTGCACAAGTTAAGTAAGAGTGAAGCCCGGTAGAGAAACCACGCTGACATTTGAGCAACTAACTAAACGCATCGTGCGCAGAGACCGGCTTCTTTCGACATTTAAAATGGCTGAGTGAAGTGCACGATGGGAACGATAGCCACCTGGTTTCTCGAAATTAAGAGAGAAGACTTCGTCACCAGAAGTATTCGGGGTGCTTCAATGTCGAAGTACACTGCAGATCCTGGCGAGCGCTTACTGTTTGCATAACTGCGTGTGTTGTTCGCGAACGTGGCTTTAGCAAGCTTGTTTCGAGAAAAACCCTCATGGGCTGGAAGTTTGTGTTTCGTGCAAGTGGAAGGTCGAAATGCCCGCACAAGATCCTTGACTCGCCGTTTCGTTAGAGAACATTTTTTTCTTTTTGCAGGGCTTTTGACAGTGAGCATGTAAACAAGCTCTAATGGATCCTATGCTTAATGATCTCGCATTGTGGATAGAAGGGAACATCTCTCATTGATAAGCACTTAAGAAAGGAGGCATTTTTTGGCAAATCACAAGTAATCTCTATAATTATAAACGTCCTCACGCCCTCTTGCCTTCCAGAGATAGCTTTTACGACAATATGTAGACGCATTGTACGCTCACGAAAACTTATTTCTCTGTAGTGGAATGCATTGACTGTTTAGGTTCTCTCTTTGGCTTGTGTATTCATACCGAAAATCTTTGTTGTATACCTTAAACTAAGCTGATGCCAGTAGTGAGACTCCATTGTATTTAAATGATTTGGAGCTTCACTGTATCATACGTCTTCCCATTACGAAAATTGTTAGTTGTTTTATTGTGTAACGTTTTAAAGCGTAGTCTTTGATCCACTTGGACGCCATCTGTTGACTCGCGCTGTTCTCTAGTTACAGCTGTAGAACCTTATTATCCTGATGTGACAAACGCATCTGTGCTAGCAATGACAGGAAAACTGAGATGCAGTTTATAGGCATATTGACAAGCCTACTTGTATATATTCTTCCTGTGAATGCGGTTCCCCAGCTAACAAATGCTAAGTCACCGCTCAGCGCATGACGCGAGAACATGTATCAGAGCATTCTGTCAGTCTCGTTGATTGTATTTTTTTTTTCTACGTTGTAGTCGAACCTTCTGTAAACAAATTGCACGCGTAACGGGAATACAGTTGTGCATTCTGGAAGGCATGAAAGCACCAACGATTACGCTTAAACCTTCCATGAATCGTGCAGGAATATGCGAAACGCTCGTTAGCCGTAACGCACTTCCTGGACGATCGACTCATGTGCTCCAAACTATCTTTGTGTAACTTCTTCTCCGAGTCGCGCTTTGCTCAATAAAGTGTTTCGTCGCACACCGCTCTTCTTATTGTGTTATTTACCTTCCCTACAACGCGACATCTCGTAGAGGTGCTTCACTGTTACCTCATACACCCTACAAGCCGTGAAGACTGTAAACGTCGCCATAGGCCAGTGAGCTAGCCGAAACCTACGACTACCGAAAAAGTACGGACGTGTGCTCGAGAAGACTGGGAAGATCATGGCCCAGTGAGCAGTTCCATGGAAAGCCCCCATGTTGCCGGCAGCGATTGTTCTGCAAAAAAATGGAGGACGCTTGAGCTTCGCTTTAAGAGTGGAACGCGATAGCATTCAAAGGTCCTGACTACACCTCATGCTTCCCGGCAACTGCAGCGTATGTAACCGTAACGTTTGCCGGGAAACGCTCTGGTGAACGCCATGCACGAAGGCGGACTTTCTGCTCAAATGCGGTCTCTTGTAGGGGCTGCGATGCGGCGGAGGCGAGCACCATCTGGAAGTCTTTCAAAGAAGCGGGCGCGCTGCTCTGTGGACTCTGAGATATTTACGCGCCGGTGTGCGCAAATAGTGGATGCCGTCTCAGGTCTGTGCATTGTAGAAACGCTCGAACAGGGGTTTGTGTTTTCGCGCAACAAAATTGTTTTCTCGTGCATTCAAATTACACTCCGACAGCGAGCGTACTTGTAGGTTGTTAGTCGTCGTTCACGATTTTTCCACGTATTTAAGCTTGCGAAATTCAATTACTTCAGTGAGTTCCTTGCGTCACATGAAGAGCCTGCGTCGGCGTCCAGCGTCGGACGTTGGACGCCGACGCGGAATGCTGGATTTTCTGTGACACGGCTCCTTGACGCTTCCGTGTTAAAACCAAGGGAGCCACCGATCTTCCACGGATCATCGTTTGAAGATCCGGAAACCTGGCTGTAAACCGGCGCTAAAGGCGCCACGTTAACAATTGAAACTGTGACGATAAGCTGCGGCATGACCATTTCATTGGAAGACTTCGCCAGGACGTGGTTCGGGAACCGAGAGTCCAGCCTAATATCGTGGAAGCGGTTTAGCAGCGTCTTCCTACAAATATTCGTCGTGCGCCTAAAGTGAGTCGAAGTTCTGCTCGAAACAGGTGAGCAGCTACCGAATGTGAATACCGCGTTCTTTACGGAAGAGACTAACCGTCTCTTCAGCTAGGTCGACTATAACATGCCTGAGAAGAAAACGTGTTTCCTCATGCGCGGTTTGTAGCAAGAGCTTTACGATGTATTTAATCCGTAAGCCGGCCAATGCCGTGCGAAATTTCTGAAGGAAGCCAAGGGCATCGAAAAGATGCTGGAAATGCAAATTCGGCAACATAGCCGCCTAGTGCTTTCGCAAAAGTGAGAAATCCTTTGACTAGGCTCCGACGATCTCAGAAAGACCATCAGCGCCGTTGTACGCGTAGAACTGCAGAACATGTTCTCATCGACGCAGCCTCAAGTAACCTGAATCGCTGACATCGTCAGAGAGAAGATCCAGAAGTCATTTCAATCTTATTCGCCACAGATTAAACCAGAAGTGATGACATTCGTCGTTGTCGTCCGCGTCTCCCTCGTCGCCCACATCAAAGCACAGTAACTGTGCAATTCTGCCACTAGTTGCCGCCTCCAACGCACCCGCTCATCATCCCACGCAACGCCCCGAGAAAGACAGACGTATGGCATGCACCTAAACACCACCCGCTCTACTAACACTGCGGAGAAGCCGGCCACATCCATTGCCGATGCCCATACTGTTAAGCAGGACTACCAGGTTTCGCCGTCAACTCTCTGCGTCCGCAGCAAGGGGATTGAGCACATGAAATCTGTCTATTTGGCTGCAACTCGGGGGAGACCCCGACGAGTTTCCCTATCGCCGTCGCCAACGCACAACCTGTTACTGCAGTGCTACATTACACTGGTCCAATCCGTGGACGGTCTGTGAGCCAATTTGCACTAAACTAAAAGCAGCAACCGATGGAGGTGCGGCTGCTGTTCGTTGAAGTACCGAAGATCCTCCACCGCCGACGCAAGATCAACCTCCACGATGAAGCAACGGCACACTGCCATTTCGACGAAACTCAGACGGCAAAGACTCGCCGCCTGAAGAAGACGCGACGATGCGGCGTAATAGCCATGATCCGACGTCGCGAAATAACTTTAACGCAAGACCGCGAACCACCAACCTCGACGTGGTTCTCGATCCGGGCAGCAGGAGGTAACCGGATAGCGCCGACTGGAATGTACACGGACGTCGAACACAAGAAGTGGGATGCCACCCTTCCCGTACGTAACCTTCGCGAGTAAAACTTAAAGCAGCGCGAAGAAGATGAAGAGAACAATTGAAAACACACAAAACAGGACGAGCGATCCACTTGAGGTGAGCCATATCGCCCAAGTCAAGTAGTTGTAAGCGGATCACAGTGGGAGAAACAATTCAGACTCAACATGCAACAATTAAACATGCTACAGCATGTCACCGCCGAAGAGCATCTCAAAGGCGCCATCTTTCTGCAGCGCGCCGCAGAATCACCACTCGCATACCAACGCCCCAAGCACAAGCCAAGGACAGACAACCGACGCTACAATCTTCGACGACGCTTTGCGAAATGTCAGCCCGGCGACAGTGTTTTGTTTTGCACCCCGATAAGCCGGCGTAGACTGAGTTAAAGGCTACGCTATTCCGGGCTCTACAAGAAAATTAGACAAATGTCCGCACGCGATTATGAGGTATACTGCCGGGCGGAACGCAGTCACAGCGGTGCCGCTCAAGCCCCTAATTAATCCATGTTGTGCGCCTTTAGTTGGTCTACCATAGCTAACAAATCCTGGGACTACGTTGCTTTGACCGCTAAATCGCCAGTGATATTTTTTTTTTTTTTACCGCGGAGCTGTTCTAAGTCGAACCTTCGCCGTCCGTTGTCCAGTGTCACGCGGGGCGGCTTCGGAGCTCCTGGCCCACTACTGTTCTGTCCTTCTACTTGCCATTATCTTCCTCTTCTTTCACTTCTGGCGTTCTTCGTTACCATTACCTTTATAGAACCCGAGATACACGGCAAAGGACCCTCGGCTTAGTCCACGCTGACAATGCGCCCACACACGCAATGAAGATGAAGGGCACATACGTGATGATGATAATCTACAGATGATGATGATGAAGAAGTGCACAATAAATGCCGGAGCTCGCACGTGACTGGCAGAGCCGACGTCGCACAGACCCCGAGCCTCCAGAGCGAGAATCGCAAGCCAAGCGCTGGTGGCGGCAAGCCAACATCCACTTTCAAGACAAAGCAAACCCATCCAAGCGCCAATAGAGCCAAGCTAACCCTGCAACTTCGAGAGTAGGAAGTCGAGCAAAGATGTCGATGCAGAGATTCTTCGCACGGAGGGTGCCGACGGATGGTTTAGGAGAGAATTCCTCGACCGTGAGGGCGGCCACAGCTGCAAGGTGTGTGATAGACTGTGGTTTGATCACGACCTCACTCAACTGAAGAATGTGCGCAATCCGGAACCGAAGCTGGAATCCAGCAAAACGATGGCAACGAGACAAAAGATTCCTGAAAATCGCGCAAAAACGAGTTCAAATTTCAGAAAAAGACCGCCAGCTTCGCTGTTTTGAATGTCTTCACAACGTGGAACTGCCTTTGCTTGTTTTTTTCACAGCCCTAATTGTTGGAACAGACGCGAGCTTAACGTTACACCATATCTTCCTTTTGGGTTTCATAATGGGGGCTGGCGCGCACGCCTAGCCCCACTACCAAAAATTGCATGCTCCAGCTACCCCGACTTGGGGAAGTGGCGTGCTTCAGCCAACCACAGTGCAATGGAGTGGCCTCCGCACGGGACCGCGGCCTCCGTGATCACCGCAAACCCAGCACCAGGTAAGTATGTAGGGATCGCAGCTGGAAAACGACGCCATGTCTGAAACGGCGTCATGTGGTACAAGTGAACAAGTCAATGGAAAGTCAATCTGGGAAGGCGGCAAAGCCGTAACAGATGTTTAAAGTGACGTATCGAACAGAAGATCATCGTGCTGACAAACCTTTAAATTAAATTAGAGCAATGCTCTGCTGACTAAGCAGCAATTGAGAACTTATGTGAGTAAAATGTGTCAGAAAGTAAACGTGCTGTTTTCATCTGCCCTGCCTTTCCTGCCGCGGTAACTAAGTGGCTACGGCCATGAGCAGCCGAGCTCGGGAGCTCGATCCCGGCCCTGGCGGCTGCATTTCTATGGGGACAAAATGCAACAAAGCGTTTGTGGATTTCTATATGTAAGCACAACTGGTACAAAATTTACCTGGATTCTGACTACAACGTGTCATCATATTATCCTGGTTTCGGCATGCATACCCCCAGATTTCAAATAATTTTGATTAACGGCGCGTCTTATTTCACTGAATGAGACATCGCAGTCCTGAACTCAAGGTTGACAATTTCATACTGCGCTGTCACACATGTGAACAAATTTAAAGTTGATGCACAGATAATTACATCTTTATTGCGCTGACGGCTGACCTGGTTAAAGTAAAAACGTTTACTATTCCATCTACTGAAAAGGAATTAGATACTAAAAAGCTGCGCGCCATTTATTCTTTCATTTAATACCATCTGAAATCAGACTGCTAGACCACTTCAACATCGACGAAAATTTTAAAATTGATTACATTTCTGACCACCTTGATAAAGACAGTAAAACAACATTCTAAATAGTTGTTGCCTATATAAGTATTTAGGTGTTTATGACTTGTAGACTGTCTCAAGCATACTCTTGTTATTGAAGTTTTTCTTTCAGAAGTCATACTCGCGACAAATGGAGCTGTGCTGTTCTTTTATTTCCTCCGACTACAGCGCAGGAATGCTTATATTGAAATATTTACGTTTGTTCTGTTGAAGAAACTCGATACGGGAGCTGCCTTGGAAGGTTTCCTTCTGGAATGATTGACATGGTTACACGACCCAAAGAAGGCCTGCGAAAAAAAAGGAAAAGATGTCCAGAACGCCGGTTGGGTTTTTGACAATTCGAAGTTTGTTAAATTATCTCTTGGCATTGCGTCAGAGGCTTTTGGCCCTGCACCTTCATATACATGCGCTGGCTGTGGCATAGAACCGAATCTACGATGACCTTGGCACCAGTAGCGGTGGACAGATGCCCTCAGTAGTTTGTTTTCCACCCTCACCCTGAGCACACAAGCCACGTGTACACATACACCCTCATCCACGCTTTGTAAAATATTCCAGTCCTAACTTGAGAGATATTGTTATGCCACCTGACATTCAAATTCCTGCGCTTAAGTCATTTTTTGCTTGCCTTGCGAGCGGAAATTGAACGCATACACACATTGACAGTGCTAAATAACAAGCAGTGCTGAATTGTTATTCTATGAAGCTGCAGTGAACCAGTCGCACCCTCCTCTGATCCTCGGCTTTTAGAGGTAGGACAGCCGATTATCGAGCTGGGAAAGTTGCCGTGTTACTACGAGTTGCTTCTCGTTTTACATTCGCAATACAGCAGGACAGGGGAAGTAAGACTCGGCAAGACGTAGAAGCTGCCTTGCCTTCTCCCATCTTGCCCATCTGCCTCGTTTTCTGATGCAGGGATAACGAAACTCGGTCAGACGTTACACGCCACCTGCTGGAGTAGCCAATCAACCGAGATGAAAGGAAAAGGTACACTTGAAGGTCGCATGGCATGCAGAGCTGCACTGCCAAGTTTTAGGTCATTATTTTTCAACCATGCGCGATTTGGTTGATGTGCATATCAACCGAATCGCACGTCCTATGCAACAAAAAAAATATAAAAATTGAAAGTGGCGCCCCCCAAAAAGACAGAGCAGTGTCTTCCATTCTCCACAAGTTATGGACACAAAATTGAAGTGAAGTGCTTACATCTAGGCCAACACCTATAATACGTCCAACTTTCGCGTCATTTGGCAGTTCTGCACGCTGTGATCCAAGTAGGAAAACTCGTCGCAATAGCAGCACCGATTTTGTTTACATGGAAACTCGCCAAATGATGGTACCATGGTAAAATTCAATAGGCACAGATTACGTAGCTGCTGACACCATGATTTACTTGATGTATACAGCATAAAAAATTGTATTTTTGCCAAGAGGTCGAGCAGATAAGACAGCAATCCGCATGTGTCAAAATCGGCGGCAGCTTTCTCCACAGCAGCCGCATAAGCGCTGAGCTAGGGTCAGCGTGTCATTGAAGTTTTTCAATAAAACCTGTCTGTCCCCGGACAGTAATAAGCTGCGGATGCAGGCATTTCTCGCTGTCCTCTTTGGCAACTTAAGCTGTATCTTAATGGTCTTAGGTAATTATTTACGAATAATTAGTTGAGCAATTTTTTAAGTATTGTCTAAAGGGGAAAATCTTCACAGTAGATGTCGTAGAGTACTATTGAGAAACATTCGAATAACTTCTTTCCACCGTGACAGCGGCTGTGGTTATTTCTTTTTCTTCCTCCGGGCTGTCGCAAAAGCGCGCAAGATTTGAAGAACAGTACCACGTGATTACGCGTTCTCGCACAGCGACATTAATGCCTTCAAACATTCCGCGAAAGATCGATGGACGCTGCACGCATACCGACTCACCGAATAGGCAGCAAGCAAATAATTACAGGGTCTCTTAAGAGCTCTCTTAAGAAGTGAACGGAGAAAGCCTACTCTTCCTCCTCTTATCATTTGCCCTTTTCTCGTTGCCTCTTCTCTTGCTCTTGTTTCCTGTACTCATTACTGCTCACTGCTAAGCATGTTTAGCCATTTGTAATCAGTTGTGGTCATTACAAGCCGTCATTAGACATGTTGGTCATATGGTAATCAGCAGTCATTACAAGTCATTTCAGTCATTATTAGTAATTACTGGTCATTACTAAGCCTTTATCCATTGATAATGAAATATAGTCATTGCAAGTTGTCGTTAGACATAATAATCACATCGTAGTCGTGACTAGTCGTTATAAGTCATTTCAGTCATTATTAGTCATTAATGGTCATTACTAAGCATCTTTAGTCATTTCTAATGAATTGTAGTCGTTACAAGTTATCGTTAGACATACTGGTCATTTCATAGTAATTACAAGTCATTTCAGTAATTATTACTCATTACTACTCACCCCTAAGTACATTTAGCCATTTGTAATCAATTGCGGTCATTACAATCAGTCGTTAGACATGTTGGTCATATCGTGGTCATTAGTAGTCAATACAAGTCATTTCCGTCATTATCAGTCAATACTGGTCATATTTAGTCGTTTCTAATTCATTGTAGCCGTTACAAGTTGACGTTAGACATATTGGTCATTTTGCAGCCATTAGTAGTCATGTCAAGTTATTCAAGTCATTATTAGTCATTACTGGTAACCCCTAAGAATTTTTAGCCATTTGCAATCGATTGTGGTCATTACAAGCCGTCAATAGACCTGTTGGTACTATCATAGTCATTAGTAGTCAATACAAGTCATTTCAGTCATTATTAGTCAATACTGGTCATTACTAAGCATATTTTGTCTTTACTAATTATTTGTATTTGTTACAAGCTGTCGTTTGACATATTGGTCATATCTAGCCATTGGTGGTAATTAGAAGTCCTTTCAGTCGTTATTAGTAATTAACGGTCATTACTAAGCATTTTAGTCATTTCTAATCAATTGTAGTCGTTACAATTCGTCGTTAGACATTTTCGTCATATCATAGCCATCAGTAGTCATTACAAGTCATTTCAGTCATTATTAGTCATTACTGCTCCCTCTAAGCACATTTAGTAAATTGTCATCAATTGTGGTCATTAGAAGGCGTCAGACATTTTCGTCACATCATAGTCATCAGTAGTAATTGCAAGTCATTTCAGTCATTATTAGTCATTACTGGTCATTACTAAGCATTTTAGTCTTTTCCAATCAATTGTCGTTTCAATTCGTCGTTAGCCATATTGGCCGTTTCATAGGCATTACAGGTCATTTCAGTCATTACTGCTCAATAGTAAACATTTTTAGCCGTCGTTAGACATATTGGTCATTTCGTTGTCATTGGTTGTCATTACAAGTAATTAGTAGTCATTTTAGTCATTACTACTGATTACAAGACATTTTTAATAATTGTTAATCAATTGTCGTCATTACAAGCCGTCGTTAGACATATTGGTGATTTCGGAGTCATTAGTAGTCATAAGTAGTAATTACAGGTCATTATTAACCTCTACCAATCTCTATTGTAACGTTATCATTCAGTAAATGCCACTATCAATAATTTTCCATTCTTTATTCTGTATTTAATCTGTCTTCATATGGCGCGATGACGCTTCGGCGAAACCCCGGCGGTCAGGCGTTCGCTTAAACTGACTGAGCTCCGAGAATAGACATCTCTCGGCCTCAGTCACGACGATACGGTCACGTGATCTTTCGATACACGAGGAAGCGTCTGGGGGCAGAAAGCACGCCGCGCGCGTTTCAGCATACGCTGACAGCTTCGGTTATGAATGCTTAGCATTGGTTATGACACATGTAGTTATGAAAGTGTTCGCCCTATGAGATTATCCCGCCACATTACATACCTATTTGCATAGTTTTCCCAATGAGCCCGTAAAAAGCAAAATTCGACTTGACTGAGTTTTCGCCATGCGCGGTTGATCTATCCGCCGCAGGGGCAGATATAACGCAAACGAGCTGCATTTGCAACGTCGATGTTCACAGGTTACAAGCAGTATGCCAGCGGTCAATGCAGGCCCGCAACACGGTTGTTTGGCAACTTATTAAAGCGTCAGCCACGTTGTATTCGTAAGTATACACACGTACTGTTAATTGCTTGCCTGCAGCGGGTGGTTGCTCCTATATAAATTTCATCGAGTGAGTGGATGATTGATTGCTTTGACGTCTCAATGCCACGCTCAGGGAACGACAGAGGAATCAAGGACCTTTATAAACAGCTCGTTCATACGGGATACACAATAGCGGAGGACTCCGCATTCACATCTAAATTCCTTAAGGCACCATAATTCTTCAAAAACAAACATTTCTGCATTCCGAGCCCTAACCTAGTTGCCAGCTGCTAGACTTCTCGCACCGTCCTTCTAGTGGAACGAACTTTAGTTGCGGGTTCACCTTGAAGCCATCCCGAGAACTCTACGCTGAAAAGGGGATGAAGCTTCACTTACAACTTCGTCGGAGGCTTCATGTTCCTTGCTGAGACCGGGAACCGCCATATTGACGTTCTTTCTTCCTTCGCACCCCTGGAGTAAGTCGGATCAACTCGGGCATCGGCTTCTTCCGTGTGCTTGCAAAGCACCACTGGGTCACGCGATTATCGCTGACTTTTACCGGCGCCGCTACTCTCGTTCCCAGTATAGATGTTCGCGTAGATAAGGAAGCGACGCGGAAACCAGCCGCCTTGTTCGGCATGACACAGCATCCCGACAGCGTTACTTTCTTTCCCCCTTTTTGATGCACCGTGTCTGGCGCTGAGCTTTGAAGGTTCTGGTCGGGATGTCAGTGATGTCGCTTTTAGTCTAAGCTGTCAGTGGCTTGGCGCGACTGGCCACACGCAAGCCCAAAATAATACCGGCGGCGGACGAGGTTGGCTCAGACGCCGAGCGATGCCATTTATCGCGAGGTGGTTTTCCTCAAGAAAGCGGTGAACGGATCTACGGTTGTTGGTACCAAACATAATCCAACCGCGTCCTCGCAAATAATATGCGTGAAGAACGTTACAGTGTAGAGGATATCATTTGGTACGCGCAGTGTGCCACTGGAGGTCCTTCTTACGAAACCTGCGTAACTTGTGGATACTCGCGCGTGGTGTGAACGTCTCGCTGCTCTGAGCGGGATGACATAGCCAGCCCATGCACATTCCACTGGTCCCTGCCATGCGCCAACTCGGTTGGCAGCGACGCAGAGACCTGGGGAAGTTGCCGAGCTCTCTCTAGTCTGCTCCAGTAAAACGTTCGGCTGCTCGCAGAGGAACTGGAAGAGACACATGATCAGAATTCTGCGGTATCTCGGCCACACTCCGAGGTTGAAGGTGCGAGCGCCTCCGACCACTCGGAGCTGGAGCGCGGCGCTCTGAGTAAACCCTGCGATTATCTTCGAAGCGAATGATATCAGCCAGCCTAATGTAAACCCCATGGTGAGAAACCTCTTGAAGGCTCGAAAGTGACCAACCAGTTCAATGTGTGACAAGTATATCAACATATCTTTTACGAATCATTGAAAAGTCGCTTTGTGTGAATATAATGTTGCGGAGTGTGAGCCACAAATGAAGCCAAGGCGGAGAATTATTTCGGATGTTGTTTTGCGCTCTTTATCAAGGCGGTCACAAAAATAATCAATTTTAAGTTTTTGTCGACGTCGAAGAGGTATAGCAGTCTCATTTCAGATGTTAATAAATGATAGAGAACAAAAGGCGCGCAACTTTTTGATTTTCCTAGTCACTTTTACTAGATAGAACAGTAAACGTTCTTTAACTAGGTCAGCCGACTGCGCAATAACGATGCACTCATCTCTGCATGAACTTGTTTCTTTAGATGTGTGACAGGAATTCTTATCTTGCGTTGAAGGTTGCGATTTCTCACTCAGTTAAACAAGACGCGACGTTAAGTAAAATTTATTTATTTATTTATTTATTTATTTATTTATTTATTTATTTCGTGTACCCTCAGGGCCATTGGCATTGGAGATGGGAGTGGTTACAGGCATACAAAACAAGAAAAAAATAGGAAATTTGATACAAGGAAGAGGAGTGTTGCAATAAAAGTTAACAAGTGTGTCTACTCATACAATGTTAGCTAAGGCGTTCTTGAAAAGCTGGTAATCTTTGATAGTGGCTGTCAGTGCGGGAAGGTGATTCCACTCTGCTGCTGTACGAGGTATACATTACTGGAAGAAAGCGTTAGTTCTACAAAATGGGACACCGACCTTGTAGGCATGATCTAATCGAGATGATAGGTGACGTGGGGGAGGGATTAATTCGCTACGCAGGTGTGGATGATGAAACATCTTATGGAACAGACAGATACGAAACGCTTTGCGACGTGAGGCTAGGGGTGGTAGATTAAGGCTTGATTTCATTGAAGATATGCTAGCGGTCCTGTTATAGTTGGAAAGAATGAAGCGAACCGAGTTATTTTGGACCATTTCTAGTGAATGTATTAGGTTTTCATGATGAGAGTCCCAGATGGATGCGGCGTACTCTAGTTTCGGACGTATTAATGTTTTGTACAACAGCAGTTTGAGGGATGAGGGCGCTTTAGAAAAGTTGCGGCGGATGTAACCGAGCATACGATTAGCATTGTTAATTATGTATGTGATATGTGCAGACCAAGTGAGAGTGGAAGTGATGTGTACACCAAGGTACTTGTATGAGCCTACCGATTCTAAGAGGACATGATCTAAGGAATAAGTGGGGATACTGTTGCAAGTTTTTGATACAAGAAGAGATTCACATTTTGTGATGTTATGTTCCATTACCCATGTTTTACACCACAATGAAATAGCGTTCAGGTCAGTCTGAAGAGCGGTTACATCGTCACTGCTTGTTATTTCTCTGAAGATTACGCAGTCATCCGCAAATAAATAGATATGAGAGGAAACAGTAGAAGGCAAGTCGTTGATGTAGATTAGAAAAAGAAGAGCCCCGAGGACGGAGCCTTGTGGGAAGCCGGAATGGACAGGGTTTGAGTGAGAGTTAAGATTATTAGCTGACACGTATTGTGAACGGTTTTTAAGGAAACACTCAATCCAAGCAAGAAGTTTGGGGTCAGTGTTCATGAGCTGTAGTTTGTGAAGTAGCAGTTTGTGAGACACTTTATCGAAAGCTTTGGAGTAGTCTAGGAAAATGCAATCCGCCATTGAACGAGTATCAAGAATTAGGTGTAGCTTATGTATGAAGGAAACCAGCTCCGTTTCACACGAATATGTTTTCCGAAAGCCATGCTGTGAACTTGAAAAAAATGAACTTGACTCAAGAAAGTTAGCAAGCTGTGAATATAGGATATGTTCTAATATTTTGCATGGGATACTGGTTAGTGAAATAGGCCGATAATCGAGAGGAGAATGCTTGTCACCTGATTTATAAAGTGGAATCACCTTACCGACTTTCCAATCACTGGGCAGGTATCCTGTGTCAGGCGACTGTTGAAAAAGTTTTGCTAGTAAAATTGATGAATAAACAACAGTGCTGTGCAAAAATTTCACGGAAATTAGGTCATGGCCAGGAGCAGAGGAGAGACGCAACGATTTAATCACGGTTTCGATGCCACTGGGTTCAATTGTAATTGGAAACATAGCCTGGTAATCATAACAAGGTGCAGTGGGTGGGGAAACATTACAGGTTACAGAAAAGGTTTGGATAAATGTTTGATTGAGGACGGATGCGATATGGTTCGAATGCGAATTAATTCATATCTGTGGGTTCACGAGCTGAAATCAGGACATCATGATGAGGCACGTTATAGTGAGAATCTGGATAAGTTTTAAACCGGCTGAGGCTCCAAATATAAATGCACGAACTCTTTTTTTTTTGCATTTTGCCCCCATCGACATGCGGCCGCCACGGCAAGGATCGAGCTCTGTAGCTCGCCTGCTCATGGCCGCAGCCACTAAGCTACCGCGGCAAGAATAGCATGGCAGTACAAGACAGCGCGCTGACTTTCTCACGCATTTGCTCGCATAAGTTCTCATTTGCAGCTCAGTCTGCAGAGCATCGCTTTAACTTAATTTAAAACTTTGTCAACCCGATGACCTTTCGTCAGAATCATCAGATGAAATATTGTTTGCCACTTCGCCGCCTCCCGAGATTAACATTAAATTGACATGTCTGCCTGTACCCCATGGCTTCATTTCAGGGCACGACCGGCCTGTTTGGTGACGTTCTATCACAAAGCGTCATACTAAGACTGCAGCGGCAATGTTATCGTCCGCGTGGAATTGTGCCGTGATTATGACTCAGTGTTCGTATCGTCTCTTGTCGAAATAAACTTTTTCTAAACGCACTGCTGCACAAGTTGTGTATATACCAATTATGTTCCCTCATTTAGGTGACGTCATGGCGGAGGCAACATTTCGTTGTCTGTCATCCAACAATGAAAATGCTGTGCAACATTCGGCATGCGCTTGACACCCTGAGTATCAGGGCACGCTCATAAAATGTCATGAATGTTTGCCGTATAGAGACGTCGTCGTTTTTTCTTTATTCTTTCTTTCTTACCTTTCTCCATCGTTCGGCAGTTTCTGTAAGATCAAGGAGGCTAGTCTAATTTGTCTTACCGTTCTACGGAGGTTGCCGTCTGCGTCGGGCTTGCTCGGGTATCCGTCGCTAATTCTAGGTGATCTTGAACTTACCTCGTTTTTAGTATTACTACCTCAGTTACTACCTCAAGGTAGTAGCTGCAGACGCTGGCGGCTACTCTACACAAGTGCGTTTCAGACTGTAGAGCTATTGTGACTCGCTTTCTTCTTCTTCCGTTTTCCCCTTCTCTCTTGTAATAATGTGCGAGTGCTGGCAAGTGGCAAAGTGAGCATTGTCTCACTATTGTTCCTGTTTGGAATAGCTTAATGTTTAGTCTTAAAGTGAGCGGAGGTTCCTAAGCAAGGAGTGATTCAAGAGTGGGTACTGGCGGGAATGCATCCTTGGCGATACCGTAGTAGCTCGAGGTTGCTTCATGCGTTTGGGAGTGTCTGCTCGGAGATAGCTGTTTATCGATAAGCGACTTTATTACAGTTCTTCCTAACGCAGCCAGCGCCTTCTGCTGATGCGCGAGAAAACAAGAACAAATAAACTGCCCCAAGACGGCAAAATTTCCCCGACCAGCATAAAATGGAGGAAGCTGGGCCTTCGGTTACTGCGCTGTAATTATTATCCTTCATCCCCTGATAAATTAATACAGCGGGCAGAAACAACACTCCGGACACTCTACCAGTACAATTTGGCACTTTTCTTTATTGGTCCTTTTAAATGAAATCGCAGGGTTTGAAGAACACTTCTACGAGTGCAATTTCAGTCACTGTTCTCTCTTTATCCGTTTCCTTAAAATCATGCTTCTGTAACTACGTGTCAATGGGCGACTGGTGCCTTGTACGCCTTCTGCCTTCCGTCTCTTCGGCGGGGGCTCGCCGCAGGTTTCCCGACGTTCCTCGGCTTCGTCAAGTCGTCGCCGGCCAGCGTCTGGATCAGCTGCAAGAATACGTATGGTAAGTAATGAAATCCAGCAAGTCTCTAGAGAGTCTCTACAATAAACTGAAATGTTTCGTTTACAACCGTTGTGACAAATATTATAAAATGATGCTCACACTGGTAGTCTTAAAGTTATCAAGTTACTGTCATTACACAGTATGCATGAATTAAGCGTTGTTTAATAAAAGCACAAATGGAGCATTAAGTGCAAACAAGTTGTTTCTTCGCATCCACAGAACTGTTCAGAGAGTGCGAATGATCACGTGATGGCCTGTAAAGTATGGCTATTTAGGCGACCTAACCCGCTCCACTACGCAAGTTCTCGTTTTTAACTGTATACTATGCCCGCGGGGATGAAATCTTACCGTTCATTTGCTTCAAATTTATGTTTCATTGGCCGCAGTGGACGCTTGCACATACTCGAAAAGTATTCGATCAATTCTTGGCATTTACAAATAGTGACTATGGGATTCGGTATTGGAAAGTTCCCCAATATTCGCGCGACTCTAATTTTGACAGTAGAAGAAGCCGCCCCCCACAACCGACGTCTTTCTCACACTTACTTGAACTAAAGCACCATCTATAGTGAAGCAGGTTATACACCCGAACTTCAAACACTCCCTATCTTCAGTCATATGAAGTGGTCGTGCGACACGGCATTACATTACATCGCCTGTACGTAAGCGAGTGACAACCATGTTATATATATATATATATATATATATATATATATATATGTTGACGACGCAGGGTGAAACTACGGCTAGCCCATTACAAAGCGGCAAAGACACCAGCCATCGCATCTCCGTCCATTGTCAGGAGGTTCGAAATATTTTTTTTTACCTTTGTCGTGGCGTTGCTGGAGGTCCAGTGGCTCCGCATTCTCCTCGACTGCTGCACCGCGTTCCTCGTCGATTGCTTCCTGGTACAGGTGCATGGCTAGGTGCCTGCGGAAGTGATGCAGGCGGTTGAAGGTCGTCCCGCATTGGCCGCAAACGTAAGGGCCGTTGCCGGTTGAATTGCAAACCGCGTTGCTTTGCATTTCGGCCATGGAGGCGCCGTCAGGTTCTCTACAAGTAGACACATATCTGGGTTTCAGACGCTTGAATGGGCAAGTGTGCCAGGAAATTTCAGAAACGTTTTTCCCCAGAACGAAACTGTGAACACGCAGCATTGTATGATGAATAGAGTAGAACAACTAAAAGAAAACATGGATGAGCAGGGCAGACACCGGCAAGCACTAACGAGCAACAGAACTTATTGCGACAGATCACATAAGTGGCAATTGCAATAATAACATTAATAATAATAATAATAATAATAATAATAATAATAATAATAATAATAATAATAATAACAATAATAAACATGCAAAGAGCAAACCACCGAAGCGTGCACAACTACGTCTCTCTGTGCAGTATATGAGTGCAGAGAATGGAAGGATGTTTCCTTACAAGGTAGGTGGACTGACAGCACACTCACACTGAGATCATGAGTTCCTTTAATTCATGCTACCACTACGATATCACTCGTGCACTTGCGCTGTGGTCCGCACAGTGACACACATTTGTCGAGTTCTGGTTTACATGGACACAGGTCCAGGAACATTATTTTCACGTACGCTTTAGCGGTCGCACTGGCGCCGACTTGTCTAATCATACTGAATCACAATAAAATAGAAATCGTACTCATAAAACCTAATATCCTCGGCACTATATTTTGCAAATCACTTCTGTGGAATCCCGCAAGGTGGAGAAAGGTCCGTGAAAGCGAGCATTGTGATCCACCCGAATGCAGCACAAAGATACGAAGGAAACGCATACTTTTTTTTTTAGAAATAAAGCTTTGCAGTTGAGCAAAAATTTTCAAAAATTCAAACCCGGGGCCAAGGCCTTTGCGGGGTGGTGTCTCTACCATCCGACATAACCAGCTAACTACTATGTGCGCACTGCGAGGACAGTAACGGGGAACCGTGCCACTCCTAATGTCACACTTTTACGAGGGGCATGCTATGCTGATCAGTCAAGTGTAACCAAGAAATGTTTAATGTATTGTGGGCATAGATGTGTATTCGTGCTTGTTGTATTCGTTTCAGGTTCGCACTACTTTGCGTTCTGAGAAAATTAGGCCTCGAGCACAGACCTGTCCCAGCGCCCGTAACACAAGCCGTCACAGGCACACGTCCTGTTGCCTTGTTTGGCAAAACACAGCCCACGCCGACTCTACAGGCATGTTGCTTGGCACGGGTGTTCGCCACAATAGAGTTTTAGTTTAGGGGACGAAAGGCATTGGGGCCCCTAGCGCTTGGGTGCGTTTGCGTTTGGGTACGCAAGCCGAAACACGTTATATGTTAGCGGCCCCAAATCGCAAGCCCCACACAGGTCGCATGCGCTAGGTTTCTGCAATGGCACTCGCAGCACGTGAGCCTATACTTCTCCGCTTCTCCGCCATCGTACGCGCGAAAGCTGTGAGCAAGAGGAATGTGACTGCATGGCAGGAGGTGACACTACATGGAACTCCTCGAGCCATTTGTCGCCGCGTGGCCATACCGTGTAGCACATTTGTTTAGTGTTTTTTTTTGTAGATTTCTTTTTTATTTTTTTGTGTACAAAGGCGAGTCACTTCTGCGAACAGTCATTTCGGTACCGCGAGAGTGCGAACATTCTGCTGTAAAACTGGCGCTTTCTAAGAGTATGATCATTTCTGTGGCTGTTTGATCTGCGCACTAGACATCGCATTCTGTTTCGAGTATTTTTTCGAGTAGCCATGTCGGTTCTGCTTCTTCTGTGAGGTTGTCGTGCGTACCATTGTCAAGCTGAATTATTTTACAGTTTCTGAATGTATATATTATACGCGAGCGTATGTGTAAGTTTAAAAATTAATAATTGCCAAGAATAAGCCCGATATACGCGGTTCTTGTTAATTGGGTCTCGGTTGTGACCATATTGCGGCAAAAAACCTATCGTGGTTACAGCATAGCGAGCCATGCTGCAGCTCTAGGACGTGTTTGTAGACTTAGTTCTAGAACGTTGGATTTTTACTTTGATGGCTATTTCGCATTTGAATATGGCTGAATGTAGCAACTGGCGTTGTTAGCAGACTGGTGACTATTTGCTGAAGAATGCTGAATTTCAGAGAACAGAACTACAAAAAAATCCACTTAGAAAGCAAATTTTCATTCGTCCGTATTTAATAGTTTTTCTTATCATTAATAATATTACCACTATACGGCAATATTCAGAACACTGGCTCGTACTTGCGCCCATTTCTGCGGGAAGAATCTAAAGCCACTAAATTGAGGTCCCAGCTTAATAAACTATGGAAGCGTCAACTTATAAGCTCCACTTATACTTTCCAATAAAGCAAGTGGTAGCGTTGCCTGCTTCTTCGTACGATTGCAATAGCGAACGAAAAGTTGGCCGGAAGCAGAACTCACCCGCTGTTGTCGGCTACCGTTGACGAGGTGTGGTCAGTTCTCGCACGGCTCGTGGTCGGCGTAGAGTGGCTGTCGATGCGAAGCCCAGGACGTCCGTATGCGTCGGTATGCTTCCGTATGCAAGGACGATGTCTGACTCCTGCAACTCAAGAGCGCCGATGTGCGCACCACGCCGTCTGCACGACCACTGAGAACGAACCGAAGGAATACAAAACTCGGGAAAGCGACTAGATCAGTAGCACAAAGGAGTGTGGAAGCGTAGAGGCGGGCAACAGGAATGCTAGATTTTCTTTGCCTTTCTTGGAAGAAAGCAGGTCTCAGGGCCAATCCCATTGGTCCCAGCAAGTCTTTTCTTCTATTGTCTGTCCGACCTGGCTTCGAAGAAGATACGACAGTCGCTGGACTGTTGTAAGCATACCTGCAGAACTAATATGCAGCAGGTCAACTTTTGGATGAACAATTGCGAAAGGGCAGCTTCTCCAGCCGAAACTAATTTTTCTCTGCAGTATATGCGTGTGATAGTGAACTGAAGGATGGTGGCACAAGGCAAGTAGTTATTTTCCTCTTATTTTTTAATTACTATTTTGAGGCAGCGGCAGTAAATATAATCACTCTCTCAAGTGTCGTAGACACACTGTTGCGGAAGTTACCCGAAGCGAACGCCCGAAAGTTCGGGGCATTGACCCCTGGAGTGTTTTAGGGAGCCGCACCTTTACGACGGATAAGGTTGCGGCATTGTTAACCGTAATCTTTACCGTGCGCCATTGATCACCCTTTTCCCGGCAGTTTTTATTGATGGCGGCACGCTGGGCAGTGTGGAAACAACGAGGAAGAAGTTGGCCTGCATGTGAGATTTACTTCTTCCCCCCCCCCCCCCCGCAACTTACCATTCCGTGCACGATCGCGATGTCATGCTACAGTGAGCTAGCTAAACTTCCAGCTCCCACTTCTTGGAATGGTAGCAGGAAGTCAGCCATGCTCCCACGTCGGGAACAGAAAACAGCGCCCAATCCCTCTCCCTTTACAGCGCAGGAGCTTTGGTGCTTGAGAAAAGCGCCGTGCGGATTTCACGGCTAACAGAGAGTGTCAGAAGAAGGAACACTCGTGAGACACCCGAGGGTTGAAGGGTTTTGGAATTCTTTTGTCCCCGCTGTGCTTTCTTTCGCACACCCGGTGGCTTGCGCTCCCCGCCCGCTATCATAAAACTCTTGCCGTATTTCACACCTCACTGCTGTACTCGTACTAGGGGCAAGCCGGTTACAAGGGAATATTCGCCCCTTTGCCCAGCACAGAGGAATGAATGCAAACATGGTCGCACACAGTCATCGTAAAGCTGAATTATGGCGTGGCTGCTTTTTTTTAGCACACACTTTAGCGATATCCGTTGCAAGTTTGGCCCAACACGTGGCAGTGATGACTGAAAATTCAACTAGACTGCACGAATCCAGTACCTGAGTAATGCACTCGAGACTTTGCAACCAATCAAACCCGTACCAGCTGTCTTAGATAAAGAGTACGAAACTACACCAGGCGTTTTGTAACTTGCAGCGTCCTTAACGTTTTACGAAATTATTTCTGAAATATTAAAGTGCTTGAAAAAGCATTTGAAGTTTTTGAGTACAGTACTTCACATACGTGCAAGTCTGGCCCACTCAGGTCTCTAGCGTGCTGCGATATTTCGCAGAATGGCTTCGTAGGTGCAACGTAGGTGGTAAAAGCAAGATGCCGACGCTTCACGAGTGTTCTTCACGTAGCAGCCCTGCTCTAGACGTACTGCTCTGTCGAGACAGTGCTGAAGATTCAATGACAACCAATTAACGACTGCCGGCGAGTACTGTGTAAGAAGTCATGTCTTCTTAAGTTTACGAGTCTATGGCGTCCCATCTCTAATGGTGAGAAGCAATATGAAATCTGTCACAGTACGCGAGGACCAAACAGCCCAGCTGCCAGATGCTCAAACACGATAAAAAAAGCACACGCAAATGGCAATCTCTTTTGGTAGTCATGAGCAGACGAAGCTAGAAAAAATCATATCTATTTCCTGGCAGAGCGGGAATTGATGTTACGCGAAGCACTCTGGCCATCCGGCACCGTTTGGCGGTTATTGGAAGGTGTGAGATGGACCACCAACGCGTTTGCGTAAAGCAAGCAGTTGTACGAGACGAGAACCTACCTGTCTGTGACCACGCAAGCAAGGTGACGACGTCATTACGACTTTATTTTTTCGTTGTCCTACTCCGAGAAAAACGTTTCGAGCTGTTCGGTTGCGATTCGGATAGCGGAGCCCAAGGGTCCCCCCACAAACGGCACTGACGGACGTATCTATACTACGTATCTATACTACGTATGTATACTAAGTATGTATACTAAGTATGTATACTAAGTATGTATACGTATCTATACATACTGCGTATGTATACTCCTTATGTATACTACACTCATGTAATTATCTGTACTTTAATAAATAAGTTATGAAAAATTATGAAATTATTCGCTCGAACAGCGCCAGAGAGGGCCGTCCAGCCAGACAGGGAGCCCTCAGACGAAAGCCATGACAGTTCTTATAGGAGCGGTTCTCTGCAGGGAGATTACAACGGCCAGCGAAATCTAAGTGCTACTACGCTGTGCTCAGTCTGTTTCAAGCTCAGCTACACGACGCGACAGTTCATAAGTACTCCATAAGAAGCTCGCTGTCCAACGGAGGCTATTTCCACGCAATAAATCAGCGTGGCACCGCTGCAGAGCATTGCAGCACCTATGAGTGGGATGCGGTCGGTTCCAGTGAATTATTCAGTATTCAGGTTCCAGTGAATCTGCATTATTGTATCGTTTCCCTACTTTACTCCTGCAGTAATTGTTTCCCTATGCTTTCCCGCCAGGCCATGGCACAGAGGTATTGATGCAGCTCGAGCAGCTGCAGATCAATAACTAATGGCACATTGTCATTCCGAAGTCGTTTATTTTTTATTGTAAAATATTCATTTGCACGTTATACAGCGGTGCTCGTTCAAGGATGCGCGTTGCGTAGGCATAGCGGGTCCAGGTGAGCGTGGTTAGCGGCAGGGCGTCGAAGACGCGCTGCGAAACGGCACACCTTACGTTACGTGCCTCCTTCATACGCGGGCTAACCACTAACGATTAAAAAAAGACTTGCGCTTCGCCATTACGGACCCTGCATCGGCCGCTCTGATGACGTGTGCGTGGAAGTTCCAACAGCGGTGCACATCGAAATTAATGCTTCCACATCAGATGTCGGTCGAAAGCTTTTCTTTTTCCGTATTTAATCAGTGTCAAAGCTGCAGTTCGTATTAAATGACAGACACTTTCACCGATGTACCCGAGGCATTTAGCGCCGATACTTCTCTGGTCCTGATAAAATTTGTGAAAATCTTCGCTGCAGACGTTGGCATTCCTGGCCAGGTTAAACGAGGTTCGTTTTGTTCGCAAATGCCTTATCTTTTTTTCATTATCTCGAGATAGCTGGGACGTATTCCACCAGTGTCAAGTGGCGAGATGCTGGTGGAGATAAAGCTTTTTTTTTGCGAGAGGAATTATGACGTTCATGATATATGCGGCCTTTCTATCCGGTGTAGTCGCCTCGGTGCAAGCTTAAACGGCCCATATCATCGAATACGCGGTGGCACTGGGGACAAATGTGAGAGCCGTCTCTCCTGCCCTGGGGAAGCCGAAGGTGGTAGGTGTACTGGCAGACGAAAACTTGGTTGCACACGGAGCAGACGCATTGTTGGCTTGTCTCCTCGGTTTCATTCCTTGAAATAGACGGGAAGAAAAATTTTTTTTCAATTACATTTTGCCTGCCGGTTGCACCAAAACAAACTCAATACACTTATTAGCGAAATAACTAATGGAATACTTATTTCTTGCGCTCCGTTCCAAAAGACGGAGACATAAAAACACGGACTGGTGGGCAAATGCAATACCAGCTACTAAGTAGCCCATTTTATTGCCCTTTCGAATAATGAATACGTGGGGCCCAATGCTTTCTTTGTTTATTATGATGAATCGTTTGGTCTAAATGGAGAACCCTCAGATTCGAACCATAGGGAGTAAGCATGCCAATTCAATATTTCTAAGTATATAAATGAGTTTCCTTTCATCTAACGTAAATTTCCGTCATTTTCGTAGGACAGTAGAAATAGTTCTTGGTAACTTCCGAAATTAGTCACATTTAGGAAAAAACGAGAAGAAAGGGGATTAACTTAGGGGCCCGATTTTTATTAGTCATATCATAAGAAGATAACAAACACTGACACCAAGGACAACATAGGGGAGATTACTTGTGCTTAATAAATGAAATAAAGAAACGATGAGGTATAATGGAAATGAAAGTGAATGAAAAAACAACTTGCCGCAGGTGGGGAACGATCCCGCAACCTTCGCATTTCGCGTGCGATGCTCTACCTACTGATCTACCGCGGCGCTGTTTCCGCATCCTCTAAATAAAAAGAAAGAAAGACGAGTTATTCGAGCAAATTTGAATAGAACAACAACAGAGCTTCGATCTATCAGCATTGGCCCGTGTTTTAGACCACATTAAAGATTAGCGAGCATACATATCTTGCCCCTCAGGACAGGCCTCACCTACAACTTTGAATACAATGTCTCTGCTGAAGGCCTACTTCATTTTCACGTCCCCAGGACAGCAATGCCCGGTGTATGTCCATTGTAACAATCTTGTCATTAATTCTTGAATTGCGCGAGCAGGCAGTTATGTAGAGAGCGGATTTCTCCAACCTGCCCTAGAAAGCCGGCTAACTAGGTTAGGGCGAATATTCAAAGTTTGGAATACGAACCGAATAATACACGCAAAATAGGTAATGTGAACTGCGCTCACGGCGGAAACCCACAACTAACTTGTGATATTTGGCAGTCTAATCATGTAGAAGTTACATTTTTTTTTACGCTATACCTAGAGAGATTTTCCTTACAATGGGACCTTCTACACGTGTCTACAGGACAGAAGTCCTTGAGCCACGGTTTTTTTTTATGTGAAGGTTTTTCTTGGTAACTTCATACGAATTTTGCGAACGTGGAGTCTGCATGGGTATCTATCTGACCTCCTGTTCAAACAATTACATTGTGATTTCTCCAATGTCACAGTGTGACAAGTGGTATCAAAAAGCTGGTCTGAGCGAGACAAGAAGCGAGGATTAGTCGCACGATCGGTAAAATTAGGCGCACAGGTGTAATTATCCCCAATATATTCGAAAATTAACCATATTGCACCACAGACTTCGCTATCCCCGGGATCATGCCACCTAGCTGGCGTCTTGACCAAAAGGTAACAAAATAAAGGCGTGTCAACCAAATCCGCTGCAATAGAAGTCAACGTCGGCGTACATGCACGTGGAAAAAGCGAATGCAGTAAACTCGTCACGAATAAAAGAGATAAGGTCCGGCAAGAATTATAAGGTCAGGCATTTAAACGAGCGAAATAACGCAAAGTAATTCTAAATTTTAATGCAGCTATGCAACGTCGGATCTCCTTTCTCTGCAAAATGAGCAGACGGAGCCAAGGACCCGCCTGGTTTTTATGTACTTTTCGTGATAGTGTACGTGGCGGTAATGTAATTCCTTTAACGATTTCTTCAACTACAACGCGTCTTTGTACTCAATTGTAATAGACAATCGTAGACAAAGTAGATAAATAGCCAATCGTAATAAGCCTGCACATTGACGATTTGGTCGCTACCGACGCTTTAACGCAAGCAGGTAAGTGGAACATGGCGGGACGCCGCAGTGATAGATTTTTGCGCTTTCTCGTTGAACTACGAGTCACGAGATGTCGCTACAAACGATTTTTCTGCCATACCGCTGCCTGATTACCCAGCTTTCTGCGAACGCTAATGCGTTCATGCGGACAAGACACAACTCTTGTTCCTGTTTTTGAATTGGTTTTGGGTGACCAGTGTCAAGATACTGTAATGTCTACTGCAATTGCAACAGTTCCCGGACAGAATATAATGTATTCTACGCTGCTAGCTTCAGCATATGAGACTGAGGCTTCGATGAGTTTGTGATGTTGAATAGAGATCAAGAATCTTCTTAAATCAGTACCCAACGAACTGGTTGATTCGTTTCTTTATTCGCTTGGGTTTCCACGCGGCATGATGTCAATGTGAACCTAAATCTAAGCATGTCACGCATTTGTGCATGGGAACAGCAAATTATGTGAAGCGTTCGGCACGCGCTGTGTTTTGCATTTTGATTTTTCAGGACGTGGAATTTATGCTAGCACAGCAGACACCTGGTCAATATAGCCGCTTTTGGACGCATTGGCTCGCTCACCAAGAAAATGTTTGGCTGTTGAGAGCGACCACAACTTCACGCAGGCATGGGTATATTCCGTTCAGTATGGTGCCTTAACCTTAGGCTTTGTTATAGTACTGAAGTCACTTCTGTGCACCAACGTTATAATATGAATTCTATATATATGATAATGTGATAGGAATGCTAAGGAATCAATTCATGCTGTGTAGGCGTAGTTATGCCAATCCTGACAATGATAAGACATTACAGCTGCTCGGGTGCAGCATGAGGTCCCTAAGACATTTCTCGGTCGCATATTTTCTTTCGAAGTAAATGTCTGCAAGGGCGGCGATAAAAAAAAATGATTTCTCGTATTTTACTGGCCGGAACGACGTTCTGATTACGAGGCACACCGTAGTGGCGGAACTCTGGGTTAATTTCAAGCGCCAGTTTTTCTTTAACATGCCCCAAATGTACGGCACAGGGGCTTTTTTTTTTGCATTTCGCCGTTCATCAAAATGCGGCCGCCGCGGCCGGGATTTGAGCCGGCGACCTCGTGCTTAGCCGCAGAACAGCAAAGCAACTAAGCAACCATTGCGTGTGGGCTTGGCGACGTGGGCTCCTCGGTTGTTCGTGAAACGACATGCAGCGTAGAGTCTTTTTTGACACTTCTATTTTGTCTCCAGTTGCTGGTCCCTTTCCACGGCAGCGAATTGAATAGATGCCTAGCACGCGAGCACCACGCCGTGCCTGATCGTCACGCTGGTCAACACGAAAGGACTTGTCCGCCGGGTGTGTGCGAAGCGACAATACCACGAATGGGAATCTTACTCCCCCTTTGTCCCGCGTTCACCCCCATCTGGGCCAAGGCAAGGCCCTGCTTGAGGAGCGACGTGGGCGCTTGGCCACCTCTAGCCCGGCCGTGGCCAAGGAGTGGTTTCCCCCCGGTGTCCCCTTGTGCAAGTTGATATGATGGGTCCTGACAAGACCATCTACCAGGAAGCAGCAGAGACTGCCCGGATGGGGGAGTGCTAGCGAGCCGTCTCATGTAGTCGCATCTTCTCTGCCCTTGCGTGCAGGCGCACGCAAGCTGAACGTTCTTCTATTTCTTTTTTTTTTGTCTTGGAGTGCGTCGCTTACCCGTAACGATGTATTAAACTTCTATTATTTGTTTTTACGTCACCTCGTCTTCCCTGCCGAACCCCCGCTGACGGTCAACCTATGGTTTGAGCTCCAAGCAGACGCTGTTTAAGATCACGAAAGCACGCCCCAATAACGCTGCACAAAACTGGCGTTCATATCCTTGCGTTTAATTTCATCCTGAACGTAATTCGCGTGACAAACCCGAGCGAAAAAAGAAGCTTTACATCTTGAAGGAACTGCAGCAGTGCCTCTGGATAAGAGTGTCCAACGCCCAACGGTGGCGGTCGTAGTTTTCTGATAGGCCTGATCTTCCACTTACTTAGCAGGACGTATGTGGAAGTACATTAAGAATATACATGCTACTTGACTCAAATGAACGAGATGAAAGGGGTTAACCGACGGGCCCGAATTTTATGAGTCATGTCATAAGAAGCCAACAAACACTGACACCAAGGACCACACAGATGGAATTAAATAAATGATAAATCAATGGAAATGAAAGTGGATGAAAAAACACCTTGCCGCAGGTGCACGTGGAACGATCCGACAACCTTCAAATTGTTGGCAAGTTGTTTTTCCATCCACTTTCATTTCCAATAATTTATCGTTTCTTTATTTCATTTATTAAGCACAAGAAATTTCCCCTATGTTGTCCTTGGTGTCAGTGTTTGTTGGCTTCTTATGATCTGACTAGTAAAACTCGGGCCCCTCGGTTAACCCACCTTTCTTCTCGTTCATTACATAACGAGGGTCTCGAATCCGGCAACGTTGATGCCTTCAGGAAGCATGTGAGGGTTTATGGGCCGGTTGCCTACACCCAAAAAGATCACGTTCTCGTGACGCCTGCGGCAGAAAGGATGTTCCACGTCCGCCGCCAAAGTTTGTGAGTAGTGGCGCTGGCTAGCACTCCCAAGGTTCCACTAGGAAACAAATACCCAAGAAAGCGGATTGGGAAGCGGCGCCGGGACAGCTCAATCGGTAGAGCATCGCACGCATAATGCAAAAGTAGTGGGATCGCTCCCCCAACTGCTGCAAGTAGTTTTTTTTTTTCATCCACTTTCATTTCCGTTAATTTATCGTTTCCTTTATCTCATTTATTGAGCGCAAGTAATTTCCCATATGTTGTCCTTGGTGTCAGTGTTTGTTGGCTTGACTCGAATAAACTTTTTTTTTTTTGAAGGACACACTCGGGATCACCTTGCACCGCCTTCAGATGTGGACGAGACCTCCCTTGGGACCGGGCGTGGGCCAGATGTTTCGGGGTCCTTGCCGCTGGACTGCGATGAAACTGAAGAACCGGCGCTCGCTTTCTTCGCCGAGTCTGGACGAGCCGAGAAAAATAAAAAAAAGCAGGCGGGGATTATTCGTCACATTTTGCGACGGCGATTCGAAGCCCGCTAGCATTTGCCCAAGCACTGAGCGTGCCAGTTATTTCTAGCCGAAGTATCGCACTGGGAGGTGCGGGCCGTCAGCGGTCTTTTTTAAACGTACGCCTTGAATGTAAGAAAGCATTTGGCGGCTTAATCGCGTATCTATTGGCTCTACTTTAGCATTATTGTTGTATTAATGATTGCTCATTCATGCGACCTCCCGACAGCGAAAGAGAAACATTTTGGAGTTAATTGGGCCCTCATCTCGAACGTTAGTTACGTAGTGTCTGATAGGTACCGTTCTACAGTGACTATACACATAGCATTGATCGAAGACCTAAAAGAAGAAATCAGTTTGGTTTGCTGACCCAGCAAGCCATGGCAACTGATGGCGACGGATATGGTGTTGCAGTTTTTAAGCCCAGCAGACCTGCACAAGCACCTCTAGCCTGAACTGATGTTTGCAGTGCTACAAGTAATTCTGTGCGGCGATAGCATGCCGCGATATACAGGATGTGACACGTAACTTGAACTAAGGATTCTTTTCTCTTTTTTTTGTCGGTTAGCCGCAGCTGAATGGAACTTGCGGCATATGGTTTGCCGTAGTGTGGCTCTTCTTCGGGTATTTTTTTCTTTTTTGTATTCCGCCTAATTAGTTAACTAAGATGAATAAGGCAAATTTTTTTATTATTCACTTTAGGGCCAATTGCGCTTCGTCGAGTTGTAGATGGGATTCAGAAACGACCGATCGAATATTTCGCCGCACAGTTTGCATTTCCCAGAAAGCCCGCGAAATACGAAATAAAACCGCGTGACAGCGCCCACGCGCCATCGTATCGCAGCGCCCTCAACCGCGCTTCGTGCGAACGAACGGTGCGCGTGGACCGCGGCAAAGTGACCGGCCACGGCTCTGGGCATCATCGGCTTCACAGTGAGTCAGCATATTTGTCGGTGGCACACGGAAAGGAAGAGCCGTCGTCCCGGATAAGCGATAGGCTGCATTGCAAGGTTGATAGCGCTGCAATACGATAGCGCGCGAGCTCAATCGCGTGGTTTCCTTTCATGTTTCGCGGGCTGTCTTCCAACGCCGAGATAGAGCGCCACATCTTGGCAATCAACATTCGTTACCGCAACTTGTGGTGCCAGTGACCACAGCTAGATTTAATCTGCCGGACGTTTGGAAAGGACCAGCGCGGGAGGGGAATCGCCACCTCATGTCGGCCCTTGCTGTCCAGTACTGGCCTCCCCAAGAAGTCATTTGTGAGTGAACTACCTTGGGGAAAGCTAAAGTCGTTTGTAATACTTGTCTTTTATAGCTGTGGCCAACTTCAACTAAATACGTCATAAGGAGCAACACAAGGGTCATCAAAAACGGTAGAGAGAAAAGGGAAGAGAAAAAAATTGTTAAGCGACAAAGGACAAACAAATAATAAAGAACGCGTATCGAATCCCTTAGGGACATCTACTCTTTTCCTGAATCTATTAGGACAAATTAAGCTACCGTGAAGGACGCAGGAACTCAGCAAAGCCAGATCCGAACGAGATGGACCCAAGGTCTTACCCAACTCCTAGGTTTCCCGACATGTCATGCTTCATGCTCCGAAAACCAAATCATGAGAGGAAAATTCCTTCCGCGGATCGAAGCAGCTCCGTAGAGGAGCATACTTTGCTGCCTACTCACGTGCCTTGTCATTAACCACCCTTACATTGGCATCCCATACGACAGCCAAATCGACCACCAACAACACTTCGTCCACAGCCTCGATGACTATGCCGTTCTATTCATTAAGCTGCGTTGAACGATTTTTTTAAAATCCTTGGTTAAAGTTACGTGAAACACCCTGTGCAGTAACCGGCGGTGATTGTGTGTCCGTGCTTTGTTTCTCTCTCTCTCTATCCTGTCTTCTCTAATTGCCTCCCATCCCCCTTCCCCAGTGTAAGGGTAACATACCGGATTTTCCATTCTGGTCAACCTCCTTTCCCTGCCTCCTGTCCCTGCTCCGCCTTGGCACCCTCTCCTTGTCGCATGCTCTTTTTTTTTCTCGTGCTGTACCACACAATCTAAAATGATGATGATGATTGATGTTTATTGGCGCATGGGCATCTAAGGCCAAAGAACACCAGGACATGTGTTTTGATTAATCAAGATTGTAAGTTTAGACTATGACATAAAAGAAAGGCTGTATAGAGGCCTACCCGTAAGCTAGATCTATAAATACTAGTACATCAATTCTAAAATAGTTAATAAAATAGATATAAGGCCTTAAATGCATTCGCTTCAGGCACACATGTTAAATTATTCTGGGTTGTCCGAGTCCCTTGCTTTACAATTCTTGCTTACGCAAGAAGCTATAAAGTTAACTTGACCAAGATAACTAAGCACTGTTTTAAAATTAAAAAGTGCATCCTCTGATAAGAACATCGAGGGATGGGGGTGGAGGGGGGGGGGGGGTGAGGGTATATGGTGTGAGTAAAGTTCTCTAAAATGACCCACTCGCTCTCGTGGAAGTTCAGGACATTGGATGAGGACATGTAAGACGGTTAAGCTCTCACCGCAGCGTGTGCACGTCGGTGGGTCAGTTGCAGTGAAGAGGTATTTGTGTGTGCTATACGTGTGTCCTATACTGAGTCGTGCCAGGGTGACTGCGATGTGTCTATCAAGCTTCAGTGGAAAACATTTGGTTAACTTCGGTTTAAGCAGGTGCAGCTTATTTTCAACTTGCTTGTCCCATTCAGCTTGCCAATGGTTACTGAGCGCCTCTCGTACCGCAGGTTTCATATCTACACCAGGTCACAATCTAAAATGGAAAACCAGCTAGCCCAAACCAACGCGCTTCTAAACGCATGCTTTCACTAACTCCATGCAGTATACACCAAAAGCTAGTATCAGCGCACCAGAAGACAGGCTCCTCCATTTTCCGTCCCTAATCGCCCTGCGCAGAATGGCGACTAAATGGGCAGGCTTTTCCATTCTCGAAACACAGTCGGCTCTCGTCAGGTTGGGGCGGTCGTCCATCATCAACCGACCAATCGGCAGTGTTGAGCTCTAGTGACGCCACCTGGAGCAGCTTGTTGACATCCTCCACCGCCGAAATACATACACCGGAAAGGCAAAACGAGGCGCACAAGATTTTTTTTTTTTTTATTGTCGGGGAGGGCGTTTGGTAGCATTGCCGAATTCGCGAAAGACGACTGTGGTGGCATTCTGTACGCCATGCGCGTGTTCATTTGTAAAAAAAACGAATGTGAGATGGTTCAGGGGCGTTAAAAAAAAATTTCCGATCTGCTTTGATAGGGTCTGTGTATAAACTCGCCTGGCGTGTGGCGAGGGCCACAGTCGCTGCCACCATCAGGACATCGACGAAGTCTTCCATCCTCGCGCTGCCATTGGTGCTCGTCTTGTGCGTCCTTCGATTCCTTGGATGCATCACCCTCCTCGGCGACCGCTTCCTCGTAGGCGTGCATGGCCAGGTGTCGTCTGTAGCGATGAAAGCGGCTGAAGAACGTCCCGCACAAGCCACAAACGTTGCCTCTGGCGTCGACCGGCTTGCTCTGGACTTCCTTCGTGCCATTGGGAATCCTGCATGAGAAGTTTCAGGTTTGTAGAAGCTACGCTTGCCAAGTAACACAGGAAATTCTGTAGATGATTTCTTCCTTTTTTGTTGTTAACGAAAGAACTGTGGGGGCGGAAATTTGTAAATACTCCAGGGACTCGGGGCTCCTGCTATATCCTCATCGGGGGCACAGGGGGAATGGACCGAAACATGAACATGGTCGCGTGGCAAAATGTGCGAAGGGCTTCCACTATGGACGAAGTCTTCGCATTGGGCAACGTGAATACTCAAATGAACATTGGTCATTAACAACTCTGTTTTCTCGAACCATTTAAAGAGAGAAAAAAAAACATGAGCCATTTCACTCTGTGAAAGTGGTTGATCAGTGAAGTTGGTTAGCACACGACACGGAGATGTCAAATAATTTTGAACAAAGGTATGAGCTCATTGTCTTGATGGGTGGTCATTAGTTCACTCGCAACTGCAATCACATTCTATGATAATGTCACATCGATGCGCGCACGCCGCTGGGTGGTCGGTTGGGCCGGATCGACGGGGCGTCGCAAGGGATACGTCTGCAACACGGAGCGCGGAAACCGCTCCCTTTTCGGTACCAACACATGCGCATTGAAATCACCGACAACTGGAGTAGTGTCATTACAGCTAATTCACACGGAGTAGCCATTAACTTTACAGGACTATGAGTCAATGCATTTTTTTGCTTGCTTACGGGAGTATGAATGCTTAAGGGAGTATGAACCATTGATGATGATAGTTTTTGTTCACGGAGAACAAAAATGCACGAAACCCTAGCCAAGTACAGCTTTTCTAAAAGTTAAGAACATTCTGTACCGCCCACACAGCACACGATATTCTGCACCACCTCGATATTAATTTTTCCTTTTGCAACGTATAATCCAATTTCCGATTCCAGGAAATTTAATTCTTGCCAATGCACCATGCGGGTAGATAGATAGATAACTAGATAGCCTAGATAGGGTAGATAGATAGATATATAACTAGATAGGGTAACTAGATAGCCTAAATATTCTGCGCTACAGCTGAGGTCTGCGTGGTCAACAACAGCACCACGATGCAAGCCCCATCAGCCAATAACCAATAATGAAAGAATTTCGCATGCCGGCCGACAGCGCGAGCCATTTTGCACTCCGGCAAAGCTGACGCTTGGTTGTCAGCTGCGGTTCCAGCAAAATCGCAGCGATCAGCTTAGCAGCATGTCAGCCGTACACAACAGGCTGTCTACAATTAGAGAACAAAATTTCACGCTTGGAGCGACGCTAAACAGGGCACGGTTCGTTTCAGTGGCACTTGAAACATTTACCCCGGTTGAACTTTTCTGTTTCCTGCAAGATTAGTTACCAAAATAAAGGAAATGACAGTGGTTGCTTTGCGGAACAGCGACCAGTGGGACTGTTCTTCGCAATCGTTTAAGAGATTGATCTGTGTAGCGCGCTCATACGGATTCGACGATAGTTACGAGCTTGCAATTTCAACCGCCTTTTTGCGGACACAAGTGACAGTTCTCGACAAAGGTGACACAGGCTCCCCTTTCCCACAGCAGCCACCGCTGGAGCATGAAGGTCTGAGAGAGAAGAGGAGCACTGTCGTTGACGAGAGCGACAACAGAGCATGTAATACATGAGACGCTCGAAAGCTCTCGCATGATGCCACGTGCATCACGAAGAGGGGAAAGCGGGGCTAAAAACTAACTCGTAGATTTATGCACCTTCTTGCTTTACGTGCACATTCTAAGTCGAAATAACAGATTGCGTAGAAAAGTCATGGCTGTTCTGCGGAAGCAATTAGTCATGCCGCCTTCGGAAAACTATAATTTCAGAAGCAATGAAGCAGTGCCACTTGGTTTTCTTCATTTCAAATATGCTTTCTAGGAGGGGTATAGTGCTGGATAGGACAGTCACGTGTTTTCACTCACATTTCTGTAACACTAACAACTGTGAGGCTAAGTTAATTTTTTTTTGGTAATGAAGAGTTAGAAATATAAAAAGAACCTCCACTTGTGCTTGACAACATTTCTTCCCAGAAGCTACTTGGAAAGTATGTTTTGGCGAAGCAGTTTGGAAGTGGCCCTAAAGTTTTCCCTAAGGTTTTGTTCAGCCACAAAGGGGGCAGACTGAGAAAAACAAGCTCGAGGATTTCAGAGCATGCTATTTCAATTTAAGACCAAAAATAATTAATCTGAGTGCCTTCCTCCATAAGATGAGGCTCCCGCCCCTCTTCATTTCTAACTTTCTCTGGGGAAATTTCTTGAAGTCGTCCTCGTTTTCTTTCTAATCTTGTTGTGTTTCTTCCCATCCAAGCTTCTGTATCGGTTTTCAACCGGATCTGAATTTGCCGTAGAGTTCTGCTTTCCTTTTGTAGTCCTTGCTTTTCGGTCCACTGTACTCTCGATGCAAGGTATCCTACTGTCAAAACGCGCTACAGAAAAAACAACAATTTTCTAGCGCGGGCATTCTCTCCATGGCCGCCCTGCGTTTGCATCTTTAATACAGCGTTCATAGGAGCCCTTCACAGCAAGTTCGCGCACCTGTAACGAGAGTTGACTTCAAAGCGATAGCGTTCAGGGCCCCGTGTCACAAAAAATGGCTGTGGCTTAGGTAAGGTTAAGCCCAGGATGCGAAGCATACTAGCCTTTATTTTAGTTGTTGAACCACTGTTTAGCCTGGTGAACTGCTGTTGCTTGGCTATATTTGGTTCGGCTAGACGAAGAAACAACTCATGCATTACTTCTTCGCCTTCAAGAGTGGAACGCGACAGCGTTCCCGTCGACCCGCCAAGGGGTGTAAGACAATGGGCTACAGGGCAGCGACTTCGCGCCCCGCATTGGACGCGGTGAGCGTCGAGCAAAGCAGCGTTCGGCGCGGCAACGAAATGTGCGCCTGAGCAAGAGACGCACGCCTTAGAAACAGCGCGTTTCTAAGGCAACACCGCATTCACTAGAGGCGCTTTTGTACCGCTTTGAAGCGTTGTACTCGTGGCTCAGTGGTAGCGTCTCCGTCCCACACTCCGGAGACCCTGGTTCGATTCCCACCCAGCCCGTCTTGCAAGAGTTGAGCCAAAGCCACTTCTCCTCTGTCGTGACGTCACGGTGTCACGTGATTTCATGGTCACCGCCGCGCCTGAGGAGCTGGGTTGAGCCCTCGTAATATGCTTCGCATAAAAATCCGGCGTCTGGCGTCCAGCGTCGACTGTGGCTTCGGCAAAAATCATTCCGCACCACACATACCCAACCAGGCTTCTATCGCCAAAGTTGCTCACACGTTGTCTTACACTCTTTACAAAATTATTCCTCTGAATTTTGAGATCAGCCCACAAACAAATGTCACGCAAACAAAACGCCGACAGTGCGTATACCTTTGGTGTTAGATCTTCTCATACTGAAATATTCAAAGTACGAAACAATGAAAGGAGATCGGCCCTCGCAAGAGGCCGCATGTCGTTCGCCGCCAGCGTTTCCCGGTAAACGTTGCGGTTACGTAGGCTGCATTTTCCGGGAAGCGTGAAAAGCAGTCAGGGATCTTGGAATGCTATCGCGTTGCATTCTCAGAAGCGAAGCCTAAACGTCCTCCAATGTTTCGCTACTATGGCGCAGATTGCAACCGAACTAGGCGATGAGCTTATTTATACGTCTAGGAATAAAAATAAATAAATACCTGGAAATACCAAACAAAATTAGGATTAAGTTTTCTGGGGAAAATCGTAATTTCTGCAGACCCGCCTCTCCCCCTAATGCTGTGAAACATTGGCGGCTATGATGTGTTTCCGGCTTAACCATCACTTCCGGCGCATGCAGTCCGCCAAAGCATAGGTTTCGAGATCTGTTACTGTAACTCAGAGGCGGAAACAGTCGCTGAGGCTTAGATTTTAACACGCGGCCGGTAACTCGCCTGCGCGAGTACGCACCCTTTGCGCCGTCGCCTTTGTACCGGTGGTAAATGTGGCTAAAGCGATAACGGGCGAAGGCATCAAAGAAAGTGTGTTAGCTTGAAAAAGAAATAAAGCTATCGTGGGGTCGCAACATTCAGACGGGGACGGGATGCCAGCGAAGCTGTTTAGGCTGCATACATGGGCTGCATACATTATGAAATTACACACTTTTGTTTTCATACGGCACCACACTACGCCGACACTAGCGCCGCCTCGGTCACCACACGTCCTGTGCATCTGCCGCAACCGCTGCTGCGGCGGCGTTGGCACATCCAACGCACGTGACGTCATAACCGCCGAAGTGCAGGCCAGGTGCACAGGCGCCGTCACCACACTGTTTCAACCCCTCTAATTATTCGTCAAACAGAGTTTAAAACAAATAAAGCGCATGAAAGCCAACTTCCTACACTAAGTGCACGTTCTAATATACAGGGTGTACCGGCTAACTTTAGCCAGAGTTTAAAAATACGCAAATCCCACGTAGCTGGACAGAACAAAAGCAATGTTGTTTGCCGTCGCATGAAGATACTCAAACTATCTTTTTCATGCCGCATAATTAGATAATTATTCCTAATTAGTTAAACTACCCATAAAGCTTTCAATTGCGCAGTCCGTGCTACATAAAGGTTTTTTCCGAGTGTGATAGAAGCCCGCTAACACACACACACACACACACACACACACACACACACACACACACACACACACACACACACACACACACACACCGACCTTATGTGGTTCTATTTGGACCCAGGATAATAAAAACAGGACTCGTTGAAACAATTGTAGAATGTGGAAAGCGATGCCTTCCTTTTTGAAATTTTCTTGTCTTGTTTGTCTGTCTTTTCCGTCCTTTACTCCATCCCCCTTATCAGAGTAGGCAGCCGGACACTTAATCTGGTTAACCTCTCTGCTCTTCACCGCTTTTTGCCTTCCTTCCTCCGTGCTTGTTTGGGGGGGGGGGGGGGGGGAGGTGAAGGGGGCTTTGTCGGAGTGCTGAAGACTGCTTCACGTCCGCGGCGGGTCAGCCCGGTATCGAACAATCTCCGGGATCGGCACACACATTCCTGTCGCCTACACGGATGCAAGCCGCCCAGGTTATACCCTCCCTGGTAACGCATGCGTGCGATGCATAAAGCGTTCTAGGGGGAAACAGCTTCGCTGCGATTCACAAAACGTTCGGACTTACCTTGCGTCGTCTTTCAGTGAGAGGGATGCTCCATTGACAACCGCGTTACTGCTTCTTGCGGTCGCGTCGTTGAGGCTGGTGGAAACCGGCAGCAGGGGACCGGCCCTTGCGTGCTTGGCAATACCTGTACGCAAAAAGGAATGAACTTGCGCGAGGTGGGGAATTTAGGCTTTTTAGCGTCAGGTGCACGTAGTTGGTCTTGTCCTGGTCCGCTGCTACTCGTATAGTGAAACATGGTCCGACAGCCGCAATCCTTGCACTGCGCAGCAATCCCTCCTCCTGTCTTAATCTTAGCGTTATATGCATATACATCAGCCTGTTTGCCCCACGTAATGTCGGGCAATGCCTCCTTTACTAGATGCCTGCCGCGTGACCCGCGAAGCTGGTTCCTGCCCCTCTCCTCTTTACTCTTCCCCACCCGGGTTAACCCGGGTTGGCTGCGAGTGCTAGCTGCGGTGGCCGCTGGAAACCTAAATCATGTAGCCCAGCCTCCGAGATTTCAGCGGCGTCTGTTGCAATCCCGGAGGCAGGACCCACAATCTCTCGTCAAGCGATTGGTCGAGCGCGCGCCAGCCTAGTAATCGTCATTTCCTCCGCAACAGGAAGTGGGTCGGCTGCGAGCGCCGTCTCTCTGCGACTACCCTGAACTACGGGAACCTCCGCTCCAATGGGAAGACTAGCGACGCGGCAGGCATCTAGTAAAGGAGGCATTGTGTCGGGCATACGATAAGGGTCCACCATGAGCGAATTATCTGCAGCGCAGTTAGGGAAAAAACCGCATGGCTACCACTGCACATCAGAGACAAGTCTAATAGGAAGACTCCTTTTGTGTGGATACTATAGGGCTATGAATCTGTGCAGCAAGATGTAATTTCTCACCTGTTTCATGCGTGCTTATTTACCCTGTTCTCCTTTACACATCTACTGCCGAGCCATGGAGGGCTACGGAGAGCACAGAGTTCTGAGCAACTGCTCCCGTGTCCCTCCATTCTGCTCAGCGGAGCATTGGCTGAATAAACAATTCGTTCGTGGAATCCCCAACCACATCGGGGAGGGGAGAACGCGAGAAACGTGCAGGGAAGTAGTAGGCCAGCTCAAGAACGGTTCAACCTTGGCACCATCTGTTTCATCTTTCCAAAGTCGTTGCCCCGCTTCAGATCCAGTGGATAAACAAAAATGGCCCACTACACCTCGCCGTCTCCACACATTGAATCAATCATTCATTCGTTCAGCGTGATACTGCAGATGTCACTTGCGCGTGGCACGGCGGATTGGCGCACAGTTTCATTACGAGTTGTCGCATTTACTGGCACCGAAGCTTAATTGCGTTGACGAGGAAATTTATCGCTGCGCCGTTTAGATTTTGACGCAATTCAGTGCACACGGCGGAGTGCAGATCACTCAACTGAACAGGTGCAAGAAACCCACTTGCATCACATAGCCTATGCATGATCGAGTGAATTTATAACTTTGAAAAAAAAAAGGCTGCTTATAGTACCCCTGTCTCCCATTTCCTTCGAAGCCAACAAACAATGACGCGAAGGGCGTGACGGGACTAATGCAAGAGTTTTCGCCCACTCTAACTATGTGAAGAAATCCGCGTTGGAAAGCAACACGTTTTTACCGCGAAAGCGTTAAGGAGCCCATGTAGCAGAAAACCCGGCACCTGCGTCCGCCGTCGGACGTCGTTCCGGCAAAAATATTGTCGTAGCGCCCATACCGAGGCCCTTCATGTGACGGGACGAATTTACCTAACTAATTGAACATGAAGCTAAAATACGTGGAAATATCGTAAATTAGGTCTTGCACACGACCTACGGGCATAATAGCTGTCGGATTGTAATTTCGCTACGCGAGAAAACAGAATTATGTTACGCGAAAACACAAAGAAACTCCTTTTCCAGCGTTCCTGCCATTCGCAGACCAGCTGCGACGTCCGCCGTTTGCGCGCGTCGGCGCGCGGCTGTCTCGGGAGCCACGGAATGGCGCGCCCGGTTCCTTGCAACAGCTCCAGATGGCGCTCGCCTCCGCCGCATCGCGGCAACGGAAGACAACGATTTAGGTTTGAAGTTTAGTGTTAGAAAATCAGGTGTTATGGTATTCAATGAAAACAGTGAACAGACAGTGGAGATACAGGGCCAAGAAATACCTCGGGTAACAGAATATAAATACCTTGGTATATGGATAAACGAAGGCAATGGATATATGGAAGCACAAGAAAAAATCATAACTGTCAAGGGGAAGAGAAATGCAGCCATAATGAAGCACAGAGCGCTATGGGGATACAATAGGTACGAGGTCCTACGAGGTATGTGGAAAGGGGTAATGGTTCCAGGACTTACTTTTGGAAATGCGGTTGTTTGCTTTAAATCAGAGGTACAATCAGGGCTCGACGGGAACCAAAGGTCTGTTGGTCGCCTCGCATTGGGCGCTCACGGGAAGACTACAAATGAAGCTGTGCAGGGTGATATGGGCTGGACTAGTTTTGTAGTGAGGGAAGCGTGCAGTAAAATTGAGTATGAAGAACGGCTGAGGAATATGGAAGAAAGTAAATGGGCGGGGAGAGTGTTCAGGTATCTGTACAGGAAAAACATTGATTCACAGTGGAGGAAAAGAACTAGGAAGCTCACCAGCAAGTATGCGGCCTGTAGGGTGGACAACCCAACAACAAAGGTCAAGCAGAAAGTCAGAGAAGCTGAATTAATCTCATGGATGGCGGCAATGGAAAAGAAACCTGCCATGAGGAACTACTTAAGAGGAAAAAGCGAAATCAGGAAAGAAACCATTTATGATAACTCAAAGGGAAGCTCATTACTTTTCGAAGCGAGATCGGGATGCCTTAAAACACGCACCTATAAAGCGGGATATAAGAAGGAAGAAGAAGCATGTGCTGGCAGTGGTAAAGCTAGGGAAACTACGGAGCATGTTTTATTAGAATGTGAAGACATCTACCCAGCGGTCGATTTAGGCACCACTGGCCTCCTTGAAGCCCTTGGGTTCAGAAGGAGCAGTGGTAAAGCAAACATGTCCGCAATAGACATTAGTAAGAGGCGACTGGAGGATTGGTGGAAGAAAAGTAGGGAAACGACAAAAGACGGAGACGTGCAAAAGCACAGTTCGCAATAGGGGATCAGAAAATTTGGGCGTGGTAGTTCATAGTGTGTTTTTTTTTGTCTTTTTTCATTGTTTAACCTAGGTAGAATATTAGGCAGTATAGTAGCAAGAGCTTGGTGGCGCAACCTACCACCCCGTTCCAAAGGGGACGCTCATAACATCCATCCATCCATCCGCGGCCCACGCAAGAGGCCGCGTTTCTACCAGAAAGGCCGACTCCGAGCATAGCGTTCGCGGCCCTCGTTTCCCGGTAAACGTTAGGGTTACATACGCTCCAGTTGCCGGGAAGCATGAGAAGCAGTCAGGATTCCTTGAATGCTATCGCGTTCCACACTTATAGGCGAAGCTTAAGCGTACTCCAAATTTCTTGAATTGGCAATAAAGCATACTAAAATATGCTGATTAGGCCGTATTTTTACCTGGACCGTTACATTGTGAAAATGGAGCCACCAAATAGTCAGAACGTCAATTTTTTTTTCCGTTTCTCTCATGATGTTAACAGAAAATTTAGGTTTTATGTCTTCCCGGAGTATTTTTACCATACAGTACAAACACACCAAGACCATGTTGTGAGTATAATCCTCGTGGAACGATAATTTTTTTTTTCTCGCAAATAAATATTAACTACACTGAAATTGCGGACTTTTTTCTCGTGACTAAAACAGTGTAAATTAAAACGAAAGGTAATGCATTACAATAATTTAATTATGGGGTTTTCCGTGCCAAAACCACTTTCTGATTATGAGGCACGCCGTAGTGGAGGACTCCGGAAATTTCGACCACCTGGGCCGCTATTTTGTAGCGATGCCTTATGCCTTATTCTATGCTATTCTTATCATCCACCACACACGGCCGCCTGATCCCGTTGATAATGTGGGGAGACCATCGCTCTGACCACTGGCCAAGCGCGAAAAGCCTGAAAAGGCATAGAATCGGAAAAGGCATCGTTACAAAATACCGGCCCTGGGGCTCTTTAACGCGCACCTAAATCTAAGCACACGGGCGTTTTCGCATTTCGCCCCCATCGAAATGCGGCCGCCGTGGCCGGGATTCGATCCCGCGGCCTCGTGCTCAGCAGCCTAACACCATAGCCACTGAGCAACCACGGCGGGTGCATTACAACAGTCATAAAAGAGTTCCGTCTGCAAAATGTAGAAAAGAAAATTGGCAGAAATACGTCCAAGCAATACTTTCGTACAGATTTCTCTGCTTCACAATATTTCACTTGTGTGTGCAACCATCCAAGCTCATTCACAGCATCAGAAAATTATTTTCAGAAATCGCTCGAATAATTGCTTGCCGCATTGAGGTAAATTATGTTCTTTTCGGGTAGAATCGGAGATGGTGTAAAAAGGGCCTAGTACACTTGAGATGGAATGAACGATATGTATAAGCACGGCAGTTTTTGTGTGTGTATGTGTGTGTGTGTGTGTGTGTGTGTATGTGTGTGTATATGTGTGTGTATATGTGTGTGTATATGTGTGTGTATGTGTGTGTGTATGTGTGTGTGTATGTGTGTGTGTATGTGTGTGTGTATGTGTGTGTGTATGTGTGTGTGTATATGTGTGTGTATGTGTATGTGCGTGTGTATATGTGTGTGTATATGTATGTATATGTGTGCGTGTGTATATGTGTGTGTATATGTATGTATATGTGTGCGTGTGTGTGTATGTGTGCGTGTGTGTATATGTGTGCGTGTGTGTGCGTGTGTGTATATGTGTGCGTGTGTGTGTGTGCGTGTGCGTGTGTGTATATGTGTGCGTGTGTGTGTGTGCGTGTGCGTGTGCGTGTGCGTGTGCGAGTGCGTGTGCGTGTGCGAGTGCGAGTGCGTGTGCGTGTGCGTGTGCGTGTGCGAGTGCGTGTGCGAGTGCGTGTGCGAGTGCGTGTGCGAGTGCGTGTGCGAGTGTGCGTGTGCGTGTGCGAGTGTGCGTGTGCGTGTGCGTGTGCGAGTGTGCGTGTGCGTGTCAGGACGTTGACGCAATGCTTCACCTGTCAGCTGGCGCTTCACGAACGCGTCGCAATCGGCCCGGATGGCCTCCTCGTACAGGTGCAGGGCGAGGTGCCTTCGGTAATGATGCCAACGGTTGAAAGCCTTTCCGCACTCGTCGCAGTTATGGAGGGGGCTGGTGTCGGCCGAGTTGTTCTGCTTGTCCTTTTCGCCCGTGACCTCAGTGGCGCCATGGGGTGTTCTAAAATAAACGCATATATCTGGATCTCAGACGCTGAATTGCCATGTGTGCCAGGAAATTTAAACAAAAAAATGTTGTAACCTTCGTAACATTGGACACGGAACATTGCATAATTCATGAAACTGGAGCACTAGACGAGAAGAGAGAGAGAGAGAGAAACAACTTTACTGGTCCATTATGAAATGAAACGCGTTAAGCGTCTGATGGGGTGGCTCCCTCTTCGCGGGCTCCATATATATGCTTCCAGGACCACCTGGCCCCAGTGGATCAGTCGGAGCTGGTCTTCCAGGGCGGGGCTGGACAGCATGATCTCCCATCTCTCGTAAAGGGTGGAGATAGTAGGGGGGTTAGTTATGGGTATAGGTGGGGGGTGGTCTATGGAAAAATTGCACTCTCCTATGACGTGCCGAAGGGTGCCTAATGCATTGCAGTGAGGACATGTGTTCTTATGTCTCTCTGGGTATATTTTGTTCTGGAGGCAGGGGTGGGGAAAGGATCCTGCCTGGATTTGCCTGTCAAGGAGTGGTGGGGGTGCGGGAAGGTCTTCCTGCCGTCCCTGTAATATTTGACTATATCTCTGTAATTTGTGATGGGTTGCCATCCCCTTGCCTCCTCCTCGTTGGCCCGGGAGTTTAGCGCTCGGGCCTGTTGATGAGTATATTCATTGCCCTCAACTCAGGAGTGCGCCGGGACCCAAACTAATTCGATTGCTTGTTTAGGTACGCCTTAGCCAGACCAAGGCGGGCAGAAGCGTCCTCCGCAAGCTAGGATGGCAAGAATCGCACTACACCCGCCACGACCAATTACCCGAAAAGTTGAGTGAGAAGTTGGAATGCAAACCACTACCACGCAACATGAACCCCACAAGGCATGCCGGACGACGCGACGCCCGGGCAAGAGACATCTCCAGGACCCTGGAGGTAGACGACACTGTCTTATATACAGACGCCTCTCTATCGAAACGCTCCACGAGGGCAACAGTCGTGGTCACCGGGCTAGAAAAGCTGGTCACCTGCGCATCAATCTACACTCCGTCTTCGGAGGAAGCAGAAGAAGCAGCGATAGCTCTCGCACTCCTGCAACCAAACGTCACCAAGATCGTCACGGACTCACAAGCTGCATACAAGAACTACAGATTTGGCTGGGTGTCCCTTGTGGCACTAAAAATTCTTGGTAGACGAGAACGTCGATGAGCAGGACAGACGCCAGACAAGCGCTAAGTTTTAACAAAATGTTATCATATTAATCGTGTAGATTACATGCACGCAAATTATGATTAACATACTCATCAGTACTTTGTTTAAAATTTCATCAATTGCTGACTTGCACATCCCAAAAATATTACTTGATATGAGGCACGCCGTAGTGGGAGCTCTGGATCACTTCGCCAGACTTTTTTTTTACTTTTTGCTTACGGTGTTTTTGTGTTTAAACGTTTAATTTTAAGACGTATTGCCCGCAAGGTATTACCGTGATACGTAAGATTGCATCCTAGTCATTCAAATCTTGAATGGGCTTCAATTCAAGCATAAATAATTGCTCAGGTAGTTTTGGAGAATTCTTAGGTTAAACTTCAAATAAGCACCACAAAGAACACGACTAAATATTACAATTTGCTCTTTTTAGAATAAGTACTGAGATTGAAAATAATAATAATAAAACAATCTGACATGCACAGAATATGGGTTCCTTTCTGTTTTGTCCCAACTTCTTAAGCTAGGACACAAACACAATAATGCTGATTTGCTGCTCAATTCGCTAATGTAAAAACGGATATGGGCTTACTGTGCAGAGAACCTTTGTGTTTGATCCTTGCATCGCGCACCCTTTTATTGCAATATTTAGGCTCCTAAAGCAAAGGCTGTATGATTAGGAAGCATCCACAAGCCTCCTGATGCTTGACTGTTATGTTCTGTCGGCTTTTATGTGCAAAAAGCCTGCCTAGTCGACGCCTTCAACAGGCACTGGAGCTTTCACGTGGTTCGTACACTACAACACAGTGTTGCACAGTATTGTACAATAACGAATAAAAATGACGCGTTAACGTGAGTTGACGTGAATGAAGACAAGGTCGGGGGTTTTTATAGTAAGCTAATATTTTGACTGGCTATGACGCTCTATAGACGCGTTCATTGCCCATCAGGCGAGGTGGGCCGATCGCGAATTCTTACAAAGGCAGTAATTTATCTACACAAGTTCACCAGAATGTTAAGTGACAGTTTTCCCTTTTAAATGTCATGTTAGTGGCGTTTATAGTTTACCCAGGGCCGCAGGTTAAATTTTGCGTTTTTCGTGAAACACACTCGCACCGCTCCGTATAGATTCATACGTCTGCACTCGCCCGCGCAGCCGGCCGTAGTTACCGAATACTCACAAAGATGGCGCGGCACGCTCAGCTATGGCCATTGTTTCGAGCGCGTTCCCTTTTCCCTCGGCGCAAGCAGCTCAGGGTTGCCAGGCTTGGCGACTTCTCGACAAATCGGCTACATATCGAGGCTCCTGGCGACCGAAAATCGTGGTTGGCGACTTGGCTGTTTTCTGGCTACTTCTAGCTGTGGTTATTGGCATTGGTAAAGTCCAAATCGCACTGCCCCAAAAGCAAGATCTTGAAGGCCATGCCTTCGTGCTTTGCAAGTGGCTGAAGTAGGATTCAGAAGCTGAAAACATGTAGCCGCCATATGGCCAGAGGGTCTCTTCGACTTGTCCTGCGCTGTTCACGATTTCCCGAAACGCTTCACCCGCAATGCACATTGGCCGAAACCATCGCACTTGGCAGTCCGGGACTGTCGAGGACGGATAATTGAATATACCCATTGAGTTTCTATATTGGTGGCGTACAGCAGCCCTCTCCGAGTAACAGGAATTAACTGATCTCAGAGGCTATGCTATTGCGTGCTGCGTTGGACAGAAGCAATTTGGTTATATCCTAATCACACTCCCCAAGCGACGGTTACTTCGACAGTGAATCTCGAAGACCATACCTTCTTGGCGCCAGAAGTGACTGCAAAAACCGATAGCGCGTCAAGGTTCAATCCCCCTGTAAAGAGACACCCATAGCACAGCCCGCGTACATGTGCTCTATATTCACGGCACGTCATGAATTCATGAGATTGGAAGGCTGGTTCCTTTATAAAATAGGCGCACCTATACCACATGCAGTTATAAAGATCACGGTTACTTTGCAGCCTTGCTTCCTCTACAATTTCTCACGTGCGCTGGCACTGCGATTAGTGGGATAGTACGCACTTGCCGTGTCCCGATTTGATGATGTGTTCCCACAACCCTGACTTGTGGTGTTGCAATGTAAAGGCAGATATTATTTGTTTGCAATATAAAGGCCGATACCGTACTCGAGATATTTAATAAAAATATGAACTGTACTTACGTCCGAAGGTCATCGACGCTTCTTGAGGCGAAAAACGCCACATTCGCTAACGTTCCCACAATTACCAAGAATCTAGTCACTCTTAACGGGACAACAAAGCGAAAAGTCATTTCTGCATCCGTAAATTACCTTTCTACGACGCCAAAAAACGCCAGTCTTACCCCAATACGACGCTTGCTAAGCCAGAAAAAGCGCAAGAACGAAAGACGGTAGCGACGCCTCCTTGCAGTTCGCGCACCTGGTCGCTGTGACATCATGGATTTTGATGGCATGTTCTAGGGCCTACTTACATATACAGCGGTACAGATTGACTACATTGTGTTCTAAAGGAACCAAATAATAAACATCGCAAGTTTCGGGAACCTTTAGCCAGCCAACGCGGCCCAAATGCGGAAACATACTTTTGAATTCTTGACGTCCCACTGACGTACGGGCGTCGGGGTTTCGGCGCCAAATTCAAATACTGATATTTCGACCTTCGTTTCCTCATCTAACAATCAAACTATTATTCTAGAATGATTGACTGCAGAGTTCCCAAAGAATGCCTTATTAGTCTAAACTGATTTATTGCTCCGTTTTAGTATCCCTTTAACCTTGCGTCCTTAAGAGGCGCATGCTATACATAGGGTTTGCAGCGTTGGGCGACCAGGACCTCCAAGTTTCCAGGCGTACTGCAGTCGAGTGCTTTCGCTCATAGCCCATATGATGGGCACGAAGACTAAAGGGCTTAAAAATACCTCACTGCAGTTGGCGATAACAGTTTCACACACTCTGGTACGATAACCAACGGTACAAATGAACAGAATTGCGCCGCTAAGTACCGCAACATGAGGCGGGTCACCGTTAAAAGCACTTACAATGCTTCGCGTGGATGTTGAAGAGCCTCACGCTCTCTGAATTTGCGAATACACGCAAAGTGCCTCGAGCGGCCAGTCGCGCGGCAATTTTGCGTGTATTTATGGGCTTCTTTGAGGCTCGGGGAAAAAAACGCCGTTATCTAGCACGTATTGAGCAACAGAAAGCTGTATCGGGAGTTTTTCATGTCGCCCTACAATTTTCTCATTCGCACTTATCATTATAAAATTTGAGAAATTGATCAATTAATTAAGACTAATTAGGCGGAATGAAAAAAACAATGTGAGTTCCTCCAAGCGACGGCAGACAACATTCCCTTGTGTTCTGTCCAGGTACGTGACATTTGCATATCTTTAAATGTTTAGCTGAAGTTACGTGGGACACCCTGTATAGATTGACCCAGCTCAACCCGTTTGTAGCGTGTATCTAAACACGGATGGACAGAGTCCCGCGCCGAGTCTTGCGCGGGACTACTAAAGTGCCACAATCTATGCGCCGACAGCTGGCATGAGATCGAGACAAATATTAGACAGGCACTGTACAGTGCTATGTCATCGTAAGGATGAGCACCGTGAAGTATAGATCTGTTGCAGAAGCAAAGTTTGGGGATCCAAACGGCTGGGTTTACAAAGGAACGCAAATAGGGATACACAAAAGGTAGCGGAAAGGGGTACAAAACAACGCAAGCAGGGAGCAGTGGCTCCACTGCGTAAGGGCCGCATTGGGTGCCCGAAGATGTTTGAGAGCGCAAAATCTAAAACTAGATCCGCCCTTTGTCGGCTCGACCTTGCGTGCAGTCATTAGAGAGTTTTAGTTTAGGGGACGCCAACGGCTTGCGTACGCAAGAACAAGGGGCGACGGTACTGCGCATGCGCAGACCTACGTCATGTGCTGCTCATGCGCAGTACCATCGCCCCTAGTTCTTGCGTACGCAAGCCGCTTGCGTCTCCTAAACTAAGACTATCTATTCTCCAGACGTCAGAAGCGAGTCCATGTGAACGTGGTATCGTCGGGCTAGGCGAGGCCGATTTTGAATCGACCCTCTCACGTTTGGTTCATGTAAACATGCCCTACATTGTATTTGGAAAGATTGGATGCGCTAAGTAGACGCACCCTGCTAAACTACATGCCCTGCATGTCTGTTTCCAGCCTCAAGCCTGTTTCGCGGGCCTATCCGGAACGTATTGCATGCAGTGTGAAAATTTGACAAAGCTAATGATGACTGATGATGTGGAAACACAATTCACTCAGAGCCGCGCTGATTACTAACCGATCACAAAAAGTCGGAAGGTCATTTAACGTCGACCTGACGTCGATCAAACGTTGCCGCTTCAGCGCAGCTCTCACAGAGCATCATGCGGTCCATACAGCCCATTCTCGCGCCTCATTTCTCATGGAAGACGTTTTCTTTAATCGTATTAACCAAAAGGTACGTTAGCTTTCGAGCTTCTTTTCCTAAACGCACTCGCCGCACAACATACGTTGAAGACGTTAAAATGAAGTGCCTGAGCGCGTCAAGCCGCAGAAACTGCACTCCACGTCGAAATATGTTGACACCACCCGCTCAAGGACACGCTGAGAGCCGAAAGCAATTTCATCGGAGAGACGATCGTTTGCAGGATGGACCAGGCTCTTGTGTAGGAAAACATCATGTCTTGCAACACTACGGGTCGTCTCTGCGCGTGACGTTTCAAGAAATACAAGCGGTAATGGCTCACCTAGCGCTGGATTCCTCGGTGGCTGAGGCTGCGCTGGCGTTCTTGCGGCTTCTGCTGCGTGTTACGATGCTCATGTCGGACACCGAAGCCGCGTATCCTCCGACTGCTTGTTCGCCGATGTCTGACGCCCGGACTGAAAAAAATAAACGGTGTTCGACTTGTCGCTGGGTGACGGCATATCACCGCGCATGCGCATTCAGCGTCGATGAAGGGATGAAGGAGATAAAATATTTCTTGCTTGGCGTGACTCGACTGGGGCTTTATCTTATGCAGTAGCGGCAAGGGTATACGGGTTTGCCACAAGCCGGGTGCTAAGGAATAGGGAGCTGTTTCCGAGGGCAAGAAGGAGCGTCCCAGTGATTGGCACTATCTTTGCGCCCACCCCTCTTTCACTCGTCTCGCTTTTATAGAATGACTGCCCTATATTCTACATATCGGCAAATTCCGCTATCTTGTCAGCTCTGTTCTGTGGCGTACAAACTGTTTCTCGATTTCGGGGGAAGGGGTGGAGATAAAATCGCACCCCATCTAACCCTTGGATCTGACGAAGGCCGGTCTTTCGGCCGCAACATGACTAAACTGTTGTGCCTGAAAATCCTGCGCCTGCGAATCTGTGATTTCGGGTACGGTGCGAGAAGAACCTTCCTTCTTCAATTTCCTGTATATATATATGTAATATTGGATTAGGAGACAGAGCCAGCAAATGCGTGTTTGAGTTATTTTTATAATTAACACAGACCTTATTATCACTCACACACGGGGAACCATGCAGGATACAGAAAAGCTGATCAATATTTGAATTCATTGCTTGAAATTAAACACAATCAGAAGATATAGCAGGGACAAAAGGCCAAAATTGCTTGAAAGAGGTCCCTGCACGGCCCCGCACCGCAGCACAATGGATATAAAGATACACATTAGCTACAAACAGTTTTAATAATTAAACAAAGAATACTATTTCGTGTTCAAGGCAATAATCGCACAAATGTATCGCTAGTTAACGCAATCGTATAGATGCTTACACAACAAAGTACAATAAACATAAAAGACTTGCAATACTCACAAGAGAAACAGCAGAGAGGCGCAACCTTGCAGAATTAGCGCATTTTGCAGCGAAGCTTTGTCTTTCGAGGAGTTGCAATACGCTAGACTTTCGTTTTCCTGTAAGTACACACACACACACTTTATTTTACTCTCTTACGTGCCAGAAACCGCGACTTGATTACCATGCCCGCCATGGTGGGGGACTCCGGATGAATTTTGACTACTAGGAGAGGAGGAGACAAAGGAAAGGAAAGACAGGGAGGTTAGCCAGTGTAAGTACCGGCTGGCTACCCTGTGCTGGGGAAAGGGGCGACCACCTTTGAACGTTGTAGAGCGTAGTTTCGCGTTACTGTGTGAATTTTGACTACTAGGGTGACCTTTAACATGCCCCCAATGCACGTTTGAACCCATGTTTGCCGCCATCGAAATGCTGCCGCCGGAGTCGGGATTTGAACCCGCGACCTGGCGCTTAGCAACGTAACACCATTGCCACTAAGCCACAGTGCTTTAATATGTCGCCCGTGTATGACTGTGCCATTTGAAACCTCGCCCGCATGGAACGCTTTCGAGCATGCGTATTGGCAGGAATTTGTCTTTTGAACGCCAGTAAATAGCCAACCAATTATTTTACTTAACCAGAACACTGTCCATAGTGTTTTTCCTCCTCATCCTCGCCCCTCCGTCCACACACACGCATTTTCGCTTTCTTTGAACTCGGTTGCTTTCACAGTTGTCCTAGAGCAGCGGAATGAATTATTTGTTCGTAAAACACATTGATAAAGTTCTGAACCGCTTGCATGCGTAAATTGCTGCAAATTACGTAATTTGTTCCCTCACTTTGATCATTACCTGCACATTACCTATAAAGCGCCTCTCATATTCGGGACATGTAAGCGGGACGCCTGGTTCAGTTCACCGACAACGTTGAAGAAACCAACCACGAACGTCTTATAAAGCATGGAAATAAGAAAAAAAAACGATCGAGAGCTCTTAACTGTAGACCACTAACGTTAAAATCTTGTCACATAATGCCCCCTCCCCTTTCCACGAAATATAAACATGCAGTAACCTTCAGCAACGTCGGGAAATCGGGAAAACAGTGGCCATGTCACACGCGTTCTTTTAATTTCGCACCGAGATATTCCATAGCGTTACACCAATTATCGCTAAATTCGACCTCGGAGGCATTCATAGACGCATTCATAACGCTTAGGGCTTTTCTTACATCGTAAGCTATTGCCAAAGCTCTACTTACACATCCAATTTGAACTTTATCTACACATCACCGATTACCTTGTCTGTACTGTCACCAAACATAAAGCAGCGGCCTCGTTTAGTTAATTGAGGACGCCAGATTAACCCTCTATATCACGCTTAAAAGGAGGGTTCAATAAGTGCTCGTTACTCTTCTTCTAAAGAAACCAGAAACGTTGAAATTCCGCGACAGATTGCGCTTAGGATAGAGCTCCTTCCCCTTCTAAGTAGATATAGTTTCTGAAACGCAGAGTTATCTTGGGACATTGGGATACGAAGCTGATAACGGTAGCATGACACTTAGGAAAACTTGCTTAATATATATATATATATATATATATATATATATATATATATATATATATATATATATATATATATTAAGCAATATTTTTTTCACAGATACTGTATTTGATCAACACGCATTCAAAAGCTCACAACATTTGGCGTAGAACTCCCTTCAAGTTCGCACAATTTGACCTCGGTTGTAGTTGTTGTGACAGAGCAGCGGTCTACGTTTTACGCCGCTACTAAACTCCGTTTCATACGTCAGGTGCAACGCTGTGGAAGCTACGCAACAAGTCCGGTCACCGAAATGTATCACTCCGCGCGTTTCCCTGTATGCTTCGCTATAGGCGCTAGCGGTGTTTGCTCGCGCGAGCATGCACGTGAGGCTGCCGTGACGGGCGGCAACAAAAAAATAACGAAAAGCAAATTGATTTAAAACAACGTGTTAGCCGCCGTATGGGTACATGAATTGTTTCTAAGGGTAAATTCCTTTTTCTTTACTCAGAACGGAGCTTATATAAAAAATGTTTCACTAAGATCGGGTGAAGAAACACCGAACTATTTCTAAGTGCGAACGCAGCCGCTGAAAAAAACTATCTCTAGCCTCCACGGCGTTGCACCTGATGTATCAAACGGAGTGTAAGACACACTGAGACGCACCGGTACTTGCGTAGGGTGATGTATCGCTAAAGGTGCATTTAACCCACGCATTTGAAACGTTGCCTAGACGTTAATCTTAACGTGCCCCTTATTTTCTCCAAATATAAACAAGGTGCCCTGTTTAATTATTCACCGAGAACACTGACAAAACAATCTACGAGGCTCGTATGACGCTCGAAAACGGGGAAAGAAACAAGAGTTCATTAGTTATTTGCAACGGTTATGTCGAAAGCAGTAATATGGAAGTTTCGTAATCGATAACATCTATGCTCTTACCTGTTTTAGCAGAACTTGATGCTCGCATCTTGTGCACTTGCTTTACTAGTCTGGGAAACATTTCATAACCGCGCCAGTATGACACTCTGAAACTCTCGAAGTTTTTACAAAGCCTGTAATTAACCTACAACGGTTCAAGCGCATACGGCTCGTCCCTCAGAACATGCTTGCTACTTCAACGAAATGTAAACACCGCGTCTCCCGCTTATATTACCAAGGAAACTGGGGGTAAAGCAAGTGAACGCCTCGTGTGACGCGAAAAAATTGCACGGGAGAAGGTTATAGGGTTCGGTAATTACTTCCAAAGCACAGAAGCAACCTACACCGTTCAAATTTTTCTTTGCAAGTCAGCCGATAAGTGTCCCCATTTCGTAAAAACATGAAATTTCTTATGTGCTCGCTCCTTCCAGGGAACATGTACTGCAGCGTAATTAACGCTCCTGCACAAACAGCCTAAACTTTAAACGGACAGACACCGCCGGAACTCTAAGAGGCTTCATTCGATTTTTGACGGTCATAAGACACTGAGACTACAACACGACGTCGACTATCTCTGAACACTGATTCAAAAGTTTTGTTATTTCATAATACAATGACGACCCGCCGTGGTTGCTCAGTGGCTATGGTGTTAGGCTGCTGAGCACGAGGTCGCGGGATCGTATCCCGGCCACGGCGGCCGCATTTCGATGGGGGCGAAATGCGAAAACACCCGTGTACTTAGATTTAGGTGCACGTTAAAGAACCCCAGGTGGTCGAAATTTCCGGAGTCCCCCCCTACGGCGTGCCTCATAATCAGAAAGTGGTTTTGGCACGTAAAACCCCATAATTTAGTTTTTTTTTTTTCATAATACAATGACGTCATGGCGCAATGCGTGCAATTGCTGTGCGCGGCTGATTATAATACCTTATCCGGACCCCTTCCCTCGGCCTTACGCAAAATATAGCAAAATGATTTTGTGTTTCGAAATATGGTTAGGTGGTGTCAGAAAGAAAAACTGGGCACGATGCAAGCAGCGCAAGCTAAAGCGTCTTATGGCGAGAACTGCCATGCGGCAGGCTTCTCCACAGTGCGAGCGAGTATGGCGCATCCCGCGCTTCGTCCGCTACAGCGCGTCGCAGGGAATCACCGTAGGACAATCCTCGCTGTACAAGCAGGGGATACGTTATAAAGAAAAGCGCTATACTTACGTGGCCACTGTAACTAAGGAAAACTTGGTCTCAGTTGCTGGTTGTTTTGTTGAATTTTACAGTGTTCAGGTGAAAATGGCCGCATTCCAAAGTGGGAGGGCAGGAGGGGGACAAATGGCACAGTTTGCCCCTCAACTTCTGACAGTGGGGGCAAAGGACCTCACCGCCCCCCCCCCACACATACACCGTAAGTATGCCTATGGCTGTGTGTGGCTCAAGAGTGCAGCCATATGGCGCAACTGAGTGCCTCGAACTTCCGCCATTACCCAATTTGGCAACATGTTAGAATTCGACGATATCTACAATGGCCTCCCAGGGCAGCACTTTTGTAGTGATGCCATTCCACTCGATTCCGTTCAGTGGAGATACCAAGTGTCTCTCTGTGTGTGCCTGTGGGGGGGGGGGGGGATGCACCGACGGAGAATAATTAGATCCTCCCCCTCTTTTCTTTTTTTCAGGAGGACAAACCAGAAAAGAACGTTTTCTTTTGGATCATGTCACCCTACGGACGCAAGGAGCAGCCATAGATTAGCACGGAGGGCACAGATTAGCGTGCGATCAGCCCGGTTACTGTTGCTCAACGCTACGCTGTCTCGTCCCTCGGCCAAACGTTCTAAGAAACCGAGGAGGAATTGCCTGCGCGTAGCAGCATACCGTTGTGGTCGAACACAAGACCCAACTTTCCCGCATCGGGGTGGCCCTTAACTATAACTAGCGAGGGGAATAACCGGTAAAAATTGCGCGCGCACAATAAGATGTGGTCCGACAAAAGCGTTTTACCAGGCGCCCCATCACGAGACAGCGTGTCGACGGAACTCTGTCGAGCGAATATTTTGGGGCATTGTTACCCATCGAACCGTCGTCGCTACATATATGGCTATCTAAGTCAGTAAGTTAGGCGGAAAGTTAGGTGGGCGGATGAGATTAAGAAGTTTGCAGGCACGGCATGGCCGCAATTAGTACATGACCGGGGTTGTTGGAGAAGTATGGCAGAGGCCTTTGCCGTGCAGTGGGCGTAACCAGGCTGATCATGATGATTATGATGATGATGAAGTCAGTAATACTGAACACATTCAAGTGCAAGGACGAAGCTGAATGAAAACACATGTACGGCACAAATCGTAATTGTTTCGATAAATGTGCAAGTTTATTTCGCATATCTTACGCGAATCGTTTGAATGCCGATTCAAGGTCGTCAACATGTACTTAACAGGGTTCAAGTTTCGAGATGCGGTTGTCTGGTTCCCAAATGTAAAAAAAAAGAGCGTCATCAATCTTGTGAAGCCATAGCTTTCCTGTCACGACTTGAGAAAGCAAAAGGATTTTCAGACAGCCTAGTTGGTCCCTGTGTGACGAGATGTAAGGGTGCAAGAATTTTAGCATACATCGTTTTTTTTTTTTTTAGAGCGCGGCTCTTAGGCGGCCATTGCTTGATTGAGCGTCGACGTCCGTCGGCGTAACCGCGGGAACGCGCTCGTGCCACTGTCCGCGCGTTCTTCTTCGTCGTCTCCCACAGCTGGCTCCAATGCGCCGCTCATTATGCTAGCGTTCCCATACTGCTCCTCCCTCTGCGAAGACACTGACGGCAATGGCCCACCGCCTGTCGGGGTGGCTATTCGGTCTCAAATTATTTGTTTCATAATTAATTACTTAATTATTAATTACTGCCCTCCACCTTGCGGGTTTCCGCAGAACTATTACGTCAAACACCTGCCTTTGCTTCCAGTTGTTGACAGATTCGACTTCGCCCTGCCATCTCCTAGCTGCCTGGTTAGCTCAGATGCTAGAACGGCTGCCCCGGAAAGGCGGTGGCCCCGGGTTCGAGTCCCGGACCAGCACGAAATTTTCGTCAACTGCTAGGCTTTTCTTTCGAGGAAGCCGTATGGGTTTCCTTTGTAGCAACTGCTACAAACGGGTGGATGTCTGATTATGCCTTTAGTATTTGCTTCAATATATCCCGAAATGAACACACGTATTCAGCTGCGCTCAAATTTTGCATTAGGGAGTATCGTAATCTTCGGACGTGTTTTTCCCCCCACCGTCACCACTAGGGAGAAAGCGCGAGTACGAACGTTTTCCGTGAATTGCTCTGCAAATTTCACATGGTCAAACTTGCCGCACACCCCTAACCTGGCCACCGCAAGGTAACTCGAGGCTGCCGTTCAATAACCTTCACCACCCTATAACACTAGCGCAGTATAGGGGGATGGAGGGCAGATATGGTAAAGGCAAAGCTGTTGAATTGTAACAGTGCTTCTGTCTGCTAGGCCGTTGTAAATTGTGATTTGGCTGGAGAAGCAAATTTTTCGGTAATATGCACATCAACATTATTGCGTATTGAGTGCGGTACAAATTGAAGCCTGTCGTCATCTTATTCCGGGTTGACAACTGCAGCGAAAAAAAACTTTATAAAGAAAGAAACAGACAAGCTCGAGAAGGATAGCGGCACGGATTTGCGCTTCCCCGTGTCACACAACCTCGTCTGCGCGTGTTTTTTTTTTTGCGCATTGTCGTTTTACGAAGCATTACGCACCAACTATAGCACAACGACGAGTTTTGTTAAGCCACAAAAGCTATTTTCGCTCTGCGAATGACGAATCCTTTACTTTTGAAGCCCTAATATTTCAATCTCTCTCGACCTAATCTTTTTTCCTCTTTAGTTTTGCAGCCAAGTTGACTGTGCGTAGCTTGCGCCTGTGGGGGACGCACTTACAAAAAATGTGAGATTGGTGCAGTTCTTCGCAGGGCCTGGGCACCTGAGATGTGAGTGGACGCCGAGATACGAATGTTGATTAACTACTTCTAACAAAACTAATTTTGAAAGCACTGCTTTTATTTGTTCGCCATCCACACGTTCCGCCAAACAGCAGAAAAATGCTTGGTGAGGGAAGCTAGCATTCATAAAAAAAAAAAATGTTCGAAGCCCGGTGTTGCCGAGGACGATGTATACGACGCAGAATGTTCTTCAGCGCTAGTGCTGTGTGAAAATTCGAGTTCATTTAGCGTTGCTGTAAAATAACGCAATGTATTCCGTGAGCTGGAAGTGCTGAAAAAAAAGTATTCACTGCAGTAAGTCTCAGGACATCCAGTTTACTTCCTTGTGCCCAGGCGCCACCAGTTTGACGCAGCAGGCAGTCCAGAGTTTTCTTGCCTTGACTGTGAGACAGTGAGGCTGACAGCCCAGCTGAAGGTGTTTTTATGCGACAATAGGTGAAACATTCATTTTGTGCTGACGCTCGCGAGGCCCGGCGGACGCCAACTGTCGGCTCACACGTCTGTCGAGGCAGCAGGGATGATGGCGGAAGGTGGTCGAGCTGCAAAGTACAAGGGAGAAAAATGAGCGGCATTTCTCACGATGCGAGTCCTAAAAAAAAGGATTACCACTGTTTGTGAAATGGTACTACGCAATCAAAGCTATAGGCTGCACCGCAAGTCATGATAAGATCGGAAACGCGTTAGAAAACATTTCAAAGATATTGCCTGAAGAAAAGGCAAAGGAAAATCACGTGCTTAGAAGACTAATATTCGCGGCCAAATTGGAGCAAGGTCGTTACTGTAATAAAAGCGGTTGGTACTCATTGTCCGAACCGAGCATTTTCCATTTTGCCTTCCTTAACTCTGTGAAAATGCCTCACGATGACTGTAAGCGGCTCGCTTTGCCTTCGGCAGCGGTTTCCAAACTCCCTCGCTTGCAGCTTTCCGAATTTAGAGAAATCGCTCTCTCATGAGCGCAAGTTGACGACCAATTCATGACTCATAGCTTACGGCCATTTCATATATCTCTTAGTACGACGTCCTCGTATCGTATCTATGCATCTTAGCTGGCGCAGCGCTGTAGCTTCGCATCTACGGCCCGTGTGACGTGACCGATATGTGTATCGCACATGACACATGGTGGTGAGGGTACACACCCTCTCCCACTTAATGTATATATACACGGCGGTTGAATAAACGGGGACGCTTTGCGCTCCCCTTGGTTGGAGCCTCTGGTCATGTCTCGACTGCGGCACCGCACGATACTGTCATCTCAAGTCTGTTATGTAGCGTACACCTTCTCTAATCTCCACTGCGTTAATTTTATCAGTTTGTGTTGTACATGAGGGAACTACGTACTTAACTAACAAAACTATCGTTTTGTCCTGTTCACGAGATATTTTTTTTTTCTCATTATGCTCGCTGCGCAATCAAATATTGTTTTCAACTGACTACCAAACGCTAGAGTGCCGTGCGTCTCCTTGTACACCGGGGAACCTTCCTTATGCCCATCATATAGGCCGTGCGGACAGCCCGAACTGTGAGCGATGTCAGGTGTGTCAAACTCTGCGACAATCATGTCAACTTGACCAGAGCTGAGGCGAAGTGCAAAGGGTGACACGCGCATTGAGCTGTGTGTCTCGCACACCGCCATCTGTGTGCCGCCCTGCGTATTGAGCCTGAGCGCTGGTCTTCCAGAATTTGAACTTTGCCTGACCAAGCGGCCCAGGTTTCTACGCCATAGCGAAACGTGCAACATCGTTTTTGCGACTGCCGTGTCAGAGCGGAACACGCTGGCGGAAATTGGAAGGCAAACATCGTCGGAAATTGCAATCTTGGCCGCTACGTGTGGCCACAGGGCGTCAACGTCTCCTGCAATGGCTGGTATACGGGATACTCGATGAACACAGGGCTAGACTAAGTAAATTACTGTGTCACATGGTCAGTGTGTACAGTGTGGTAATTTTTAGGCTTTACACAATTAAAGAAATATGATCGCCCGTTGCAGATAGCCTAATTCTAGTCCTCGAGCTGGGTTATTCAGAGAGGCTGACATCGCTTAGACGAGAAATAAATCGAAATTAGCTAATTACCTTTTTAATAACCTTCCCTGCTGTCCTCGGCGTCAATTTTTTATTATTCTTGTTTTTCTTCTTTTTTCCCTATTTTCCCGGCGCAATGCAGCGGGCCACACCGCACTCTCTCAGACCAACTTTTTTGCATTTACTCTAATAAATTATCCTCTCTGTCTCTCCCTCCCTCTCATTTTAGCACCCTTTCCCCTCACTTCCGTTTCTTTCCCTCTTCCTCCAATGTGCAGGGTAGCCAAACGGTGTCAGCCTCGTCAATTTTTCTGTCTTTTTCGCATAAGTTCTGTCATTTCCGGCTCTTGCTTTGCGCGGAGTGCTGCTGAAACAGTGTACGAAAGTGCAGAGATATAACTGTGAGGCACCTGCGCGTTTAGCGTTGCTTCGATTGTTCGTGAAAAACCAATCGAATGGAATTCAGTTTACGCGCACGGTGCAGAACTTACTTTCACAGTTCCCCTCGTACATGGTAATGTCGTCCAAAGCGAAGCCTCCGTCCGTGGCCTCCCCTTCGAAGTGTATCTGAAACAACGTAAAACGGCGCCCTGTGAATGTATTTTGCTGACCACGCGCAACAAAAGTAACTAAGTGACAGGCTAGAAAAAGGCTAATATAGATTCAATAAGACACGGCTGCGTGCCATTATTCGACATGGTGTTCGAAATTTATTCAAGACGCTTAGAAATGTCGAGAAGATTCTAATATATTGTTCAACATGGTGCCAACAAAGAGCCCCACCTAACCGTTTCCCTTCTCCTTAAACCCATGTCGAAAAAGTACCTCACTGACAGCACCCTTGCAACAACTACGACAAGACATTTATGTGTAAGCTGAAACCAGAAGTCGAAGTTAGCTTTTGACTATAAGACCCATCTAAACAATTTTGATAGTCTTGTAGAGAATAATGTACCGATGACGTCGATTGACGCTAATACTACTAAACTTGAAATGTGTAGGGGCTTGCGAGCCTGCGTAATTAGTCTTGAGAATTCTTTTATCAAAGGAAAATGCCTGCAATTAGGCAAATATGTTGAAATACGTGACGTTTCACTGATGTAACGATGGTGCGGTTTGTGCTTCAAGTAAGAAAAAATGTGTGGGAAACCACAATGCTCTTCATGTTCTACGCTAATATGCAGCCTTTTCCCGCCAAATAAATGGAAATCGATTGACAAAAATACATTCCCATGTGCTTAGTAATAAGGTTGCTTTTAAGGGTTGCTCCTATTTTAATACATGAAAACGTCGAAATCATTCTGTTGGGTATGTACTGCAGTCATATTCACTTTGTTTGTTGCACCTAAAAGAAAAAAGACGTATATAAATGCACTTCCCAGAAGTTGATGTTTGATATAGCTCATTTTTCTATCCGAAAGATGCCCAAAATCAGAAGAAAAAAAATTAAGGCATGAAGTTTGAAGCTCCGAAACTCGCCTGTAAGAAATGATATCAGTATTCTGTGGAGTAACTCAGGGGAAGCATTCGAATATATTGGTAGCCCTAAAGTGCATGGAATTCACACGTTAAACACCTTTCTATAATGCACTTCTAATTTTTCTTTATTATTCTCCAGTTTTGCTTTCGTAATTCATTTGCTTTCTTCTCACAAATGAATAGATTAGTAAATAAATAAATTAATGAAAAGTACTTCATTAAACTTCGTAAACTATGCAACAATTTTCTGTCAGTTCAGGTCAAATACGACGCACTTAATTGACTGCTTCAGGCGCTCTAACAGATAAAGCTTAAAGATTTGCGCATTGCATCTTTCATGCAGAATCACGAAGCCTTAAATATTACACCTCCTTTAGAAGTGAATAATTTCCGACAACTCACGTGAAAACATGAGGCCACACATTTAAATACTGCCTTCTATACTTTGAAGAATTCAGCTATACTTTCTTTAAATGCGACGATTTATCTATGAAGACATTTACAGAAAAAAATCTAATAGAAAGCTATGATAAATTGGAAATTGGATGAATGCGCCACCTTACAATATTAGTGACCGATCGATCTCCTTGTTGCCACAGACCTTTGTTCAAGAAAGTTGATGCCATTTGGGGAGAGATCTAACTATGTCCTCACAGACCACGCTTGCGGCGAAGTACGTTTTTAATGTCACAAGATTAGACTGCTATCTAGGACTAATAATGAGAGGAGCGGAACACGACGCGGTCAATTTTCTTTCATGGAGTAACGTAAACAAAATTTTCTTTCTTTTTTTTCTTTTCTTTCTTTTTTTTTTTTTTTTTGTCTGAACAACCTTGAGAGGTCACTTTCTACACGTACTGTCAGGATGCCACAGTGCACGTGCCCCCTTGTCATTCGATCAAACAATTTGCTTTGCGTTTTTTTTATTATTGAAATGAAAATAAAAGAAAGATATGTAGTCACCCTATATTGGTGACGGCTACTCCTTTTCTCATAGCAAACATATAAAAAATATGTGCGATTCTAAGAGCCGTCTTGGCAATGAGAACTGGTCGTAAAAGATTGCTGCTGGGTTCTTTCCTGCAAATCCGGAGGATAAGGTACTCCACGGAGGTTGAAAAATAAATTCTTTTTTAAACGTATTCGGGGTAACTATTCCGAAGAGTTCCGAGCAGGTAGGGAGGAGAGTGCTAATCGTAATACGCGTTGCACACGAAAAGCCCAAAAGTGCCGCCTGTCACGTGACTGCCCTTCATGCGACGATGAAAGACTCGCTCTTAGCCCCCCAGTTTGAGGCAATTACGGAGACGTTCCTTTTCGTAAGATAAGTTTTCTGGGAATGGTGGCCTCGCACATCCGCGACGCACACAATGCCACAAAAGCGCCGCACATGTGGCCGCTTGAGGCTGAGGGGACAACTAACGCTTCAGCGTGTGCGCGCAGGCGTGATGTGAACTTTCCTTTTCTCCGTCTACTGATCGTTTAGTTCCCTTTTCGCCCTTACCCATTGCAGGGTGGCCAAGTATGCTCAGCCTGATTAACTTCTCCGCGTTTCTTTTATTACTCAGTTCTCTCCTGCTATCTCTCTCTCTCTCTCTATCTCTCTCTCTCTTTCTCTCTCTGTAGGTTAGGGAATAGGGTAAAGCTAACACGCATCCTCTAAACTTGGATTGGCGTTCTATAGAGTATAGAGCTTCTGAGAAAAAAAAATACTAGAAGAAACTGGCGCTAGTAGTCTACCGGAGCTGCAACTTGCATGTACAGTGGGTTCAACCAGCGTCGTAATGGTGGATAGCACACGTGCATCGGTCTCAATTCGGTCCCTCTGGTTTCCAGCCCGGATGTGGGACTGCAAATTTATCATTTTCAACGAAATATCGCCCTATTAAAGCAACAATTCGGAATGACTGCGCCAGCGCACATGAGCCTCTTGCCTTCCTGCGCTTAAATATATTTTTTAAGTGAAATTTAAACACACTAAGCGTAAAAAAAAAGAATTCAGTGACAATTTAGTGTTAGATGCGAGAGAAACGCGTTACCATCACGTGGAAACTCTTTAAGGTCATGGGTCCACGATTTAGACCACGTTTGTCACATTGCAAAGCGTTGTTGACGAGTTCATTCAGCAGATACACTTTCTTCCCATTTGACGCTCCTAATGCATTGATACGCAACAGGAACGTCGGAAGCAACGAGTAGGAAAGTTATGCGAATACATGTGCCAAATGTCACTTTCGTGGTAGCTGACAGGTCTCAAGGCCACATATCCCGTTAGTAATTAATTTTTAAAGCGGAGCTGCATATGTCTGCCCTCCCATACATTTTTCAATGTCCGTGCCTCAAAACTCGCCTACCCTCTATGAGGAGGCAAAGCAAACCAGTAAGGCATGTGCTGACACCTGGCGTAAAGTGAGGAAAGCTAAGAAAACACCCAATACCACGTAACACCGCCCTCTATGAGAAGGCGAAGCAAACCAGTAAGTCATGTGCTGACACCCGGCGTAGCAAGAGGAGAGGTAGTAAACGGGCGGCGAGTAGCAGCGAAGCGCAGCAGCCCGTAAGCGGCGGAGACGATGCGGCGAAGCGACGCAGGTATCCCGCCACTAAACTGGATGAGTACAAGAGTGCGTATGCGAAATTTAAGAGGAACTTTCTGGACAGAAATTTCGGATTCCGTTGTGCTGTGTGCGACAGACTGTGCTTCGATAACGATTCGATGGTGATCGGTAACGTTCCAGATGTCGCGAAGCGTGAACGTGATACGGCTTTGACAACTACCCCAGCTCCTTACTTAGCCAGCTGCTCGGTTTGGCTGCGCCGAGGGAGTGATAATGATTGTAGCGCGCATCGATCATTTCAGTGTGACAGGTGGATTGCTAACAAGCCATCTGCTGCGTTTCCGCGCCTGCTCAAAGAACCGAATAGGCCGTTAGTATGCTGCGTGTGCTGGTATAGGGAGGTCGCGCGTAGTGCGTACTGCCGAAGAGCAAGCTGCTCACGAGGCCCACCTTCGGGACAGCAGACGTGAGAAAGCGTGAGCGAGAGCCGCGGGCTTCACGAAACAGCGAGGAGTGTGCCGAGGAGGCTGCCCGTAAGCGGCAGGCTTGAACGGAAAGTCCCTCCACATCGCTAAGCTATAGAATGCGTTCGTGCATCGATTTGACGTTGTCAAAGAATGAGTTTGCATTTGCGAGTATGCCGATCTGCGTATATCACGGCGGCCACAGAGCCATTGTGACCGTCACTGCTAGTGACAAGGAGTGATGCCAATAAAGTATTCACCACAAGTTTTCTTACCACGATGTTTACAGCCCCGCTGGTCATCCACGGGGCAAAATGGCATTGACTTTCTTTAAAAAACATTTATTGCTCCAGCCGAGGTTGAACTGACCTTGAACGGCGCCTCGGCGGCCACCTTGACCTGGCCGTATCGCCAGTCCGGCCGGCTGGTGTCCATGCGTCGCGTGGACAAGCGCCACAGCAGAGTCCGCGGGGCGGCCGCCGCGTTGCCGTTGGCGGCGCCGGCGTCGTCTCCGCCCGGTGGCGCCTCGGGCGCGTGAAATACGCTCAGCGTGGACGACTCCCCGCGGCCGAAAGGCGCGAACCAGAAGCTGAGGCAGCGCTCGCTCTGGCCCTCGAGCGCCGGGATCGGGGCGCTGCGGAGCACCGGGTTCTGCACCGAGTTCTGGTTGAAGATGTCGAAGAAGATGTAGCCGGCTGTGAAGGTGATGGAAGGAAAGCACAGTGAGAGCTGAAAGATCGAAAGATGTCACGTGTCTTCTTTTCTTTCTTTTTGATAGACAGGTGAAGAAAACACGGGCAAATGAGGACCGGCGAGAAGAACACGAACGCCTCAGGCTTCAAGCTTTTATGTTGCGTCCTTCGATTTACGCGTTGTTATAATATTTACCAAAAATAACACGAATGACCCCAATATCCGCTCTAGCTATAGAAAGTGGCCTTGTTACACGCTCTATGGTGACTCAGTACCTATAATATGGCTTTCTGCTGCGGTGCCCGTGGCCACTGGTTCGGTTTCTGACCGCGGTGCCCGCATTCTGATGGGGGCGAAATGTCAGGACGCTTCTGGTAACATTAAGAAACACCAGGTGGCCAAAATTAATTAGAAGCTCCCTCTACGGCGTCCCTCGTAGCCACGAGTGTTAGTTCGCAACATGACAAAAATATTTAATTTGTTTTGACTTAGTTTTATACTCGTTACATACACGCGTATTAGCTATAGCGTAAAACATCGCTATAGTATGCACTTCGTAGTGTTTGATTTCATTCTATATGCATTCGAGATTCTCGTCCCAGGAAGTGTAAGCAGAGCAAAAAATTACAGTGACGTTTTACTTCGTGAACGCGAGTAGCGCGCAAACGTATGGGTGTCATTCCTGTATAATTGCGATTACAATAAGATGGACACTCCAGGCGCATTTCTGGCGTTGACGTCACCATGAGGTTCCGTATAAATTTAAAGGGTCATCAAATCGTCTCCGCTCGCCGTATGGTCTACGTGCGAGGATGTGCCAGCGATCACAGCTCAATCTCGCTCACGCAAGCAACTGGGGAAAGCAGGGGGGAGGCACGCCGTCTTCCATCGCGCGCAAAGCTTTGGTGGGAGGGTAGGAAGGGGGGGGCACGTTCTCTCCGGGCGGCCCGGTGGGCCGCGCGCGCCCTGCCAGGCCACTCTATCTTGAAAGCCATCTGCCTTGCTTCAGTGTCCACACTCCGCTGTGTTTTCGCGGCTTAGTTCGCGTTGATGCGAGCTGCACCACGTAGTCGCTCTCTGCACCACGTAGGTTACCACGTAGGCACCACGTAGGTCAGTCGCTCTCTGCTGCTGCCGCGTTTCCTCATTGCAGCATTTTGACAGCCAGTGTCCGCGGTTTGCCTATGCGCGCTGACACCGTGGTTGTTAATTTAGTAAGCTAGCGAATGTTTGGAAGTTTATACGTCTGCTAAGACTGCTATGCTTACTTGGCATAGCTGCCTATTAATTTGCTATCGCAATCGATACATTCTGTTCGGTGTTGCGCTTCCGCTATTCACGCACGACATTGAGCTGGGCTCACAAACAGGCTTCACGCTGTTGAGGAGTTTCTGAGCTACGGTGTCAGTGCCTTGCCTGATAAATCCGCACTGTCGCAAGCTGCCTAGCCCGTTTCTCGGGAGTCTCCTTGGCACGTGAAGTCCACGCCTTTTGCCAGACTTAATCAACTTGTGCCCGGCGCTTGGTGACGACTTCGGTGTCGGTCGACTCTTGCACCTCCCCCCCCCCCCCCCCTGCCACCGCTTGCTTTGCTACTCCGTCCTTCTCACTCGGCGCTAGGCCACACGATCACGAGGCAAGCCCAGTAGCTCCATAGCGTTCACACAGCCCGTAGCAACTGTCAGAGGAGGCCAACCCAGCGCGCCTCCGCCTACCTTCCTCCTCCGCGACGCTTCGCCTCGTTTCTCCATCCCCTCCTTCGCTTAACGTTATATACACTTTCCTGTACGTGTCATTACTTTGCCGCGAGCCCCGCGCGCTGCTTCGTACTTTCCCCGGCGCACGATTCTCTTCATCTCCAGGCGCCTTCCTCCTTCACTTCCTTCGCGGCTTTCAACATCGCCGATTTCACTAGCAGGCCAGTTACGCTGGCGCGTAACATGTACACGCACTGATCTGAAACCCTCGGACATGAATAAAGTTTACTAAGGTCCTTGCTGTACTTAAAAATAAAAGATCATCAGCTTTGTGTCGAATAACGTGGACCAGTCCAGTAGATAGTGGAATAGTAAATTGGGCCGATCCAGGAGGCGCCGCGACGAAGAGCGAGCCGATCCCAAAGACAGTGTAATTTGCGTTCGCCTGGATCAAGTGCCGCGTCTTGCTGATGTGCCGGGGCAGGCAAGTCATCGCTAATTATTAGCGATGACTTGCCTGCGATTAGAAGGTTAAATAGTAGCAACTCTAGGAAACATAATTTTGATTTGGGACCTTGGTATTTCTTTAACAAAAATTTTCGAAAATCGATAAGTTAGAAGCAAAAGAAGCAAAAGAAGCTTACAAACCCTTCGCGAAAATTGCACCAAGGACAGATATCGCAGTTCTGGAAACTGCATCTGTTAGAACATCCCAAGCGAGAAAGTGTAATGCATGAATTTACAAACGAAGGGAAACTGTTAAAATCTTTGCGAGGGTTTCGCAAACGACCTGCCCACAAATCAGTGGTACATATTATAATGCATTAATATTGTTCGCTACAGATGTATTATTAGGCTTAGTTTACAGAGTTGCGACATCGTACTTTTTTTATTCTGAGTTACAAGTTGCAAACTGTTCACATGTCTAGTTTTTATAAAGTCGCACTTTCCAAGGGCATCTGCAAAGATATTGCATAGGTTAAATATACACTTGGCAGACTTACTATAAAAAAACTTATTTTTTGGTTCCTGCGTGTTAATCGCAATGAACGCAGCCTGACGGTGAATCAAGAAAGCTTGGTAGCAGCACGGCTACGACACTCCTTCTTTTAATATGACATTCTCATAAATACCGATTCATTCAGCTACGAGAACGTAAAGTGAAGCATGATCGACCTGAGAGATCTCTGAGGCCACGGGTGAAGCGGGGAACTCACTCGGTGCCCGGTAGGTGTGGTCCTGCAGGTTGGCCGGTCGGCTCACCACCGAAGCGAGCCTCCAAGTGAGTGAGTCCCTAGGCACCGATCCGACACGACCCACCAGGTTGGTCGTCGGCGCCGTTTCCGTGTAGTTCATCCAGCCACACATGTCGCGTTCGAACGAACACTCGCCTGCGTACAGCATCGGCGTTACACGATGGCCGGATGCATGCGTGACTGGCGGTTGTCATGCGAGGCTGCTAATCTATATAGCATGACCTCCGAGATTACCGTAACACGCGCTGAAACGCGCGCGGGGTTATCTCGGAGGCCGTGTCTGTAGCTTGAAGCTGGCGCGTGGTTGAAAGAGACCCCTCGCCTGTTGTACAGCCTTACAAGAAATTGAAAAAAAAAAGAAACAGGTGGCCTTTCACGGCTGAATAGGCATCGGCGGAAATCTTAGCAACTGCAGATCGCGTGTCGCAGGAGTATGCAGACACAGGTAGCTGCGGTCAGTTCGGACATACTCCACTGCGGGGGGAGGGGGGGGGCGTGTTGTCAGCGACTTTTGTTTTTGGTCATTCCAAGAGGAGAGCTTTGCTCTTTGGATGCTTGCATGGATGCTTAAAGACTAAGATACCTCATGCAAAATGTTTGACAATGTAGACACCATTAGTTTCTGCCAGGCACGTACCCAGGATTTTTTTTCGGGGGGGGGGCCACCATCACCATCATCATCATCATCATCATCATCATCATCGTCACCATCATCATCATCATCATCATCATCCTGTTTTATGTCCACTGCAGGACGAAGGCCTCTCCCTGCGATCTCCATTTAGCCCTGTCCGGCGCCAACCGATACCAACTAGCGCCCGCGAATTTCCTAATTTCATCGCTCCACTTAGTGTTTTGTCGTCCTCGATTGCGTTTTCCTTCTCTTGGTACCCATTCTGTAACCCTAATGGTCCAACGGTTATCTAACCGGCGCATTACATGACCTGCCCAGCTAAATTTTGTCCTCTTGATGTCAATTAGAATAACGTCTATACCCGTTCGCTCTCTGATCCAAACCGCTCTCTTTCTCTCTCTTAACGTTATGCCTAGCAATCTTCGTTCGATCGCTCTTTGCGCGGTCCTTAACTCATTCTCAAGTCTCTGCCCCCTATGTCAGCACTGGCAATATGCACTGATTGCACACCTTACTTTTCAATAATAATGGTAAGCTTCCAGTCAGGAGCTGGCAATGCCTGCCGTATGCGGTCCAACCTATTTTTATTCTTCTGTGAATTTCCTTCTCATGATCAGGGTTCCCTGTGAATAATTGACCTAGGTAAACGTACTCCTTCACAGTCTCTAGTGGCCGACTGGCGATCCTTGTCTTGTCTTGTCTTGTCTTGTGTCCCATGACAGTGGCACGTACCCTCTATGGGGGATTGGCCAAGAAGCAGGTGGTTTTCCGTATGGTTAGAAGTAGAGAGAAACTAGATTTGTGTAGTGAAGCGTGGGACGATAGTACTGTAATTTAGAAGTGTCATTAAATCCCGATCTCTTGTTCCTTTGCCCGGCTATTTATCATTATCGTCATCTTCTGCATAATAATATTCAACCCCACTCTTACACTCTCTCTGTTAAGGTCTCCAATCATTTGTTGTAACTCGTCTGCATTGTTGTTGAATAGAACAATGTCATCGGCAAACCGAAGGTTGCTGAGATATTTGCCGTCGATCTTTACTCCTAAGTCTTCCCAATTTAATAGCTTGAATTCTTCTAAGCACGCAGTGAATAGCTTTGGAGAAATTGTGTCTCCCTGTCTGACCCATTTCCCTATAGGTATCTCCCTGCTTTTCTTGTGTAGAATTAAGGTAGCTGTAGAATCTCTGTATATATTCTTACGCGAAGGACGAGCCAGTAAGACGAGAAACTATTTACAGATTATATTTACAACGGTTGCAGCGCTGACCGGTTAGATTCACAGCGCGAGCCCAGTTCGTTTTTCCTCCTCTTTTCTGGAGTGATGGCGCCCACGCACCTCGTTCAGACAAACAAATACCACACACATGTAGCAATATTTTTCAAGCGTTTTACGTAAGCGTTCTGTAGTCCTTGATTACGTAGTGCCTCTAGACTGCTGGTATCTCTACTGAATCAAATGCATTTTCGTAATCTATATAAGCCACATAGAGAGGCTCATTGTACTTTGCAGATTTCGCGATAACCTGATTGATGACATGGATGTGATCCATTGTAAGGTATCTCTTCCTGAAGCCAGCCTGTTCCCTTGGTTGACAAAATCCAGTGTTGCCCTTATTCTATTGGATATTATTTTGGTGAATATCTTATATAATACTGCGAGCAAGCTAATGGTCCTATAATTTTTCAATTCTTTAACATTTCCTTTTTTGTGGATTAGTATAATGTCTGCATTCTTCCAGTTTTCTGGGACCCTTGCAGCCGATATACACTTCGTATAAAGAGCCGCCAGTTTTCCAAGCATTATGTCTCCTCCATCTTTGATTAAATGGACTGTTATTCCACCTTCTCCTCCCGCTCTTCAGCGTTTCATGCCTTGCAGCGCCCTTCTGACCTCATCGCTAGTTATAGGAGAGTTTCTGTATCCTGTTGATTACTGTTTCTAAGTGAGGTATCGTGACTCCTCTGGGTGCTGTATACAGGTCAGCTAAGAATTTTTCCACTGCTTTTACTGTATCTTCGAGATTGCTTATGATATTATCCCTCTTATCTTTTAGTGCATACATCATGGTTTGTCCTATGCCAGGTTTCTTTTTTACTGATTTCAGGCTGCGTTCATTTTTTACGGCTTCTTCAGTCTTTCTTATGTTATAGTTTTGAATATCAGTTATTTTCGCCTTGTTGATCAGTTTTGACAGTTCCGCGAATTGCGTAACGCTGTGCGGCCGCCAGTCCCATACAACCGCATAGAGCGCAGGACTCTGCGATTCTAGACGTACTGCGCTCACCGAGAAAGGTTAGAAAAACACCCACATAAGCACAGCAGAGAAGTGGCTACGTGAGGCGGTTCGACCGATAACTGTAGAAGCGTCATTCAAAGCAAGTAATTATTCTCCACTTCCGGCGGTGTTTTCTCTACTTCCTTTTTAAATAAAAAGATGTTGATCCATAAATATTCTCATAAACAACGGTTAACATTTTTATCATTCGCTTTTGCTTGCAGCTTGGTTGTTGCGCTGGCTCTCTCACTTAGTGGATCGCTTAATTTCTCAACTCCTTACGATTTTTGTTTCCGGTTTCCAATTTTGCACGAAAAGTGCTATACAATTAAGGAAAAACAGACGAGGTAACTGGCGACAGTCATCTTGCTTATGGGTTTAAGGGTTATTGCAAGGTTTCATGATGGACGCTCTTTCACATCATTTTATTTCCCACCTTATCTAACCCATATCACGTGTATATAGTGCCGGGCATCTGCCAGCGTCGCGGCGAGCCGTAACTCAAGGAAATAATGAAGCAAAGGGAAAAGTTAAACGCAATTGGTGTTTTCTCCGGCCGCAACTCGTTTCATGAGAGTACAGACCAGCTGAGTAACAGCCGCATCGCTCTCCTGGGCCCAGGATCAGCCTAAACAAAGAAGGTTGAACTAACAAAAGCAACAGCTATGCGCGTGACGGTTGAATAGATGGTGACAACTGAGCGCGTCTCGAGTTAACCGCGCGGGTGCGGAATCTATGAGAAAACTGTCTTTCACATTACAAGAGATGCCGATAACTACCGCCATCTAAAAGGAGTGAAAAAGGCAGCATAAGGCTGGCCGATGAACAGCTGCCAAGTCTTAACATTAATGTGGCGGCGCTTTAGGAATGTGTGGGGAGTGGTGGCGTGGGTGGGCAGGGGGGGGGGGGGGTTATGCCACTTGATTTCGGGGGGGGCCCGGGCCCCCCCGGGCCCCCCCCCTGGGTACGTGCCTGGTTTCTGCTGCTAGGTGTGAGCAACAAACGCCAGTCAGAGATTTTAGTACAGTTCATTGTCTTTCAGTCTCAAAAATGAGGAGGCAAGCATAAAAGTCAGAAAGACTTGGGATGTATGATCAGGTGAGCGGAGGCTAAGATGCGAGAGGAACATATCATTAGGAAAAGGCAGAATATTTGCGAACAAGAGCTGCAAGAGAGATTTGACACGAAGATAACAGAATGCATAATTCATGATACTTATGGTAAGATGACGCCCGTCGGGGGAACAGATTGAATGACGAATCCTTAATGCACACACACGAGCAAAAGTATGGTATCAGCAAAATATAAATTATTAAATGAAATCTCTTCCATCAAAGCTCCGCGCAATCCTAAATTGCTTCGATATATTGCATCAATCCAAGCCGCGCACATAGGCTGTACTACTTGATTTCAGCCTGCACTACCAGGCTATTGAAAAAAAAATTAACATTTTCTTTAGGGGTCCCAGTCGGTCGGCGAACTCTTTCTTTTCTTCTTCTTTTTTTATTTTTTTGCTCGTGGCGTCTTTCTATGCAAGTGACCTATTTGGTGACTTCCTAGAGGCCCATAGAGAATTTCCCATTCTAAAGTAGGTCCAATTCAAGAAACAGTAGCATGGCTGCACGATAATATGTGCGAGCTCGCCACGAGCTGTACATATGGCCTGAAAACGTCTGCGAAAGATTTTATGCTATATCCGTAGTTTCAATGGCCGAAAGATGCATAGTGCAACGATATCTCAGGCTTGAGACAATGGAAAATGTAATCGCTTTATCCGGCGGATTAGCGAGGGCGTAATGTCATGTGTATCAATGGCCACAGCTTTTCGGGAAGACTCATTGTAAGCGGCATCACTCCGTTCAGGTGACTGAGAAAGTGACTGAGACTTCATGGGTTTTACACCAAAGCGTATCGACTCTGCAGGACCCAAGTGAGATATCGCACATGCCCGATCGCTTTCTCTTATACCAATACCAGCTGCTCTGCGAAGCGAAGAATGAAGCAGCGGTTGCAACGAGGAGGAAGCAAACATTGTAAAAGTGGCTTACCTGGAATAGCCTTGGCCTTTTCCGGAAATGCTAGACGAAAGAAACAAAGATGTTGGTTATGCAGATGGAGATGCAACGCAAATACGACAGTTAAATATATATGCAATGGAAGTCTTTCACACCCTTAGAGCAGCACACCGAGCGACTCTTACGTGGTGAACAATTCCTTGTGGTACCATCTGCGCGCCATCGAAAACGGCAAGGTCGGAGATACAATTTTTTTGAGTAAAATATTACGGCATTCCTTGCACTACGTAGCGCACTGGCGTTAGCCGGGCTAATGTGCGTTGACATTTCGTTTACTAGACCGTATCACAATTTTTCTATGTGTCACATGTGAAACAGTGAGTGACAGCCATATATGCTGGACAATATTTGTTTATTTGTCGACTAATTAGTGGTCAGGCTGCCACTCGCTGCCATCCTGGTGAGCTGATATGATAGAGTGACAGCCTCGGAAAATTGGTGAAGTGCCCAAGCCACGACGAACTTTTCTTCCTTCTAGATGACCAGTATAGATTTTCTTCGTAGCTTTGTCCTAATCTTGGGTGGATGGGAATTTTTATGTCACAAGAAACTGTAGGCCTTACGCATTTTGATGTGTGTGTGTGCTTGTGCTTGTGTGTGTGTGCTTGTATGTGTGTGTGTGTGTGTGCTTGTGCTTGTGCGTGTGCGTGTGTGTGTGCGTGTGTGTGTCAAAAATATCGTCGTTGTTCCTACATGAGAATGTTCTGCAGCTATTTAACTGCGTTTTAATTGAGAACTATCTGTAACTGTGCCATAACATGATGTCCAATTTCGCTCTTCAAGAATGCAAAACACCTAAGCACTTACGAGCTGTGAATGCGAAAGCATGAATGTCGATTTGAACGCCGCTGAGCAGCCTTTCGAGTTATGAGCTCCTCGCGGGAAAACGAGCGCATTGAGGCGCTTGGCGCGTTTTGATTTCGCCTTACCCAGGCGCATTCAGAACGTAGACGAGAGCTTGCGCGGACAAAGGAACGCGCGGATAATGCAGGCTTCGGAGAGAGAGAGGACATGACGTGGCGCCGCGGCAATGCCCTCTCCCCTCACGCAACACCTGGAGCACTACTCCAGTAGCATGGGCTCCCTTTCGCCCGCTCGGCTCCGTCGAAGCACGGTCGCGATGTGGCGTCGCGGCCAACGGGCCTGCCGTTTCACTCCTGCCGTTTCACTCCTACAGATGACAGACACCGGCTTTTTCGATCGATGAGCCATTTCACGCTTTCGCATCCAGATCGCGGCACGTGGGCTGGGGGCAAATGTCACTTTTGCGCGCAGTTGTATGTGCGCATGCGCTTACGTGTGCACGCAGCGTAACAAACATAGCAACGGTCAGTGATGGCGAGCTAAGCGACAGCAGCCGAACGCAAAACAAAAAGAGAAGCTCAGACAAAAGATAAACGTCAGTTCGCTGATGCGGCCTATTGTTCTTGCACCTCATCTGTACTCATTCATTGCTTGGTTGCACGCGGTAATATAGCCTACGTAACCGCAAGCCCATTGGCGTAAACCTTAAATTATGATGATGATGATTATGCTGCTGGTGATGATTTATTGGCAATCACCTCGAAACGAGGCGGCGACGAATAGTCCCGATAGCCTGCTTGCGCTAATGAAGTCATCTTTATATATTCATCAGTCTAGCTTCTCGTCTTTGTCTTCTCAATCTTTTCTCTATTTCCTAAAACCTCCATGCCTACCTATGTCTGAATCGGATCCTGTCCTATCAATTTCTTCTCTGCTTTTCTTTCTTCTACCAATACCACAAACGTATCTTGTTTATCTCGACTGCCGACCGGTTAATGCTTCTATGCGCTTTACCTCCCAGCGCTTCTGGAAGGTGGACGTTTCCTACGGGTCTCGCTGATCAATAAAAAAGATTGAGGCCACTGCCCGCCGCGTAGCGTAGGCACGCAGAAACCTTCTAGTCTAACGTGCCGAATGCACCAATGCGACGCGAGCGCCCGTCGACTTCGCTGCGCTAAAAGCTCTTTCGCTGTCGTATACTTCGAGCATACACTCAACTATTGCAGTCGCCGTCGAAGAAGCTGATGTCGTCCACTGCCACGTAGCCCACCCTTCCATGGCCCCAGATGCCTTCCAGCACCACCTGCGCGTCAGTAAAAGAAGACACTGGAAGTAGAAGTACGCCCTCGGAAAAAAAGAAGTTGACAGTCATTAAACTATCTTTGCGTAGCATGTGTACTTGTCTAAGTTGTCACCGTTAATTAAAATTCCACCTTAATCCACCTTGCTCTAATTGGCACCAATCTTAATCGCACCTCATTCACTTTACTGCACATTTATCCACTTTGATGCACTTTAACCCACCTAAATCTATTTTATTCCGCCTTAATCCGCCTTAATCCACTTGAATTACCCTTCATTCAATTTTGGGAGTGGGTCATGACGTCCAGCCGATGCCGTGGCGGTTCATCGTGGGATTTCGCAGTGCCAGCCGCAGCAGGTCCAGCACCGGGAACATGACGTCATCACATGGTCACGTAAGTTTTGGTACCATCGGATGATAACGCCGGAAGGACGCCTGATTTTTCGCTTCATGGGGCATATAAGGCTTTCTTTCGCCTTAACAACTCATTTATTGCATTTCCTGGGAAGTACACCAGCAGCGGATAGACGGTACACCGGCCTGTTTAATGAATGCAGTGCACGGCTGCATATATAAATGCGTCAGAAAAATCGCAACGTTCAGGTTACACACAACCCACAGATATGATAGCTTCGACGCTATCAATTCCAATTACAATTACAATGCGACGCTATCATAGATATGATAGCGTCGGATTGTAATTTCTATGTACGAGAAAACATAATTGTGTCACGCGGAAACTCAAACGCGAACCTCTTTTCCAGCGTTCCTACCATTCACAGAGCGGTGGGCCGAGCTCGGTCCATTGCAACAACACCATCCAGATGGCCCATGAAAGAGGCCGCGTTTCTACCAGAAAGCTCGCCTTCGGGGCCCATCGTTTTCCGCCAGCGTTTCCCGCTAAGCATTACGGTTGCACAAGCTGCAGTTTCCGGGAAGTGTAAGTCGGAGATCCTCGAATGCTATCCTGTTCCGCTATAAAAGGCGAAGCTTAAAACTCCTCCAAATTGTCTTCCTCATCTTTTGCAGCGCCGACCTATAGCGTCCGCGCGCAGCGGCTTCGGTGGGCGCTACAAGTTCACTTTCAGACTTACTGTTGCGAGAGGTAAAGGGATCGCGGAAGCGTAGGAAGTGCTCTCAGCAGCTCTAATGTCTAAACTTTAAGGAGTGATAAACAGTCCGGGATGCTTAAATTTGTTCCCGCAACAAGAGCCGTAAACACATCACAATCTCCGTGATTCCCCACTTTTCTTGAAGCCCAAGGTCTCAAGCAGGGTAATTACCGTCCTCGCATAGCTCTGTACGGATGCTACTTCATGTACGACGCACGCCATCTTGTGCGGATCAAGCGATTGAGGTCTGCGTAGAGACGCTGTAATTTCACCTATCGCCCATTGCGTGTGCACACCGTGCCACCTGCCTGGTAGGCCTCGTTGATGGGGTTCCCGTCGGGCAGCTTGATGGGGCACCGGGCCACCATCCACCGGTGGCCCTGGTGGTTGTTGAGCCTCCACACGGTCTGCAGCGAGAAGAGGCCCGGCGCCGCGTCTCGCAGCACGTGCACCCGGAGGGAGCCCAGGCTGGGCCCCGCCGGGTCGATGGTACGCTCGAACATGTAGTAGGCGAACGAGATGCATCGGGGCAGCACGGAGTCCGGCCCGAGCTTGGGGCTCACCAGCCACGCCTTGGAGCCGCCCCGCTGGGGGAGGTGGCTCGAGCTGGCCAGGTTCATGTAGTATCCTGCGAGGACGGGGCCGACGGTTTGGAGGATAAAGAGAGGCACCGAAGGACATGCTCCGGCGTGTAAATTGCACCATGGAAATATAACGCACGCCATGCACGTGACAGGCCAGGTTCATGTAGTATTCTGCGAGGACGGGGCCGACGGTTTGGAGGATAAAGAGAGGCACCGAAGGACACGCTCGGGCGTGTAAATTGCACCATGGAAATATAACGCACGCCATGCACGTGACAGGCCAGGTTCATGTAGTATTCTGCGAGGACGGGGCCGACGGTTTGGAGGATAAAGAAAGGCACCGAAGGACACGCTCGGGCGTGTAAATTGCACCATGGAAATATAACGCACGCCATGCACGTGACAGGCCAGGTTCATGTAGTATTCTGCGAGGACGGGGCCGACGGTTTGGAGGATAAAGAGAGGCACCGAAGGACATGCTCCGGCGTGTAAATTGCACCATGGAAATATAACGCACGCCATGCACGTGACAGGCCAGGTTCATGTAGTATTCTGCGAGGACGGGGCCGACGGTTTGGAGCATAAAGAGAGGCACCGAAGGACATGCTCCGGCGTGTAAATTGCACCATGGAAATATAACGCACGCCATGCACGTGACAGGCCAGGTTCATGTAGTATTCTGCGAGGACGGGGCCGACGGTTTGGAGGATAAAGAGAGGCACCGAAGGACATGCTCCGGCGTGTAAATTGCACCATGGAAATATAACGCACGCCATGCACGTGACAGGCCAGGTTCATGTAGTATTCTGCGAGGACGGGGCCGACGGTTTGGAGGATAAAGAAAGGCACCGAAGGACACGCTCGGGCGTGTAAATTGCACCATGGAAATATAACGCACGCCATGCACGTGACAGGCCAGGTTCATGTAGTATTCTGCGAGGACGGGGCCGACGGTTTGGAGGATAAAGAGAGGCACCGAAGGACATGCTCCGGCGTGTAAATTGCACCATGGAAATATAACGCACGCCATGCACGTGACAGGCCAGGTTCATGTAGTATTCTGCGAGGACGGGGCCGACGGTTTGGAGGATAAAGAAAGGCACCGAAGGACACGCTCGGGCGTGTAAATTGCACCATGGAAATATAACGCACGCCATGCACGTGACAGGCCAGGTTCATGTAGTATTCTGCGAGGACGGGGCCGACGGTTTGGAGGATAAAGAAAGGCACCGAAGGACACGCTCGGGCGTGTAAATTGCACCATGGAAATATAACGCACGCCATGCACGTGACAGGCCAGGTTCATGTAGTATTCTGCGAGGACGGGGCCGACGGTTTGGAGGATAAAGAGAGGCACCGAAGGACATGCTCCGGCGTGTAAATTGCACCATGGAAATATAACGCACGCCATGCACGTGACAGGCCAGGTTCATGTAGTATTCTGCGAGGACGGGGCCGACGGTTTGGAGGATAAAGAAAGGCACCGAAGGACACGCTCGGGCGTGTAAATTGCACCATGGAAATATAACGCACGCCATGCACGTGACAGGCCAGGTTCATGTAGTATTCTGCGAGGACGGGGCCGACGGTTTGGAGGATAAAGAGAGGCACCGAAGGACATGCTCCGGCGTGTAAATTGCACCATGGAAATATAACGCACGCCATGCACGTGACAGGCCAGGTTCATGTAGTATTCTGCGAGGACGGGGCCGACGGTTTGGAGGATAAAGAGAGGCACCGAAGGACATGCTCCGGCGTGTAAATTGCACCATGGAAATATAACGCACGCCATGCACGTGACAGGCCAGGTTCATGTAGTATTCTGCGAGGACGGGGCCGACGGTTTGGAGGATAAAGAAAGGCACCGAAGGACACGCTCGGGCGTGTAAATTGCACCATGGAAATATAACGCACGCCATGCACGTGACAGGCCAGGTTCATGTAGTATTCTGCGAGGACGGGGCCGACGGTTTGGAGGATAAAGAAAGGCACCGAAGGACACGCTCGGGCGTGTAAATTGCACCATGGAAATATAACGCACGCCATGCACGTGACAGGCCAGGTTCATGTAGTATTCTGCGAGGACGGGGCCGACGGTTTGGAGGATAAAGAGAGGCACCGAAGGACATGCTCCGGCGTGTAAATTGCACCATGGAAATATAACGCACGCCATGCACGTGACAGGCCAGGTTCATGTAGTATTCTGCGAGGACGGGGCCGACGGTTTGGAGGATAAAGAAAGGCACCGAAGGACACGCTCGGGCGTGTAATTTGCACCATGGAAATATAACGCACGCCATGCACGTGACAGGCCAGGTTCATGTAGTATTCTGCGAGGACGGGGCCGACGGTTTGGAGGATAAAGAGAGGCACCGAAGGACATGCTCCGGCGTGTAAATTGCACCATGGAAATATAACGCACGCCATGCACGTGACAGGCCAGGTTCATGTAGTATTCTGCGAGGACGGGGCCGACGGTTTGGAGGATAAAGAAAGGCACCGAAGGACACGCTCGGGCGTGTAAATTGCACCATGGAAATATAACGCACGCCATGCACGTGACAGGCCAGGTTCATGTAGTATCCTGCGAGGACGGGGCCGAGGGGTTTGAAGGATACAGAAAGGCACCGAAGGACATGCTCCGGCGTGTAAATTGCACCGTGGAAATATAACGCACGCCATGCACGTGACAGGCCAGGTTCATGTAGTATCCTGCGAGGACGGGGCCGAGGGGTTTGAAGGATACAGAAAGGCACCGAAGGACATGCTCCGGCGTGTAAATTGCACCGTGGAAATATAACGCACGCCATGCACGTGACAGGCCAGGTTCATGTAGTATCCTGCGAGGACGGGGCCGAGGGGTTTGAAGGATACAGAAAGGCACCGAAGGACATGCTCCGGCGTGTAAATTGCACCGTGGAAATATAACGCACGCCATGCACGTGACAGGCCAGGTTCACGTAGTATCCTGCGAGGACGGGGCCGACGGTTTGGAGGAGGGAGGAGGGATAGAGATAAGAAGAAGGTAGGGAGGTTAACCAGAATCACGTCCGGTTGGCTACCCTACACCGGGGGAACGGGAAAGGGGGAAAACGAAGATAACAGGGAGAGAGCGGAGGGAAGGAAAGAAGGAAATTGAAGTGAGTTCGCTGACGTCTGTGGCCTTACAGAAATTGCAATTAGAGTCACAAATGGTCGCACAAGCCCGTCGTCCTTGAGAAGCACAAAAGTGCCTTCACCGCTTTTTCGCATGACGGGCGATGGGGGCGGTGTTCCAGCAGCACCTGCACAGAAGGATCTGTATCCTCAGAAGGATCTGTTTCTGTATCCTCCTGCACAGGAGGATACGGAAAGGCACCGAAGGACACGCTCCGGAGTGCAAATTGCACTGCGGAAACATAACGCACGCCATGCACGTGGCATTCAACTGTTGATGCCATGTATAACAACACAGCTAAGACGTAGCGTGCGCAACAGCGTGGTCAGACAGTATGCTGTATGGCAAATGAAATCAACTTTACTCGACATAAGCATCAGATATGTCTAACATTCGACGTGATATAGCCAGTACATGGTAGGGTACGAATGCTAGTCAATACAGCTACACACAGCATATACCGAGACGTTAGACATCTTGTTTTGATATCTTTCCTTCCTCATTCATAATTTTGGGCACAAATCCGGATACGCGTTGCAGGCCACAGAGTCAGCAGTGGCTAGTTTCTGGAAGGTGTCAAACTACTGACGATGAGGGCACGCTTGTGCAGACGAAGGCGCGTGGAAATGAATCAGCGGAACATACCAATATTAGGATTCCAGAGACATCGTATAATCTGACTGGCTGGTCATGTTTGGTTTTCTCTCTTGCGCTATACCTGCCGCGCAGCATTGAGAACTCGCAGACATTTTCTTTCTTTTTTTTTGACCAGTTATCACGGTTAAAACGCTCGCGCTTGTTGCGCCGTATGCAAATATATTAGCAATTTGACTGATGAAGTGAGAAAAGTTCAGGTTCTACTATTGGAACAAGCGAGCGCGATCCATACGGATGGTCACACTGACCGTCCGGCTTTCGCTTGGTGTGATCCGCGGGCGGCCCGTTGACCCCGTAGCTGTACTGGCGGGTCCAGTCGAGATCGTCCAACCCGTCTGCCGGGTGAGGGTTGGTCCAGCCGCACGTGTCTTCCTCGAAGTTGCAGTCACCTGCGTGTTTGGGGCGTGTTCAGCCGTACAAATGTCCGTGGAGCAGCTAATTTTCTTTTCTTGCGACGACGCATTCTGTGCTTTAACGTGCAAGCATGGTCACAAAATTACGGGATCTAAGATGCAAGAAAAAGCAGAATATGTCCCGAGCCTGGGCAAATCTGCCTGTACACTTACAATGTGGAAGTGCTAGCGAGCAACGTAGTCTTGCACTATTTTTAATGGCTTCGAGCTAGAAGCTCGGCTGACATTTGGCTCTCTCGCGGGAACCGCATCCCTGTAATCTTTTGACTTTACCTATATGAAGCATACCTTGCTTACGTTTGTACGTGTGCGCTCTGCAGGCAACGATATTCCCGCGCTTTTGCTTTTAAGCACACAAATGCACTCCGCTGCCTTTCAGAACATTTGTGTGCACAAATGTTAGCTTTTATCAAAACGCCTCGCCGTACTTTTCGACTCACTCACTTACATAACTTTTTTTGTTTAATGTTCCCCTCTACAAAGGCTGGGGAAATGACGATATCGAAGATGTGCAAAGAAATATACGTTTGACTGCAAACAAACTCTAAAATAGCGGTAGAATATTTTGTATAGAAGTTCATTGAGCTTTAGTACTTTCATGTCAGATGCTTGCGCAATGAAAAAAAAAGATGATTCTGAATAGGTGTGGCAAAAGAACGTACCTGAATTTCTGGCAGCCGTCTGCGGTGAAACTGAAAATGATTAAAGCAGAAGGTAAGTGAAAACAGGACACACAGGTAGCATAACTTTCGGGGGAAACGGGGCACTTTGACAATCAAGCATAGCCAAAATATCAGTACTCACTTGGACAGGTGCCCACCCTGAAGGATATGTTGTCGATGGCGATGTTGCCCAGGGAGTTTGCGCCTACAGTGGCCTCGAGAATCAGCTGAGGGTTAGGGTTAAAAGCGGAGTCACAAAAAGAAAGGAACACGTTAAAGATCATGGTATTCAGTTGCAAAAGACGTTGGAGCATTAATAAAAACATATATGAACGGCGTGTACCATAAGGGGAATAGATTATTAGTGTCCATATTCCTACTCCTACCTGGGTTGAGCAGGGCTTAATGTTTCACAACACTATACCTATGAGAGACTTTCTGCTTGAATGGCTACATAATAAGTTTGAACACCTGTAGTTCTTCAGGCGCCCTAGGGCAGGATACAAGGGCATTTATGTTTCATTTAAGACTTAATGGTGAAGTTGTAAACAGTTCTAACTGAAACATCAATGTCTATTGCCACAAATTCGAGCTGGCGAGAAATTCGAGAAACTCGCGCCACATATACAGGATTTTAGCTCAACGGTTTTGACTTCAGTACTGTTCAGCTGCAATTCCATAATAAGGGCATGTGCTCTAAATGAACTAGGAAGTTATTTAGTGAAACTTAGTTGCTTACATCACACTGCGACTACGAACCGCCTGATAACGTAAATTAAGCCATATGTGATAATAGCGCTAGATTCCAGATAAGATATCTAATAAATCCTATTTACACTATAAAAATATACCAACTGCAATGCCTACTAAGCATTTAGGTTAGCACTATGCTAGGACCTCTATTCCTTTGCCTCCATAGCAGCGCCCCTCTCGCGTGCATTCAGCATTTTCTTGTCACTTTTGAACATTGCGTTGCTCACCCTTTTGAAGGGCAAGTTAATCGTTTCTTTCAGGTTTACTTGAAAGAAAAAGTACCATTGGTTTGAAATCATACAACCAATATTCATTAGTTCGCGTTCTGAAGCGCAAGTTTGCCATTTCCTCTAAAGGTTTACTAGAAAGGACAAATTATATTTGTTATTGGACAAGTTATATTGGTTATATTGGTAACAAAACCGCTAAGTAAGATCGGGGAGAAGATAAGAGGGGCTATTTACTGTATCCCTTCAAAAACCGCGGTGGCTCGGCGGTATCCGAACGCTTAAGTGGGGGGCAGGTTTCAGCGAGGCGTGACATGGACGTACCGTGAAAGGTTCGGTGGTGGCCACCTGCACCTGGGCCGTGTACCAGCTGTTGCCCGCCTCGCCCGATATCTCCCAGATGGGTCGCGGGGGGGTCTCGGCGCCTTCGGCGTGCTGCAGGACCCTCAGCGTGCCGATGCCGTTGCCGAACATGTGCGTGGCGAAGCGCATGCACATGGGCAGGTTGGCGCCTTGGTGGTTGGTGGGGGTGGTTACCGCGGGACGGAGGGACAATGCGAGAGAGAAGGCATCGTCGAAACGTGTTCTGTATGCAGCCATTACAGTAATATATATGGGTGTTTCACCTTGTCCGAAAAGAACGACCCTTACTGAAATACAGGGTTGCTCTGAGGTGCTGGCGATAGAAGAAAAAGAAGAAGAAGAAAATTATGATGATTATGATGATGATGATGATGATGATGATGATGATGAGGAGGAGGAGGAGGAGGAGGAGGAGGAGGAGGAGGAGGAGGAGGAGGAGGAGGAGGAGGAGGAGGAGGAGGAGTTATTGGCATCCAATTTGAAATGGGGTGGAGCCAAATAGTCCCCTAGCTTGCACGAGCTAAACGGTTGTGCGCTATACATGTTTTTCATTCTAGCATTTTTGTATAAATCTCCTTAACCCTTTTTCTCTTCCTCGAAACTTCTCTATTTGCCTTGTACCGCTATCGGTGCCTTTAACGGATACGCTCGCATCAATCTCTTCCCTGTTTTTCCCCACACTAGCGAGGCTTGTGGCAACATCTAGTGAGGCTTTTTCCAACTACAGTACTTTAGTGCAACTAAAAGGCGTTTGCAGCGCTTTGCTGTTGCATGAGTGTGCGCGTAGAAGAAATGTCATAACTGAAGTGTGTGCTAGCCACAATGTCATTACCGACGCTTTAAACCAGCACTTAGGTAAGACTATGACAAGCCACTGCAACCATAGCTCTGTGCCCTCTGTAGCTACCAACGAGGTTGCGGCGGCCTGCCTACATCTCTAGTAACCCCGCATTACGCGAAAGGTGGCACGACCACTGAAAAAGATAGAGCCTGGAGAGTTTTATGCTTTCCGTATATACGTATATTGCAGTACGCAGAATACCGGGGTGGTAGGCATGAGCAGCGGCGATGGTGGCGCCATATCGTGAAGCTCATTTCAAAAAGATCCCGAAGAATTATTATCGCACTGACAGACTATGTGACAATGAGCAACTTCGACGAGTAGAGCCAAGCAACTCAAGAATCATCAACATCATCATCATTATCATCATCAACCTATTTTAGGTCCACTGCAGGGCTCGAGAATACCTTTTCAAAAACGCTGTGTTGGAATCCCCCAAATCGTCACAAGATGTATCTAAGAGCGCTGCTGCTGCTGCCTTCCATGTTTCCGGTTTTCCTTTCTGCTTTACGTTGACCACTATACGCAACGATCAGACTGAAACTCTCTGTTTACATGCGAGGCCGTTGATATATTATCTACAGACAGTCTGCAGAATTTTTCTTGAGAAGTAAAAAGAATGAAACGCCGGAATTTGTTTCAGCCGAGTTTCAGAACCAGACGAATGTATGTTTAAGCAAAATTCGACTTTCAGTTAGTTGGTCAAACGTACTGGAGTTGGGGCACGAAAGCAACGAAAAGGAACTGACGAGAGCGAGTAAAGAAACGCAGGACACAGAGCGCAAACTTTTACCTTTTTATTGATCTAAATCTAGCCTGGACCTTCACTTGTTCTTGCGCGCAAACTTTTCAGTACTTTTTTTCCGGAAGCAATGAAGTTTTCAACACACTTTATCAGCCTCTCGAAGGGCACAGTCCGATAAAATCAGGTCACGTGCGTGCTTGACGTTATCTGTGATGTATTTCCTCTCGTCCCTCATGACTAATACTTTTGTGCTTCGTTGCTCGAAACTGTGGTACGAAACAAAGCGCACTTGTTTGTAAGCAAAAACGTCCTCGGTCACTGTGCATATCTTCTAACTCACTTACTGGCACATTAAGACAAACCACACTAATCAGACGAGAAAAAAAGAATCAAGAACGGTTCACTGCACACCACCATACTTTCTTGCAAATTACGAGTGATCAATGTTTCATTTTTATTTTTCAAGGTTGAAAACGCCATGACAGCAATGACGACTACTTCTCGGTGAAGGCGCACTTATGACAGTCCTGGCAAGCGAATATTTCATGAAAACCTAAATGCGGGTAGCTCTCGGCGCGCTGTCGACATTTCCCGCGTTTTTTCAAACGGAAGTCGTGTAGTTCCCGCATAAATTCCTCATCGTTCGCGCCAGAATGCCACGCAAAATGTAGAACCATTATAGAGTGCTCGAAATTTTGTTCACCAGTAAAGAACCGCGTGTACCGAGTACCTTCATAGATAACGCAAGACCTATACGCTCTTTGAACGTTCCTTCAATAAATGGTACAGGACATTACTCGCGTCAGTCAATAATATCGTGTCGGCACACTAGTTTAGAAGCTTTCAGCTTAAATGCAAAGCTGCTCTTACCTGTAGCCTTCAACGTTGGGCTAATGAGCCTGGCCCGGTCCATCGGTCTTCTCGGGAATGACGAGTCGATGAAGATGTAGCCGCCTGCACGGCATCAAATAATTTTGATAACCGTACACGCGGAATGTACAGCCATTCAATGCGTTGTCTTACCTCCCTATTCAAAAATACATCCTAACTTGCAGCCCATTCGTGCCTTGATCTAAATCGCACCTGTCGTGAACGCGCTAAAGTAATTGAAATGACTGTCCTGGGCACGTTCCCGCCAGGCGCCATTTAAATAAAGTAAAGCATGGGATTCCAGTCAAGATGCATTTCTGTATACGGGGTTGGGCACCTCTTATTGGCAATAAAAAATGCTATTAACAGGAAGCTTTAGCTCGTGGCCATCTCCGATGCTGTCGATGCAAATATAGGTAAAACGCGGAAAGGCTTTTATAAGACAACCCTTGGGCCAGTCTGAAATGAAATTTGTTGCACTTGAGAGATAAAGTTACATTATAGTGATTGTCAGGTGCGAGTACTTTATTTAGAGTCTGAGGTTGTTTTTTTTAGAAATCTTGCCGAGAATGATAAGCTTAAGAAAAACAAATACGAAGTTTACGAATCCGTAAGTCAGTCCCGAAATAGAGATCTCAGTTCTATAAAGTGAATCCGTTACCGCATCTAAATCGGGAAAAAAATGGTGTGTTAGTTTACTATTCACGTGATTTAGTTAGAATGTTTACAAATGTCTTGCGAGAGTTCTACTCACATATTAATGGCACATTTAATATCCGTGTATAATACATCAATGCTTTTGATACATTGTTAGGCACAGTTGACACATTTTGTGATATCATTTTTGTTGCTGAGTTACAGAGTTGCAAACCTGCTAACATTGTATTTTAATGTGCTGCAATTATCAACAACGTTCTTTCTTTAAATAATTGACAGTCTAAATCCAGATTCTACTTCTACAATAACGAAGTTTTAACTTTTTTTTGTAACTGCAACATATTTAATCAAATCTCCTCAAACAAAAAAAGGCCTTCTCTGTTATCTTGTATTCAGATAAGCGCCGTCAAGCTAAAGCTTCCTTATAAGGCCGATATAGGCTCAACAACTTAGCGCGATAAACGAATGGCGTATAACGTGGACCACATGCTCTTATGATGTCGCGGTATTTATCCACCAAGAAATGAAAATCCCATAACTACTCATACTATTCATAACATACTATTCCCATAACAATTATATGGGGTTCAACGACCGGAAATAGCGGGGTGGGTGATAAGAGGCGCCGCAGTGGAGGACTCGAATACCTCTGCTGTGCGTAAGTAAGCTTCCTATAACAATTACGTAGTAATAGTTTCATGTGATAACCATACCAGGTCTTTTTTTTTTTACGAATCACCTGTAGCGCACATCACAAATATACTCATTGAGCTGCGTTACTCCAATAGGCAGACAGTACCTAATTACTCAAAGTTACATATTGCAATATACTAATTGAAGCCAGTGATCTTACAAGGCACATACACTTGCAACAAATTTTCGAAACTAGCGCCAGTTTTGAGATAAGCACTGCGAAACACGCGCTAAAAGCAGACTGTCGTTCCACTTACATTTTTTACCAGAACATCTATTTTTGCATTAAAGCCGAAGAATTACTGAATCTAAGCACTTCGTCGCAAACTTTGAGAAGGCATATCCCGAAACTCATCTTGGCATACGTACCAAGCGGATATGACTTTCCAAGTCAGCGGCTGCAAATCGGTAAAAAAAAATATAATTGTTCAGTTTTACCTGCCAAAACTACGATCTCATTATGAGACACGCCGCAGTTAAGGACTCCGGGAGTTTGGCCCACCTAGGGTTCTTTAACGTGCACCTAAATCTAAGTACACGGCTGTTTTCGCATTTCACCCCCGTTGGAATGCGGCCGTCGTGGCCGAGATTCGATCCCGCGACCTCGTGCTTAGCAGTCCAACACCATAGCCCCTAAGCAACCGCGGCGGGTTCTGCAAGTTGTAACTTACAATTTGTGCCTTAAGAAAATTAGAGTAGAATCTCGTTAAACGGAACCTCAAGGGACCGGAAAAGTATGCTCCGTATAACAGGGTGTTCCCTTTAATCAGAAAAATGCATACAGGTGCACCACTACGTGCCACACATTCCCTTAACACTCTTAGATATGTGAATGAAAAAGAAGTGAATGTATCAGCTAGTTTGCGCCAGTATTCTGGGCGTGGTCCACGGCTACTGCAGGATAGACTAGGCTTCTCTATAGTTTCGGTTTTGAGGAGGCGCTGGCGAAGCATCAAAACAACAGCACAGCTCTTACTGCTACAACCGTTGACCGAATAACACCCCGACCGTGCAAGGGTAGTCCGAATTATCAAAGGGTGCACTGCACTGCGTCCGAAATTTTGGTTGCCCTTATTTTGGTCATCTACGGGACATGTGGCGGGGCAGCGACGCTGCCCAGGCTTGTACCTGCTATGGATTAAAAATATATCAAATTTTGGCCTGTTTCAGTCTTTGCAAACGCTAATTAAGCATTAAGCTTTAAGCATTCAGCTTCAGGCATTAAGCTTTAGCCACAACTAATTTCCCTTACGCGTCGTTTGGCTTCGCTGTCTGGTCACTTTATATATGTTCGTGGTTAACAAAAATACAGCCCCTCAGTTTACTCCCTCCTCTTTCCTGATTACAGAGTACCTTAGGAATAAATTTGATCATTAGTTCTTTTATGTCATCTAGGGGGCTGGAGCAGAAGTGGTTGACGGTTGTCGAGTCAAATGACGTCTGGTGACACTTTTATACGTGCGTCATCGAATCTACAGCTTCCAGATGGATTCGCGACGGCTACTCAAATCACCAGACATCAAGTCTATACTAACGCTAATGGGAACTGATACAATGGATTCGCGTTCGTCAAAATAACGCCAAAAATTCTCACGTCATCTGACAACGCCAGCGCACTCTCGCGTGACAATAGATAACAAGGCCGAGCGGCGTAATTGAATGAAGCTCGCGCAGCAACATCGATCGATGAAGACGCGCAAGACGGCGGCAGTCGACCCACCGGTCATCTCGTCTTTTCCGAAGGAGCTGTAGTCCCTGGACGGTCCCGTGAGGAAGCTCTGGCTGCCCCTCCCCTGCTCCCAGTTGAAGTCGTCGTCCGTGTCCGCATTCTGCCAACCGCAGTAGCCACCTTCGAAAGTGCAGTGACCTGCGCCAAAGGACATGCATGCGATACATGGATGCAAGGATGACGCAAGAACGATGCAAGGACGGGCATGCAATGTTTATACATATCGCAGGACTCTTAAGCAAAAGCGCAATGTACGAACCCTCTTGAACGCGTTAGATATTCTTGTGGTTTGGTTAATTATCCAATTATCCAACAGGAAGTTTCGTGGTCAGTGACGTTAGAATGTGTGCAAGAAGCGTTATAGCGCTATCTTACTTTGTCGCGAATATATATATATATATATATATATATATATATATATATATATATATATATATATATATATATATATATATATATATATATATATATTGAATAAACGAAGGAGCACACTTACGAAAATTCCATTGATAATGTTTTAACGTTTCAGCCGTGGCACGGCCGAAACGTTACAACATTAAAAATGGAATTTTCGTAAGTGTGCTCCTTCGTTTATTCAAATATATATATATCCCTTCGAAGTAACACCGCAGAGTGGCTAAACATGCATCTTAGAAATACCTTTCCTGCCCGTGAAAATAACCACAAGCGACGCCGGAGATACCAGATTGGCGCCGCTAAAATGCACGGGTTGCTATTATCTGGCAAGGTTTAAAAGGTCTGGGTTTATCCGACTCCCTCTGCATTAAACGTTACTGGATAACCGATGTTCTGCTGCTGAGCATGACTGCGCGGGTTCGGTTATAGGTTATGGCTGGTCGCACTTCGGTTGCGGATAAATTGAGAAACTGAAGTGCACTTAGATTTAGGCGTTCGTTAGAGAGCCTCAAGAGGTAAAAAATCAATAATTTGGAGGCGCCCACTGCCGCTATCAAATAGCCATTTCTATCACTCACTCACTCCCTCACTCACTCACTCACTCACTCACTCACTCACTCACTCACTCACTCACTCACTCACTCACTCACTCACTCACTCACTCACTCACTCACTTCGTGCTCAGCAGTGTTACACCGAATAAATTAATTATTCACTTATCAAAATTAATTTCGCTTCGCCTATAGGCACGCAGCCAACACTGCCACGCATTGAACCTGCCATGCTCGTCGGATCGAACTGAAGTGAACTGAAGCCATGCACTGAATTTATTCTTCGAAATAATAAATCGCACATGTCCGGCCGTCGCACGCGTCGGCCTCTCGGGGCGCACGGAATTCAAGCCTTTCCGCCCGACGACGTGGCTCAAAGCGCCGCGGCCGCATCCTGTCACTTGGGAGCATTGGCTCCCGATGCATCGTGGGTCGAGGGCTGTACCCACCGAGGCAGTTGTCGCCGGCCTCCTCCATGCGGTCGAAGAGGATGTCGTCCAAGGCGATGTAGCCGCGGAACTTCCGCGCGGGGTCGCCTCTCGGCTTGGGCACCGCCTCGAACCACACCTGGGAAGGGACCCGTGCCATCCGTGTGCGTGAACCTCACAAGCATGCGCACGGTACATCAGAAAACCGTATGACTGTCGTCCCACAATCAATCAATCTGTCGCCGTCTCTGTCGGTCTGTCTCTGTCTGTCTGTCTCTGTCTGTCTGTCTGTATCTATCTATCTATCTATCTATCTATCTATCTATCTATCTATCTATCTATCTATCTATCTATCTATCTATCTATCTATCTATCTATCTATCTATCTATCTATCTATCTATCTATCTATCTATCTATCTATCTATCAACCAATCAATCAATCAATCAATTAATCAGTCTTTATTACCTATGCAATAGCAGCGATATATAAGGGAAACAAATGTAGGAGGAGTTTACAAGGCGGACATTTTATGGGCGATACATATTATGGTAACGCCGTTAAAATCGATTATAGCAAATTTTAAGAAATAACCAAGCTAATATGTTTGAAGTGACAGAAACTGCATCAGTAGTTCAGTGGCCACGGTTAGCATGAAAGCCGTGATGAAACACGCATAGTCAATAAACTTGACCGAGCGAAACATTACATGAAAAAACTTTAGCTTTCACCTAGTACATAAATTGGCTTTATAGCTTTCAACTCTGGCGTCAATTCGCGCTGCATATTTAGAAACTAGCGTTTAGTAATTGACAAATGCAAGTGCAAGTCACGCAGCGCGAACAGGGTCAGCGTAGTTTTATCAGAGCAGAAGTGTGTAACTGCCGCTGCAGTAAAAGTTTAGTCTCGAAGGAAATTGAAATCGGCCACTTTTTCTTTTTTTTACGCCTTGATGTGAAATGGCTCTAATTGGAGTCGTGCCTCATAAGCAGTTTGTCGGTTTGGCACATGAACCCTCCCCCCCCCCCTTTTTTTTTTCTGGCCGCTCCACGGGTATATGGTGCCATGCTGTCGAGTAGAATTCCATCCCTGCTGTAGCGGCCATGTTGCAATAAAGACAGAGCAATGTCCCCTTCCATTGATGGAAAGTAGATGCTTACCGCTTATATGGACTTGCCAAAGCGTTACTTGTTCTGTAGGTGTGTTTTCTTATGGCGTTACCATTAGGAGTGTCGAAATGGGGAAAAAGTTTCTGAGTGAAGTGTGGGAAGCCGGTCACGTAGTAAACGTTTGTATATATATATATATAGTGTAGTTGCACCATCAATCGCACTTTACTCCTCGAAGAGGCAGGGCTTGTGGCGAGTAAGCTCCTCAAAAACACTTTGCAATGTCGTGAACACGGTCTACATCATGAATCCAGGAACTCAAAGAGGTGCGACGTAATAGTGACACATTTCTCTCGCATTTACTGCTGACTCAAAAGTGATTGTTTTCTTTGTCCCTGTTCTCTCGTATTTGGCACCCCCTTGCAGCTTCCTCGGTACAGGGTGGTAAACCGCACGTATCTCTAGTTAACCTGCTTGTCTTCCCTTTGCAAATTTCTTTTTATTATTGTCGAAGCTATATAATACAGAATGCACCCGTCTCCTACTGCAAGCTGGCCTCCGCTAAAAAGTGCCAGATCATACCCAACAAACGATTGACAACCCAATAGGCAATACACTCTAAACATTATGCGTTAAGGCAAGCCTTCATCGCAATAAAAAGAGAAAAAGATAGAGGAACAACGGTTGCTAACGCTAGGGTAAGTTTTACCCTTAATTTGTCTTAATACACGGAAAGAAATTGTTTCCTTCGGCATGCATTCCCTGAATTTTATTAGCTTTGTTGCCTTTAAGAGAAAGGGCGAAAATCTACCAAGTGTGGGGATTTTTTCTTTTTTTTGCATTTAGGTCATAATGTTTTTTAAAAGAATTCTTGAAATGTGTAACAACCACAAGAAAAAACATACTCAAGTATCAAGTTTACAACACAGCAACTGAGAAATAAAGAAAACGATATCGAAATTCTGTGAATTGAATATATGAAGATACACAGAGAGCCATAAAAATTACTATACATGTACATGTACAAATTACGTGTACTCTACACCACAGACTTACCAGTAGGGCATTTTCTTAAAACCCTCGTAAACAATCTAACACCTTAATATAAGCTCTAAACTGATATAATATATTTGTCCGTTTCAGATGTTCTAAACGACGCAAGTTATAGAAATGCGATATGATGTTTTGGCAATGAGTTAAGAATTTGTGAACTTTGTGCTTCAGTTCTTTTGCTTTTCTACATTCTTGAAGGTTGCCGATTTCCAGCAATCGTTGCACGAAAGCAAACTGAGACTCTAATTAAGAAACGTGCTTCATACAGTCGCCACATTTAAACTTTCTTTTTTCTCTTAAACGCAACAAAGTTTATTTCAGTCGGTTTAGTAACTGTCTAAAAAGGGCATTATTGCATTTCACACGTATTTGAACAACGACCTCCGAGTTATACCTAAGGTGACACTCCCTTTAAGATGACTCTCGGGGTCACTTACACGGACCCATTTCAACCACGGTAATTATGACCCAAAGCCTTCACTCGAACGGCCCTAATCGTCATTGTTCTTGGGTAACCATAATTTCGCGCTCTTTAGCGTACAATTACTCCGCAGTAAACCAACTATCCAAGCAACAAGTAAAACTGCGCGGCCCTTATTTTCTGTACACTGCTTTGTTTAGTGACAAATGTGAAAAGTTCCGATGAAGCATGTCACGCTTTCGTCAGTAGTTACCTCAACCACGTAGCAAACTACTGCCGCTGGCAGGACGCCTCTTTCCGTAGAGTACACTGGTGGACATGTGGCAATGAGGGAAAAAGACTACGTAGCCAAAGCACGCACACGAAAGTGCGCTAGTGGATATACTCCCGCGTTCTCATAATTCCACATTAGCTAAAGCTGCAGAACAGAAAACTTGGCAGCTGCGCGGTTTCCCAGTACGAGTTCTGAGAAACCGAAAGCACTGTGTCCAACTCCACCGGACTACTTTGGCGCAGGAACAGATGTTGCAGAATGTGCGCATCTGCAGCTTTCCTTCGTTGTCTCAGAAGCATGACCGGCATGAATCCTTTGACTCGGATAGTTCTGCCAGCAGTTCAAGAAAACGGCCCCACTCATAGCTACGAATTCTTGTGCAAAATGCCCGTAGCATCGTTAATAAAGTCACAGAACTAGAATATATTCTACTGGCGCATAGTCCCCATGTAATACTACTTACAGAAACATGGCTGCGTGAGGGAATACGCAGTGATTGCATTGTTCCTTCCGGGTACAAATTCTTTAGGTGGGACAGAGATTCACGAGGCGGTGGTGCTGCCATCATAGTTAAAAATTCCGTCCATGCTTCTACGATTGAATCTAATGTTCCCGAAAGTGTATGGTGTAAGCTTACATTCGAAAACAGAACGTACTTCATTGGCGCAGTATACAGACCACCTGCGTCTTCGCCAGCGTTTCTGGAACTGCTAAGCGAATTCTTGATTGACCATGTTAACAGGAACACGAGGCTGATAATGGCTGGGGACTTTAATTTGCCGCACATTAACTGGCAAAATTTATTGCCCGGCGAGACAGAAACAGTTAGCTCGGAAAAGCTCTTGGAAATAAAATTTTGTCATGGCTTCGAACAAATTGTTCAAGAACCAACTAGAGTTACAGAAAAGTCAAAGTCATTATTGGATCTTGTTTTCCTATCGCACAACATAATAGACTATGCATTAGATATATTGGAGGGCATATCAGACCATAAAATGTTGTCTTTGGACATACAGACCAATGTGGGCAGTATAGGGAGACCGTTTCTACCGGTAAAAGTAAAAGACTTTAAAAATGCAGATGACACCGCCATCATAGATTTTTTAGAATTACAGTTTAGTTACTTCGAGCAGGCATCGAAGAGCGAGTCTGTGGAACAACTGTGGCAAAGATTTAAAAGTAGCATCATAGCTTGCGTCGAGCACTTTGTTCCAACTCGTATTAAGAAAACGCGCAAACGAAACCCCTGGATAACACGCAGCATTATCCATATGAAACGGAAAATTAAAAGACTACGAAAACAGAAAGTGAGAGCGATGGAAGTTGCAGCTATAAAAATTGAGATGAAAGAAGCTCTTGTGAAATCGAAAAAACAGTTCTTTGATCACACGCTTGCCAACTTTCTTAAAAGTTCACCACATAAATTTTGGCGTTACTTCAGTGAAAGAAAGGAAAAAGTTGAACAGATCGAACATGAAGGGAAAGTCCTGACACGAGTTGAAGACTTAGCTGATGCTTTCAATCGCTTCTTTCAATCTGTTTATACGACAGACAAAGTTGATAAGATAGGCGAATACATGAACGGCGACATGAGGACCGCAATGGAATCAGTTATTGTCAGCCGTGAAGGTGTTTTACAATTGCTTCTTGAAGTAGACGCGAAGAAGGCAAGCGGACCGGATGGTCTACCAACTGAATTTTTGAAACGATATGCCGAATGGGTTTCCTTTTACTTAGAGATAATATATGCGAAGTCAATTGAAACTCGTTCACTTCCACAAGACTGGCGCAATGCAATAGTAATCCCTGTTTTTAAAGGTGGCAACCGTATGCAAGTAAACAATTACCGACCCATATCCCTGACGTCAGTTTGCTGCAAGGCTCTAGAACACGTTATTGCAAAGCATATTATTAGTTTTCTTGACACTAACGAGTTACTTTCCACAATTCAGCATGGATTTAGGAGCGGTCTTTCTACGGTGACACAGTTAACAGAAACACTCCATGATTTCTACCTGAACATGGATGCACACCTACAAACAGACGTAATAAGCGTTGATTTTAGGAAAGCTTTCGATAAGGTTTCTCACCGTAAATTACTTTTTAAGCTCGATAAAATAGGAATAGGTAAAGAAGTAATACAATGGATAGAGGCCTATTTATCTATGCGTCAACAGTCCGTAAGGATTGAGGATTGCATTTCAAATCCATTGCGTGTGTACTCTGGGGTTCCCCAAGGTTCCGTTTTGGGACCAATACTTTTTTTGTTGTTTGTTAATGATATCGGTGCACTAGTCGAACCGCCTGTTAAAATGAAACTTTTTGCTGATGATTGTTTGATTTATTCGCCAATAGGGTGCGAAGATAACCAAATTAATCTAAATAGATGCTTACAGGCATTAGACGAGTGGTGTTTAACATGGGACATGGAAATAAACTATAGCAAAACAACATTTACGCATATTCGCTCAAGCAGGAGCAAATTTTCCTTCATATACCACATCGGAAACCATTCTCTGAATAATGCAGCTTCTTTCAAATACTTAGGAGTCAGTATTATGCACACATTACAATGGCACTCACACGTTGATAATATATGTTCTAAGGCAAACCAAAAACTATACTTTTTAAAGAAAAAAACTGGAATGCGCTACACGGGACGTGAAATTAACAGCCTACAAAACTTTTGTACGACCAGTCTTGGAGTACGCTTGTGTTGTGTGGTCCCCTCATCAGAAAGTCCTGAAAGCAAAAATAGAAAGAATACAAAGATTGGCAGTCCGTTTCATATGCGGTAAATATCGACGCATGGAATCTGTTACAGCCTTGTTAAAATCGTGTGAACTAGAGCCTCTGGAGGAACGCAGAAGTAAGCATAGGCTAAAGTTTCTTTTTAAAATCATGAGTGGGCGAACGAAAATAAACAAGGATCTATATCTACAACCCCCAGGACGGAGATGCGATCGTCTAAACAATAGCAGAGCTATTCAACCTTATTTAACACGTACTGATGCTTTTTGTTTCTCCTTTTTTCCTGACACAATTGAAATGTGGAACAGATTGCCTGATGCAGTTGTGAGCAACGAGGGCTCTGCCGAATTTGAAAATGCGTTGGATACTTTCTTTTACGAGAATGTATACTAAATTGTTGCTGCGAGCACTTTCGTTGACTTTTCTTTGTATAACTACTGTTATTTGCTTTTGTTAACTTCCAAGAGCGCCAGTGCATTTGTATGTTACATAGAAAGAAAATTATGTATCATGTATTCTTGACACATCACCCTCCCTGTAATGACCCCAACAACGGGGTTGACAGTATCAAATAAATAAATAAAATAAATAAATAAATAAACTGTCCGCGAGGACGGTTGCGCACGATTACAATGCGTTGGCGCAAGCGGACCCCTCGTGTGCCTCTCCTATGCGATGTAAAACACCAGAATAGACCGGCGAAATGAGCAAACGTGCCTGATGCACGTCCCCGTAGGTGTATGCCACCTCTCCCTTGGTCCAGCGCCCGTCGTAGTTGTCCTGGCTCTCCCACACGGTGATGTTCTCCTGCGTGGCGGCGTCCATGACCACCACCTTGAGACGGTCCACGCTGAGCCCTTCCAGAGCGTAGAAGAAACTCACGCAGAAGCCTTGAGGACCTGGGCGGAAAAGCATGCCGAACCACTCACGCTCATCTAAAATTAACAAGAGAGATTCATGGTACAGACGACGTCGTCCTAAGCATGTCGGCCATGACATAATTCTTTCTTTTTTTTTTGACACCTACAATCACTTGCGACGCATGCAGTCAGCAAAAGCATAGCCTGCGAGATTGCATTTCGCTGCGTTGAGAGAGAACCGTCGCTGGCGCGTGGATTGCCGCACCGCCTAGAGCAAACAAAGACACGCCAGACTAAGCCCTTGCACAACAGGGGCTTAGTAAAGCTTGTTTACTCGAAGCGTAGGACATACGTAGCGGTGGTAGGCGCAGCAAAGAGAAAGGAGACGAATAATAATAAAAGAAGTGACATGACATGAATATATCTGATTTCTCTCTCCTCCGCCTGTCACCATGTATATGTATTCCACGCCTCGAATAAAGAACATTTACTAAGACCTTGCCCTGTCTCACTCCCAGCGTGTGTCTCCGTTAGCGCTTCTATACCACGAATAAATACGAACTAGTCCAGCTGTCATCCAGCCTTCTGTAGAGATATACCATGGCCTCAGATATCGAGCCTGCAATCTCGGAGGACTTATTGCCACGCGTTTATTTCACAGAAAGTCGGCTTTTCGCGGGTCTGCTTTTTGCCTGTGGCGCAATCATTGCGCAGCTGTAGCATGTACCCTCTCCGATGTACACTGTGGCCCATACTGGGCCGCCTGAAATGAGAGACTCTCTCTTTTCTCTTTGTATAGCCATTGTTTTCTATGGCAGCAAGAGCCCTCGCCACTGGGCGTGCTGCTAATTTGTTGGTTGAAAACAGACGAGTTTTTGCCTGGTCTATTGCCCAGCGGGGTGAAAGGCAACGCTATCGTGTGATAATTCTTTGAATTCTTGAGTCGCCTTTCGGTAGTGTGATGCTTTGTCCTTGATGTTTGTACCGTTGCGTTAATTGGACAAGTTGCGCATCTCTTATTTGTGTGCACAGCGCACATCAGTTCCGAATTCATACATAAGTTTTGTACAAATATGTTTCTTCTTTTTTTTCTAGACAGCTCGAGCGCATGCGTCTGTGCTCGCGCGAATATTTTTCGTGTCATCATCGCAGCCTTCTTTTTCTTTCTTTCTTTTTCAGTTTCTGCAGTTAAAAACGAGCAGATTTATACACTTGTTGCTGAAGAATTCCATCTGCCAAACTAGGTGACAATTTGATGAATGCTAAAGGTAAAATTTTCTGTTAACTTCAGTGGAGAAGTAGGTGCCTTCTTTATTATTACTACGGGGTCTATGGTCCCGAAAGTGCACAGTTGACTATAAGGAACGTGGTAGGGGGAGGGGGGGGGATAATTTTGACCAACCGCTGTTACTTTAGATGCACCTAAAGCACGCTGCATGGCAGCTGTTGCATTCCGCCTCCAACAGAGTGCGGCGACCATGACCGGGCACGGGACACGGATTTTCCTGCTCGACAGCGCAGTGCTAGCCCCACTTGGTCAACGCGACGCGTACCATCGAAGAATGCTTTGGGACGGCAACCTAATGAGCCACTATAGAACAACACTGGATACGATGAAAGGAAAAAGTATTCTTGAAGGAAAAGCTTTATTTTCACTCATTTAGCGGCAGAATAATGATTAGAAAGAAAAAAAATATAGGGGCTCAAGTCCTAAGTCTCGAAGTTCGCGCTATAACCTCCGTGACATAACCTGAGTGACGTCACAAATAAAATATTAGTAACAATAATTAAAGAACAGAAACAATTGCGTTTGTGCCATCTTCGCGGAGGGAAAATTGTTCTCCAAACTCTTTATATATAGTGACTTCATTGGAAATTAATGCAGTGTCTCGCAGACTACGGACATCTTCCTACAACGAAGTGGCGCTGTGGTAATCCCTGTCGTCAGGGGGAACTTCCGTGGAAACTTGCGTGTTTTTCTCGGCCTCACCGAGCTTAGAACGACAGAAACCTGAGCTAGTTGGTAAGGATTCATTATGCAAAAAAGAAGTGAGGCGTGCAGAGAGGACACAAGAGTAGAGAAGTGGACAACACCGAGCTGCTTCTCGTGGCACGATATTGGCCGTTTCGCAATTGCAATAGCGTACTTCACCAGAGCAAAAACCTTGTGAGGGGCTATACACTTGGTTCATCTTTGTCATAGAAAATTACCTCGCGAAAACAAAACAGAAAGAAAGATATAAGAATAGTAGGGCGATGTGGTACATCATCATCATCATCGATGTGGTACAAGCAGACACATAGAGAGCGCGCGAGTGAAATTGGCTAATACAGCTGAACATAACTATTGCGTGTCAATTTACTTGCCTCGCTCGAGGCATTACGCCCGAGCTACTTGCTGCGCCGGGCAAGATGAGTCATGAGCTCCGGCCAGCCTCAATTTGTGTAGCCCTTTTCCTAGGTCAGACCTATCTCCGACGCTGCACCACAGCTTCGGTGATCTGACGAAAACTGGGGCATCTGGCAACAGATGGCCGATGACCACGCAAAGAGGACGAGTAGCAAGGAAGAAAGAGAGAGAGAGGGAGAGAGAGAAATAAAAAGGAGCGGCGAGGCCAGTACTATAACGGACAACGATTACACCAAGCAAAGGCAAGCAAAGACAGGGGAACGGAACCTACCAATGTGCGCGCGCAGTCATTCACAAAAAAAAAAAGCGGGAAGTGGACCGGGCAGCTTCCGGTGGTGCGTCAGCTGGTATCATAACGAGCCGCTCGGCGCTTACACGATTACGGAGCCTCCCGCCGCTGCAATGACGGTGGCGCTGTTGTCACGGTTCGCTGCACCTGTGTCGGAAAGGCCTTTCCCCTTCACTGCCCCGTGTGCTACGGTCAGTCTGTCTACGTACGCTGCATTTGCTGTTTCACGTTTGCTCCGGTTCTAACTTCTCACGCTGTTTGCTGTGCGTTCGTTGCATTTACGCCTGGTCTCCTGTGCGAAAGACCAGAACACACCATTCTGTGTGCAGTCGTTCGAACTTGTCACTCCGTTCTCCCGGATCTTCCTCTGGCGATTCACTCTTGTGCAAATGGAACTAAAGGAACATGAAGTCCCGATAATGTGGTCGCTTAGTCTTTCGAGATAATCAAAGCTTCACTTTAAGTGAGAACAGAAGGTGGTCGTTTTGAAAAGGCATTAACGTGAATTTCGCGCAGGCCTGACGCCAGTGTGTGTGAAATTACGATACAAATCGGCATGACAGTCAGGTATCACGCAAAATTTACAACCATTAACTTGTCCTTAACCGCAAGCAGTAAAGAAACAATTAGCATGCGCATTTAAGACGAAGGAAAAGTATACTTAACTGATTGAGTGGAATTTGAAACGAATCATATTGACCTTCGTTGTTTATTCACATATAGAAATAGTCTGTTCGTCCTAATTCACTCACAACATTGCTGTTTCTCACAATTTGCGTTGGCGTGCTTTCCCGTGTTTCGGAGTCTATTTTTCTATCTTTTCTCGGTTCTAGTATTTCGTCGCTTACACGGCTTCGGATGGATGTGGGTTCGGTGTCGTCGATTCTGATACCTTGCACTAACATCCGTGTGTGCGTGTCCCTGCGGCCTTCGGCGTTTTGAGCCACCTATCACTGCCGTTAGGTGGCTATAGCGCCTCATGCCTGATCACTAAGTCGCGGGTGCGACTCCACGACGCAGCGGTCGCTTTTCCATACAGGCGAAATGCAGAAACGCTTCCGTTTCTAGGTTTGTGGCACCATTTTCGGAACTCCACGTAGCCAAAGCTAATCCGAAGCCCTCAATTGTGGCGTCACTCAAAGCTCCAGCGTTGCTTTGGGGCGTTAGACTGCAGGCATCACTCGCTCGCTCGCTCGCTCGCTCGCTCACTCACTCACTCACTCACTCACTCACTCACTCACTCACTCACTCACTCACTCACTCACTCACTCACTCACTCACTCACTCACTCACTCACTCACTCACTCACTCTATCACTCAATAAATAAATAAATAAATAAATCGAAATTCGAAATCAATCAATCGAAATAAACCGCAAGTTGCTTCCAAGATAGGGTGCGCGCGCCCCTGCTCAGCGACCGCAGCTTGAGTAAACGAGGAGAAGAGCCACCCCTCTCTCCCTGCCTCCTTGAACGGGCACATCACCCCAATCCTCTCTTTGCGCGCGTGAAACAAAAACGGTCCGCACCCTTCCTGTCTTCCTCCTTTACGAGTGCAACACACCGCCGCATCAAGCCACCATCACTTTCGGCTCACCCTCGCAAACTTTCGCTCGCACCTAAAACCTACGGCACACGGCCGCGATGTTATCGCACTTGGGCCTTGTGCGCGACATCACGGTGACGGCGACGGCGGAAATTCTCTCGGGCCGGGTGTCCACGCAATCGCTGTCGCGATGAAAGGAATGTACGCGCAGTGTCAATGCTGGTGCTCCTCCTTTTGGTCGCAACATTATATGTAAACAATTAGAAACAATTGACCATGTTTTTTTGCATTGTTGGGCAGGCGTTTTCTTTTGGAACGTTCTTCAAAGAACACTACAGAAAGAATTGCCTTTAAGCCCATTAGGTATTAGATTTTTGACGGTGGAAAATGACGACGGCATGCCATTGGACTTAATTATGCTAATGGGCCTCCACTGTTTATGGAGGGCTCGAATGGCCGGTTTCTTTTGTGAGCCTGACAGCCGGCCTGCGCGGCTGCTCCTCCGGGAAGCTATTTCCAAGCTCATTGATGTAATTAAAGAACAAGAATGTCCTCCGGATTGGCTGGCGAGGATTGAGCCCCTCGCCACATTAAAGGAATTTTAAACTTGACATGGCCAGCCACAATGCGACTGACCGCACAATGTGCATGCGCACAAAGTTGTGTGTGTGTGTTAGTGTATATTTATGCATCGCTTACCTTATTTCAAGAAATGATGCCCTTTGTGTTAGCTTGGTGAAACTTCCGGCAATAAAGAAAAAAAAAAGTCGCAACAGACTCACCCGTGGGCGTGATGTTCCTGGTGGCGAGCACCACGGACTCGTACAGGTACTGGCGCACCTCCGGCGTCCGCGTGGTGATCGCAGCGGCCGCCGTGGGCGCCGGCGTGTGCGCGCCTACGTCAGCGGCGGCCATTGCAGCGTCGGCGCCGCCGGCCGACGCGGCGTCTCCGGTACTGACGATGCTGGGACCGGGTCGCTCGTGGTACGACGTCTCGAAGAAGATGTACCCGCCTGCATGCGGTGGCGGTTCAAGCAACGCTGTGCGGTATCGGCGTACACGTGACATAAGGAGGTGTATTCTCAACAAAACAGCGTTCGAGAAGGTGGTCAGCTTGCAGACCGGTTCGGCCAGTGTAACGTCACGCACTAATGACAGAAAGGCCTGGAAGGACTGTATTTTGAGTGAGATTGAAGCCTTAGTCAGCGGCGTTTCCTTTCCGTGGTGCCTACGATACGCTAGGCTGGCCAAACTAGTCGATGTGCACGACACGAATGACAGAAAGGCCTGGAAGGAAAGTGTATTTTGAGTGAGATTGAGGCCTTAGCGGTGTTTCCTTTCCGTGGTGCTTACGATACGCTATGCTGGCCAAACTAGTCCACGTGCACGAAGTATCTCAGCAATATACCGGGTCAATTTTTATTCCCCGGGGCATTAATGCTGGGTTCATGGAGCTATTCGCTGCTATTTTTCTAAATTGAGTTATATTCCAGAGTTCTACGCGACGAAATCATGATCTGATTATGAGGCACGTCGTATAGCGGGCGACTCGGGATCAATTGTGAGTGCCTAGGATTTCTTAACTTGCACTTACACTCCTTTCTTACACCGAAGTTCACGAGTCTCTTGCATTTCGCCTCCATTGAAATACGGCCGGCGTGGCCACAAACGAACATGCGATTTCGAACTCAGCAGCGCAACACCATACCCACATGGGCTATCGCAGCGGGTCGTGATATTTTTTTTAACAAGCTTTTGAGCATACAATTCATTCGTAGGGATGGAGCCAAAGAAACATGCTTTAAATCATGCAGCTTCAAAGCGGGGTCTTGATTACTAATCCAAAGCTTATTTCATCAAACGTAAAAGTATTCCGGCAATCGGTGCGAAGGACACAAAGATATGGCTACGTCTCAAAAGAAAAGTTTCATGAACTGGAAAAGCGAAAAAGGAAAATGGCTGCGTTTAGCGCAACGCAGGAAGCTATAGAAAAAATAATAATAAAAAAAGTTCCAGCTCTCAAACTCAGTCACTTGCTGCACTATCTAAATTTTTGTCAGCTTTCACGGCCGGCTTGCCGTAAGGCAACATTGGTCAGAAATGTCTTGAAGCACGCGCGCACGCTGCACTGAAAAATAATTGTGCTCAACAGCAGTCGGCTTCCTAGAACTTGTTGCAGTTCAGGGTCTTATCTATTCTGCGACCGCGTTGTTGGTTTTGGACGCGGTTTAAAGATCATCGCCTAGGGGAAAGTGCTACGATAGCGTAAATACCAATACGTGTGTACAGACGCGAAGCACTACATTGTTCGAATCCATATATACTAGCAATGACTTCTCGGCGTTATCTTGTCTGCTAGAGACCTGAGCATGAACCGTTACTCTTACTGATTTACTGTTACATTTACCGTCACTAATGTCGCGCTAGTGGTTTCACTGATTTATCCGTTTGTGCAGACAGAATTGCTCGAGTATATTGATCGAATTTACATTCAGTGATCTTGCTCTCACCTGTATTTTGCATTTATGAAAGCTGCAACCTACGTTGCCTCTCTCTCTTTCTCGCTCCCTCTCCCATCCGCACTACTCTGTTGCTTTGTTTGATAATCACCTCAATCTCCGTTGTAAATGTCAGTCTGTTGATCGCTTTAGTAATTTGTAACCTGGTCCAGCTGTTAGATCTTCCTACTGTATAAATTATCCCACCATCAATGTAATACTATCTGGGTCATTAGATAAATACATAAATAAATAAGTAAATAAATAAATAAATAAAACTTGATCATGTCAACCTCTTTTCTAAAGCAAGACGTGTTTCCACCGGATGTTTTGAGCACTCTTTTTTTATACTAGTTTCACATGGTTTCTCCTAAGTTTGCTTGGTGTTTTTAGCACTGTCTCAAAGTTCCTACATCGGTGACGTGTTTTCGCGTACCTTCTCCGGTGTTCAGCGTGTGGTCGGTCCTCGGCCCTCCGAGCCACAGCGCCGTGTCTCCCTTGCCGGGCTTCCAGGCCATCTTGGGCGTCGCGTTGAAGTAGTTGGTCCAGTCGCACATGCCCAGCTCCTCGGCCTGCCCGAAGTCGCACGGCTCGGGCTTGGCGATAAACTCTGCGTGCCAGCAGGTGGCGCGGCATGCGTCAGGCGCGGGTAATATTCATCGAGAAAGGAAACGATCAGGAGAGGTCATCGCGCAACACGATGGAAGCCGAACGTATCGGCCCAACACCTCAACGTCTCATGAGAGCGCGCGGTAGGTTTTACCGTTCCGTCTTTGTAGGCAGAGCTACGGCAGAGTGGCCGAATACGTGGGTCTCGATTGAAAACTACCTGGCACTAAACGTAATGGGCCCAATACGCTGTTTACCAGAGGTCCCATGTTGGGCCTATAAACTGCGAGGATAAAGCCAAGTGAATGGCTTCACGAAGATTTCGCTTGTAAAGACTTACATAGGGATATCTCTTCGGTTATTTCCTTGCTAGATCGGCAAACCGTATCGAAAGTGGTGACCCCTGTTGACTGATGACGAAAGTGAGTTTGGCGCAGACATGAAAAAGTGCCTGAAAATCAGTCATATCGAACACCACTTGCGACCGCCGCGTACAAAATGTTGCATGAGTTGATCTGTGGGCATGCCAAACTTATGAAAGAAATTAAAAGGCACAATATTGCGACCAAGAGACTTACTTTCCGCTTCCTCCTCCTCCTCTTCATCTTGACGCTTTTCCCTTTGCTGAAAAGGGAGGAAGAAAACTGAGTTTTGGTTTTGATTTCCTTTCCAAAATGGCGCATACGCACTATGAGGGATTCGCCTGAAATACGATGGAATTACGAAAATAAATTGGGTAGTGTCACAACAGCCAAGAAAATAACTATTAGCAATGATTGTAGGAAATCGGAAACAGCATTACTGAGCATTCAGCAAAGAACGTGCCCTGGATACAAATTTCTGTATAGTAAGTGAACAGTAAAGCTAGCAAGAATGGAGGCTCCTATATAGAAAGAATGTCAGAAAGGAAAAAAAATCAACAAACTTAGTCCAAGTCAGCGAAACGGCGTTTATCAAATATTTTTTTCTTGCAACGAGAAACAGCTTCAGAATAAGAAAGAATTCTTAAACGTCGCCGACATATGATGTATGTCCGAAGATTAACGGGACTGGGCATTTTGTTTGTGTGACCTATGGGCAAAATTATGAATAAGTTCACTGCGTAATGAAGTAATGCGATGTCTTAGCGGTATGTAAAATCCATGTTTAGTTTTCGAGAATATTTCCTAAACGTGCTTATGTTTACCCATTTCTCTTTGCCCGCGTCATTCAGCTGTGAGAACTAAAGAATGCGCCACGAAGATGCAGCAACGAATCAACCTGAAATTTCTGGTCCGTTTCAGGAAAACTGCTTCAATGCACTTGAAATGCTTTGCCAAGTATATGGTAATAACTCCATGCCACATATACCGTTGTCTGAGTGGTTCAAGATATTCATGGAGGGGCATGAATAAATGGCAGCTGGCTCCAGGAATGAGGGGCCTTCAACAAGCAGGACTGACAGTAACGTCCAACGGGTAAGGTATGCGTACTGATTGTGGGCTTAGTTCTTCGAATGATCGCCGGCCACCATCGCGATATGCAAAACGAGATTTCTGGAAGATTATCACCAAAAACTTTCGGCATGCAAGAACTCCGCAAGAAAGATTGTTGCCACGGCTGCTTAATTCAAACAGGAAGGCCCTCAGCATCCAGGCGCGTGCCTGAACATCACGACACGTATTCGAACTGGACCAGACTAGCTTCCATCGTAGAGCCATCGCTGGCGATGAGACATGGAGCCATGCTGGTCCCTTTTTTTTTCCATGCGATGAGAAGCATCGTCCCCAGGGAGCTCTTTCCACAGCTAGGGCCAAACGATATATCATCAAGGTTACAAAGGGATCCTGTGGCGGCTGCTTAGCTTAAAGGGCCGGAAGAGACGCGAGTTGTGGCAAGACAAATCGAGGCCGCCGCATCGCAACAGAGCGCCAAGTGCCAACGCCCTCAGTAGCCGACAGTTCATGGCCGAGAGGAACATTGCCGTCCTGGTACAACCACCCTATTGCCCCGATCTTGCCCGATGTGAGATTAATTTTGTTTACGCTTCAAGCTGAAGACGACTGTTGCGGTGAGCCGTTTCGCAAGCGTGGAGACCCGTATATAAGTGCTCTAACGACAAAGCTGCGCAACATCCCAAAACAATCCCTTCAGCAGTGAACAGAGGCATGACAGAGGAAAAGCAAGAAGAAAGGTGTGTTACACTGGAGATTAATCTGAAGGTTACAGCATGTAGAAACCCGCCGTGGTTGCTCAGTGGCTATGGTGTTGGGCTGCTGAGCACGAGGTCGCGGGATCGAATCCCGGCCACGGCGGCCGCATTTCGATGGGGGCGAAATGCGAAAACACCCGTGTGCTTAGATTTAGGTGCACGTTAAAGAACCCCAGGTGGTCAAAATTTCCGGAGTCCTCCACTACGGCGTGCCTCATAATCAGAAAGTGGTTTTGGCACGTAAAACCCCAAATATTATTATTATTATTATTACAGCATGTAGATTGCCGTTTGACACAAAAAAAAACAAATTCTAATAGTTGTCCGTCCCGTTATCTTTCACACAGACCTCGTACACGAGTGAGAACCGTCAAGCTCGGACAGGAACGACATAATCACCATAACTGCGTCCCAGGCGCGGTGCTACGACAGCATGCATCGCGTTTGGTCAAGAACGCTGCCACCCATATACACTGAAGCGTGCGGCACTACACTGTCGCGAAAGTGAAAGTATCTCCGAGAGTGATTACCCGAGAATGCCGCTTTTGCTGTGGCAACCACACCTAGCCTGGCCGGCCCTTCACAACAGTCACCCAGTAACACCATCGTGTGCTGGTGCGCAGTGCTATAAATCCCAGACGCAATATTTTGCTACACTGAATTGCGACACGGCTTTGGATTGGGTTACACGGGGTATTCATGTTTAAGTTTTAAGGAATTTTTAAAAATAACCCGTGACAGATGACATAATTATGGTCCTATAGGTGAAAATTAGTGTCGCAGAATACTTGCACGAGAAATCAAAAGACATCATCAACTAAATGACTAAAATTCACTAAATAACTTCGTAATGAGTTACATTACGGCACATATGGAAGTTTAGGAACGTAGCTGGTGAGTTTGCAAGGCACTTGGAAAGGACTTTGAGGATGACATGGGTTTCTAGATATGCGCCATCAAGCTAGCGGTAAAACGCACTGTTGTTCCACTTACTTTATTAACAGAACGCCCTTCTATGCGTTGATGCACATAAGTAACTGGAACACCCATGTAATTTGTCGCACAGTTTGGCAATGAATACCTCGAAACAGGTGTCATCCTGAGAATTCACTCTAAGTGGATATGCCTAGCAATCTCAGCGGCAACGATTACTAGCAATACTTAGCAATACGTGCCGTAAAAATTAATAGGAGGTTATTTAGTGAATTTTTTTAGTTGAATATATGTTTCCATTTCACGCGCAAGTACTGTCGGCGTCTCGTTGAATAATCCACCTCAAGGACTAGGATTATGCTATCTGCCACAGGTATTCTTTTTTTTCATTCGTAAAACCTCGAAAATGATCCCCCAATATACAGTTATTCGTTCGATTCCAGAATAATACTTCCAGCGTTAAGGAAAATCTATCAAGAACTCGGCGAAACATCAGTTGTCAGCGTTCCCAACGGGGAAAAGAAGAAAAGAAAGAAAGGCCCCAGATCCCCGCGAATTCTGCAACATCTGCGTAAACGGAACAGTGTGCTACCTCTTTAGTGATTGAAGGCTTGGTGCGGGCACGTGCTTTCATTACAACAAACCATTATTTTAGTTATTTTGTGTTTATTTTTTTGTTTCTGTGTGTTCGTGCTTGCGTGTGCGGGCGTTCTCAAGTATTTGCGACATCCAATACAACAGCATCAGTCAGAGTACGACACTCTCACATTTATGATTATTTTCTCAGTAGCTTCTATACATGAATACTTTCTCGCACGAAGAACAAAACGATAAAAATGAAATGTACGCCATAACGGGCCACTGGATCAGAACAAATACCTTCAACAGAAGGGCTAAAGTATATAAAAAAACATATCGCACTCTATGGGCGCGTCAGCAGGCAAGCTGTTGCAGCTCACGCAAAAAGAAGAACCCGTCTGTATATCTGTGCCGGCCACACTGCTGACTATTATTATTTGATTTGCACACGCCATAAAAACAATCACAGAGAATAGTAAGAGATCTAGCTGGCATACTGCCACCAGCAGGGTCGCAACACCTCCCACTTGACCGGTGTTGAATATCCCCTACGCAACGCAGTTCGGTGCAGTCAGCGTGTGTTTTCATTCTCCCTCTGTAGTCAATGGTCAGGGAAGTTCATAGGGCGATCGAACTTCTGGCGGGAGAGCCTGACCGTTCGCTTACGAAAGTCAGATCACCATCTAAAGTTTAAAAGCGCCGTAATAAATCAGCACGTTCACAAAGTAAAGCTCTTGCTGCTTTACTTTGTGCTTTACAAGCTCTTAGGACGGAGCAGGTGCTCCATGTCCTCCTGTAGCTTGCATTCGTTGCACATCGATGAACCGACCTTTACGGATCTTAAGTAAAAAAAATGAATAAATAACTACTGGCGTAGGCTATACGAAGCCTTATCCGATGAATGACTTCTCTCAATCTGCTTGCCCATTCTTCGAGGGACGACGTAGGTCCAGATGAGTGCAAGTACAGGCCTGCTGCCGGGATTATATTCTGAAGATCCAACGCAGAATAGACAAGGACTGAGAAAAATACTGAGAAATACGAAAAAAGAAGTTCACACAGATATGAATGATGAGGACGCACACAGGCGCTGATGCATGCACGTCCTCGCCATTCACGTTTGCGGGAACGTCTTTATTATTTTTTTCAATAGGCTGCTTCATCAAATTCAGAGAAATTACAAACACAGATTACTTGAAGAAAAAGATGTAAAACCTTCCATTTCATTCGTTATGTGTGGCGTCCGTGTGAGCCTAGCATCGCTTAACCTCTACGCGAGCTCGGCTAGTTATCTGGCCAGAAATTAAATGCTGCAATATTGGAGAAAAGACGGAGTCTTTAGAACTATTTGTAGCTGCGCCGTTAAAGTACTCGCCCGATGACAACAAGCCAAATGCAAGATTGTTTACAGCCTCGGCGTTCAGCTTGTCATATTTTATTCAACGACACTGTGTCGCAAATGCTTGCTGCTTGCAAAACAAATACCAACACGAACAGCTGCGAACGAATCGGAGCTGTGAACCACACTTGCGCAGGCGATATCATAGGAAGCCAACAAACAATGACACTAATGAGAACACCTAGGGGAAAAAACTTGTAGCTACTTCTTTAATTAAATAAATGAAAAATTAATGGAAATGAAAGGGGTTGAAAAGGCAACTTGCCCCAACTGGGAAGTGATCCCAGCGGTGGCGCTGGCTAACACTACCAGGGTTAGTGCTACACTCTTAGACAAAAGTACCCTTTGGGGTGTATATCTGCCACACAACGATAATCGCCATCTGCCTTGCTTGCGTTTCCTTTCTTGAAAACTCCGCACCCGCTACTTTCCTGTGGGGAATGCTATGCCATGGTGATAACGCGCATGCCGTTCGTTACTGGGAAGTACCAGGCTCGCAGCGTTAAAGAAAGGAAATGCGGACAAGAGAGATGACGTTTATCGTTGTGTGGCAAGATACGACCCAAAGGGTGTAATTTTGTTTTAGAGTGTAGTAGTAAAAAACATAAATACCTAAGAAAATGGATGGGAAAACGGTGCCGTGGTACCTCAATTGGTAGAGCATCGCACGCGTAATGCGATGACGTCGGATCGCTCCCCACCTGCGGCAAGTTGTTTTTTTTCATCCACTTTCATTTACATATTATTTTATCATTTCTTTCATTCAATTAGTAACTGCAAGTAAATTCCTCCATGTTTTCCTTGGTGTCATTGTTTGTTAGCTTCTTACGATATGATTAATAAAAATTGGGCCCCCTCGGTTAAGCCCTTTCTTCTCGTTTCGCAGGCGATGTAACTCCAAGGGATCATCCACCGATACGATAAGTATTCTGGGGTGCAAAACCTGCCGCCTAAACCAACTGACGGATGCATTTCATACGCTGGTCAAATACCGAAAATGTAACCGAGTAAGAAGCATCGAGAATTTTGCTGGAAAATACGCCCTACAATAAACTTCCGGGAAATAATGTTCTTCGAAGAACACGAACTACACAAACAACACGTAATCATTAAAATAAAGGTATTCCACCTATCTAGCTGTCAGTGCGACGGGCAGCGCGAAAAAACAAGTTTACTTATTTTTACGGTTTTGTGAAAGAAGAAAAAGAAAACTAGATCATTCAGGAACGCAATATTTTCTGGAAATGCTTTAAATGTTAGGGTCGATATGTAGGCAAATTAGAGATGAGGGGGTAATTAAAGCCGAATAAAATTCGCTAGACAATTTTTTTTTCCCTGACTTAGGGGCGTTATGTGAGATGCTCACAATACTTCACCGCTGTCCTGGGAGGTCTAAAGACGGCAACGATCTCAAATTAAGAGGAATGAGATGCCATGCTATAGACTGACGTGTACCGAAAGTTTGAAGTTAACTTAAGGTTAAGAAGAAGTTCAACACGGGCTTTCAATATAGTTAATGGATACTCATTTTCTTGGTATGTTCACGCGTGCGCTGTGCAAGGCATGTGCTTCCGTGGAGAACTATATGAGGTACATTGCCTATATTCCGTAAAAGCAGAAAGCATGTTGTGGGTGACGTATGATAAATGATCTAACCTTGTAGGTGACAACAGCCTTTTTAGTAAATTACTTATTCAAGTACTCTGTGTGTGTATCACTGCCGTTATCCGCAATGTTTCTCAGAGTCCATCTAGTACATCACACCGAGTTGGAATTTGGTGGAAACGGCAAGCGTGTGAGGTGTAATGTGTGACCAAACTTTAACGTTTACGGTCTAATTAGAAGTTGTTGCAAATAATTACTGAGCCCTGACCTTTTCCTTATTTACTTGCGTTATATGAGAGGTCCGTAGTTTGTTTTGCCACAGTCCCCAGTGAACTAAACAAGGCACTGAGTTTACATTATGAGGAGGCACGTAAGGAGCAATGCGTTGGGAAAAGTGCAAGTGTGTTGGTTAATGATTATTAATGCATTTATTAGTACCGAATTAATAAAGATATCATTTGATATTTCGTCCGAAAGGTGGCATTTGTGATTCTCTGTTGAAGTCCTCGTTACGTTTGTAATGAAATTGTCATGGATCGATAGCTTTGAGGGGCGTAGCATTATAATCTGCAGTATGACATACTAGCTCCGTTCGTCTCTTTACATTTATATGACAAGCTTTCTTTTCGTTCTTTTTTTTTTTAACCGAGGATGGCTCGGTTAATTCGTAATACCACGCTACGTTGCGTGGCTGTCATAACGGTAATATCCGGCGCTGCGTGCTATTCAGTGTCCTTATGACGAATTGTGCTCAATGCTAGCGCAAGCTTTATTGGCAGCTTGGTAATTTCAAAAACAAAAGTTATAGAATGTGCTTGTGCACGAAAAACAGATCCTAATTCTACCGCATTATTGGAGATGAATCACACGCTATAAATGATCATATTTTGATTACTGTCACTATAGCCGTCCGAATGCCAAAAACGCTGAAGAAATACAATCCATCAGATCTTGATTGCTGTCAGAGATGTCGTGGTTAAACCTAGTACGTTGGTTCCATTAAACACTGAATCACTACGTCGTTGATCCTCTGCTTATCTGCCTTAGCGTAAAGGCAGTGATTTCAACACAACGTGTTACGTATAACGTGTTACACGTAATCATTCTTGTTTCATTACAAGCTTTCACGTAGCGTTGGAGAGATGGACCGTGCTATACAGACAGTGCTTGTACGCGGTCACGATCACTATAGTGCACCACATCATCACGCGTTCACTGTTTTGTTCCTGACGGTAAGGTATATGGGGAATAAACAAAAAGCAAATGAAAGCTTTCAACTCCGCATCATGCAGGTACTCGCAAAACAAACTGCGTAGTCCATGATAGGTGCACACATTCGTTATGTCGAAGAACCGACGTACGCAGGCACCGTGCGATTGAAAACGAGCACTCACCAAGAAGTCTCTTTCCAGCTTCGTGTCCGCAAGTGGCGTATCCGGAGCCGCAGTTGTTGACTCCTCCGTAGTGGCTACGGACAGAACCACAGACTCGTCCCTCTCGACTAATGACGTGAACGTCGGGGCCACGTCCAGCAGAAACGGCAAATGCGTGGTCGTCGTGGCATTGGTGACGTTTTTCGAACCACCGTCACCGTGGTCTGTGTGTGGTTCGCCGTGTCTCGCAGTTCTGTTAGGCAGCACGACCGAGTCGGTCGACACCGTGCTCCAGACCATGGATCCCGTCTTTTGTGTGACGTCATCCCCGGGCATCTCGAATCCGCAGTCTGTTTCTTCGGCCGCAATGACAACGACGCAGTAACAGACGCTGATCCAGCGAACTATGGACGACATCTCCGAGTTCGGCCGTAGCCTTGCTAAGCCTTGTTCGATAGTGCGACGGAAGACAGACGACGACCTTTCAGCGTCTTCTGTCCGTTTCACAATGAGACCTCTTCCGTTGGAAATACATTGGTACCGTCCTGCGATCCATGTACTAGCTAGCCTTAGCAAGAAGCAGACGAACGCACGGTCCGTCCTCGTGACATGTAGAGCAGACGACGCGACCTGACATCCCGGCTGCAGAAGGACTGTCTAATTTGCGGCTGGAAACCCAATGAAAAGGACAAAAGACCGGACGCTGCGCGCGAGACAAAAGCAACCTGCAGAAAATGGGACCGCGACGAAAACGCACCCGTTTCGTTGTTCTAGTTGCTCGCGCGTTGGTTTTGTTGTCGTCAAAGGGACGGTCGCGGTTGCCTCTGCTTTGGGTAGCTCGCGCTTATCAAAAATCAAGAGGCCGGTGAAAGCGGCGCGGCAAGCAGACGACAATGATGCGCTTTTGCTGTGGTTTGGTGACAGAAGCAGCCAATGGCGTCGCTTCTTCCTGGAAACGTGGCTGCGCACTCAGTCCTGACAAGGCCTTCTCTAGCGAGCAGAGAAAAAGAAAATGCTACCAGAAAATGGTAGTTGGCACGAGCTGCGTAAAAAAATTTAATTGGCTGTAGAGGATCACCGGTAGATTGTTTTTGTGTCTGGCAAGCTCTAGCGAAATCCCTAAGAGCAGAGGAGCCCTAATACATAGAAATAAAAAAGTCAACCAGTAGGATTGTACTTTACACTCCCGAAGAATATTACATAATAAAATTATTAAAAATAAATTTCCTTCTGGGACATGTGAAGATTGAAACGTTATTATAGTTTGCCCGGCGCTATATCACTACATATACGTAATGATGATTTCATCTCTAAAATACTCCTACAATTCAGAGGACTAGATACATGGCTTTAGAAATGCCACAAATGCGGTGTTAGTGCAGTGTACTTGCAAAGTTGGAGAAGTATGGGAGAGGCCTCTGCCCTGCAGTGTGCATAACTAGGCTGATCATGATGATGATGATGATGATTAATATTATCACTTGCAAATGCCCTTGGACTTCCTTCTCCTCATCATTACTGCTGAACACAAGTTTGCTTGCCATCACTCCTTCGCTACTACAAAAATAGCACGCCAGAACTACCAGCTCCCGCCTGCCTCTCCGACTTTTTGTGAATAAATTTTATTCTCTCTTTCCTTAAATGTCTATGTTGTTGTTTTTCAGATTACACTGAAATAACACTTGTGAAAAAGAGTGTACTACGTCAATTACAAATTTCTGTAGGTTATGCTTATCTAACGCACACATTCGAATAAATGTGAAGCGGTGAATGGAATGCTCTAAAGTTGCCCATTTATTTCCTGCACTTTTAACGTAAAAAACGTTAAATTAAATTATGGGGTTTTGCGGGCCAAAACCACTTTCTGATTATGAGGCACGCCGTAGTGGAGGACTCCGGAAATTTCGACCACCTGGGGTTCTTTAACGTGCACCTAAATCTAAATACACGGTTTTTTTTCGCATTTCGCCCCCACCGAAATGCGGCCGCCGTGGCCGGGATTCGATCCCACGACCTGGTGCTCCGCAGCCTAGCACCATAGCCACTGAGCAACCACGGCGGGTTTTAGCGTACAGGAATCTGGCGCACGCGCATGCGCTCCCGCGCACACGTGGTATAGGTCACGTGACACGCGCGGCGACCATCTCAAAGAGCTAGTTGGCTTTGGCACGACAGAAGTACGCGCGCCATTTTGGCGATGCTGAATACCTGCGTATGGTTACCCGATTTTTACGCGTTTTGCGTTAGATGCGCTGTGTCGCTGTAGGTGCACTGTAGGCAACGCACGACTAGCACTCAGTGGACCCGTCTCACGTTTAACAACACATTCCTCCATTCGGTCCTCCTTCGCACGCTGCCATTCCCACGGCGGCAAAGGCCTCCCTACGTGTTTAGGGCTCGGGCACCGGGCTCTGGCTTCTATCTTCTCAAGCTCATGCAGGTGCCATGAACGCAGACGACGGCCGTAGTCTGATTAGATTTACATGCACTTATTCGACGGAGAAAGATTCTGAATCTCTATTGTCTACTTTACTAATTCTAATCTCTACTGAAAAGAAGACATCGGAGCCTATTAGGACTATCAATAAAGTTCCCTGTCTGTCTCACTGTTGTCCATCATGTAGGAAAATATGCTGAGATGCTACACGAATTAAATAAACAATAAAGCAATGCAAAGCGAAGGAGAAATTCACTCTTTCTTGTTTTTTTTTCTTTTCACATGCAGAAATAACCAGAAAAAAAGAAAGGGAAATGAAAGATTAGAAAAAGAGAACTTACCACAGCTGGGAGCCTAACCCACATCTTCCGTACTATACGAATGGCGATGCTTTACGAGTCAGCTACCATAGTGGTCATCCTACCATCCACTTTCTTGGGTATTTGGGTACAAAACATAGCCCTGGCAGCGTTACAGTCAGCGCCAATCAGTACATGGCGGCGGGTATTGAACATTCTTCCAACCGCAGGCATTAATATAGGCAGTGCACACCGGCTCAGCTTAGAGCGCTGGCTTAGTAGCTTACGATGCTTTCCTTTTTTTATTTACTTGGTGTAAGGTGATGTACAGGTGTTTATTTGGCCAATATACCTGCTCTTGCACGTTAAGGCTCAACATTTAGAGCAAAGCTTGAGTAAGATAATCGGTTTCTCGGCTGACAAAGTTACATAGTCTTACCAGGTTTATTATTTATTTCTTTAAAAATTCAGTGCCAATCGTTATCTCACAAAATGTTAATTACTTCCCAGTAAATCCCGGCCAATCAATGACACCACGGACAGCTCCTCCTCGTTTTCCAGCCTTTGCTGATTTACCAACCCGCCAGGCATAGTTAGGCATGATGCTTTCGGTATGTTGTAACTGCAAACTAAAAAAGTAGATTAAATTATTATGAATATACCTGGCTCGTTTGGCCGAGGCCGAAGTATAGGCCTGGAGGCCAATATTTGAATCTCAAGTAAATGCGTATACGCCAGCCCTTGGGAAAAGAAAAAAGAAAATTTCGCGAAAAGTTTGCATGCACGCTTTTTTTATGAAGTAAGCAGCGACGAGCAAAAAGTTCACGCAGACACGGCTAATAGTTGAAAGAGATTTATTTCACATAATAACCAGTGGCAACAGCATTAAATGGGTGGACACATCTTTGGCGAGGACACTTGAGCAGTGGAAGCTAAAGAATCGCTACCTCACGAACAGAATAAGTATACATTGCTCCAAACTGCACGGTAACCTGGTGTTAAAGTTCGCGCTGAGAAAGGAACTCTTTTCTTGACAATAGCAATGGCTTGGAAGCACTTGTACAAGCTTGCGTAGCGTTCACGAAACGTACTATAGACCCACCCCTACCCACTTTTACAACTTCGAGAGTGCATCTTTTCAGAGCTACCGCAGGATATTGACACTTTAAAAACTGGACGCAGAAAAAAAAAACATCGATCACGTTTACCACGAACCATGAAGCACGAGCTCCACTTGCGTTTACGTTAAAAACAAATAGCAGCGATAACGTGGGCTCGCAGCCAGTCGCTGTCAGCGCTGAATACGTGAGTGTCCGGTGTAGTCCAAGCAAATCTTACAGTGCTCTTTCAATATCTAACCGATTTACTGCCGCCATGTTTAATAAGTGGCAAGGAAATACATTTCCATCTTCAGGTATCCGTAATGGATGATTAAACGCAATGAACACGTGAACGGTCGCGCGCAGTAGTCCCTCTACTTTAGACAGCTTAGTCATTCAATACTCAGTCGTTTGGATTTTCCGGCCTTCGTGATAAGGCTGTCGACATCATCGCGATAGGATGGACGCTGCTGATAAACCTCCGACGGCTAGTTGTGCAGTCTGCAACAATTCAAATTGCGTTGAAGTGTGCATTTCCTTCGAATACCAGTGATTCTAACAGTGCATGCTTTGTACGCTCATTGTAGCAGCACGTATTGAATTCCCGAAATAATTGGATTAAGAAAGAAAGTTACGATCCATTTACTGCGAGAGCACGAGTGGAGAGGAAGTGTGAAATCTCTTGCCCGCTGGGGAAGTACGATACCGCAACCTACACTGAACGTATACTACGTCCAAGCTCTGCCGTCTAAACGTGGCTACTAAAAGCTACCGAGTCTCTGAAAAGCTCCGCACGCTCGACGTTTTTTTACAAGCACGCTGTACAGTTAAGAAGTCTCAAACCCTGTACAAGGTATGCTCTTTCTTCCGAGTCAAAGCATCGGCGTCAATGTCCACAGCTTTGTCGAGAACGTGAGCGTCCGGCGACATTGTGCGCTTGGAGTCTGCGAGACCGATCTAAGTGTGTCAGCTGTGTGCATAGCGCTAGCGCAACAAGTCCTGCCTGCACCCGAAGTGAAGGCAACACAACGTATTGTTTTTTTTTTTTTTTTTGCTCTGGTCCCTCTTTTGTTTCGGCGCGTTTGTTCTGTTTGTCTACGCACTAGTCTCAACAATGCTTAAGAAAGGGTGCGGAGAAACGGTATTCGCGCTCCTTCTACACTAGTTCCTGCGGGGGACTAAAGCCCGCAGTGGAGGGACGACGCGTTGGGGTCACGAACTCCTCGACGCTTCGACGTTAAGCCTTCCCGGCAAAGAAGCGACGCTTCCCTTCGAGTGGCGCCCATGAGAAGCTCCTCAAGACCTCTCTGAAAGCATTAGCACGATTTCCGGCACAGGCGATGTCTTGAAGGGCAGCGCAGGGTTGCTACAACCTTGAACGCCTTCGCTGTGGCATGCATTCGTGGGGCAGTGCCCACGATGAACAGAGGAGTCCTGCTTTGCTCGCTGTATGCCCGGCACGCTGGGTTGTACGCATATACAATGCCAAGCTTGCCGTTTGTGCCTAAGAAAGTACGAATTAGACTGGCTCGAAGAGAAGTTTCGAAACGAACTCCAGCTACGACTATACATGGATGTGCGCCGGCATTGCCTAAAACGGCGTCCGACGCATGGCCTGCTGGAATACAAAGCATCCGTGAGGCGTCTCGGCCAGGGCGGCCTAACCTAGACCTATATTTCACACACACGGATATGCTAAGCAATGATTTTTTTTTGTATGAAGAGTATAAAAGGCGGTCGTCACAACATTCGCGAATTGCGAGCACTGAGAAAGCGTACACGCTTTGAAGTGCTTTGTGCGCCGTTTAGTGGATGGCCATGGCGCTACCCGGGAACTGTTCGAGCTGCCCGGCGAATGCGATACCCTATGCATGTGCTCGCGTAGACGAGAGTGAAGTAGTCTGCCCATTACGTGACATGTAAAATTTGGCCGAGGAAAATAAAGTTCAGGCTTTTTCATTGCATATACGCTTCGCACAGAAGCAAGATTTCGTTCGTATAGGCTTTGGCACTTCGCTGACTCTCTGACACGCAACTGTCCATTTTTTTTTCGGCGCTGTTACACGGCAGGGTCTGCTGTGACGCTCGTAAACAACTGTGTGTTTCGTTTAGGTCTGGAGCAACTTTTTTTTTTCGAAGCTGTCAAGACTATATTTAGGAGCGTTAGGGCGTCCCAAGCGAGCCGCAAACTGTATCAGTACGCACAATGCGCCATACCATCTAACCTGAGTGAAGCGCTGTGAACGTCGGTGCTCTATTTTTTTCAGACCTGAGTAACTGTGGTACCAGTACAGTATACTCGCACGACTGGGAGAAACTTGCGTGACTGCACCAACTTTTACAGCCGGAAAAGGTGCTGAAATAGCCATGCACAAAGTGGGGCAAAAAGAGGGTGAGAGTATCCTCCGACATCTTTGAACGGCGGAAAAGACTAGAAAGGCGTGTGCCAAAGACACACAAAGTGTACGCCTAGGGCGTAACTTTTTTTTCCTTGTCTTTCCCTAAATGCCCTTCCACGAGCGGTTTCAACACTCATCATCTGCGCCTTTCTCTTCCCTGTATTTCCATTGCTGCGAGACAGTCTGCAATAGTTTTTTGTCCCATTTCTGTCACATTGATACAGCTTCAGGATGTCTGCGACTGCGGTCACTTCCAAATTAAAAATAAAGCGCAACCAAATATTAACTGCTAAAACGAGCTGGTAATTCCAAATGTTGCCCTTGTGCGCTCTAGAATACAGGGTGTTTCAGCGAACACTTTCAAATTATTTTAAATATTGCCGTTGGCCGATAGCACAATTATAGTCCGTGAGCAGGTCTACTCGAACACGCGGACATCACTTGCACAAATAATTGAAAAACATATTCGAATAATTAGCAAAAAGTCACCAATAAACTTTTAAACAATTTACCTTACGCACATATTGCAATTTACAAATTCTAGCGGGTGAGACTCCAAGGAATATTCGCCTGAAAAGAATTGTGGAGATGACGCCATTTACGAGATATGCGCCGTCAAACTTGCGGTGCAAATTCCCTGTCGTTGCACTTACTTTCTTAAGGAAACGTCGTTTCGTGCATTGAAGCGCAAAGGTAACTGGAACGCCAATGCGTGTCTCCGCAAAGTTCGGGAATTCATATTTTGAAACTGATGTCATCCCAAGAATTCGTTCCAACTGTATCCGCCTCGCGAATTCCCCGGCTAGAATTTGTAAATTGCAACATGTGCCACAACGTAGATAGTTAAAAACTTTAATTAGTGAATTTTGTTAATTCGCCGATTACGTACCCAAATATTTCTTGCAAAAAATGTCTGCCTCTTCCAGTAGACCAGAGCGTGGACTAGAAATGCGCTATCCGCCACAGGCTGTTTCAAAAACATTTTGAAAGCGTTTGCTAAAGCACCCGGTATGCACGTACATATGCGAACTCGCGTGCAACGAGAAAGAATTTCGTGGCAAAGCTGGATCCGGCCTTTTTTTTTTTTTGGACTTCTCTGGCTGCGCTTTCTGCAAGCACGATTAGATGTCGAAATAAGGCGTCGTCGAGCAGACAACGGAAAGCAATCGGGCACAAACGAGTGGCAGAATTCGCATACTTCATAAAAGGTTGTAGGGCTATCTTCATCGCTACACGTATGTAACGGTACCGGGGCCGCTAAGAAACGTACACTGCACACTACGCAGGAGAAACAAGAACGTACGATTGAAGCGATCGCCCTTAACTTTGTAACGCAGTAGCTGTATTTTAAATGACGCCAGTTTCACGGACTCTCCTACGTGTGCGCTCCTTGGAAACACGGCGTACGCCATCACTCCCGTTATTGATCGCCGACAAGGTGGCATGCGTTTAAAGCTAACGGACACCCGCTTAATTCAGCCTCATATCGCCATTTGTGTAACGTACGCCCAATTTCCAAAATGAAAATAGAGCGTTGTAAGTAACCTCGTCGCAAGATACGGGCGCCCGGTCCAACCTTGTTTCCAGGTAAATTCATGCAATCTCGCGTCATTGCACTACGACGCAGAGTATAAAACTGCACGCTCAAAGAGCGCTCTCACATCGCAGGCAAGTTTTAGGCAACAGCATTGAATAGTCACGTGGGCCGACTTAATCCGCGCGGCCTTCCGCACGCGTGCGGATATGTGGGAAAAGCGCACACGCCGCACACGGGTGCGGCCAAATTTTGGCTTACACTTGCCGTGCAGACTGAGTGCAAACCGAAGTCCACCTGTGTGCGGCAGGTGGACATGCTGTGCGGCGAACTGCTGCGGGTGCTTTACGCGCCTCCGCACGCGTGCGGAAGGCCGCGCGGGTGCGGACTGAGCGTGAGTCGGCCCTTAGGGCCGATTTACGCTCGAGCCGCCCATCGCCGCAAGCAGCACCGCACGCGTGCGGTCGCGCGAAACATTGCACGTATCAAGCACTGGTGCACAAATTTCGTTTACAGTGTGTAAGGTATACACTGTGCACACAGTGTAAACGGTAATTTGTGCACAAGTTCTGGATACGTGCAATCTCTCGCGACACCGCAAGCGTGCGGTGCGGCTTGCGGCGATGGGCGGCTCGAGCGTGTCGCGAGAAATTGCACGTATCCAGAACTTGTGCATAAATTACCGTTTACACTGTGTGCACGGTGTATACCTTACACATTGTAAACCGAAATTTGTGCACAAGTCTTTGATACGTGTAATCTTTCGCGCGACCGCACGCGTGCGGAAGGCCGTGTGGGTGCGGACTGAGCGTGACTCGGCCCTTACATATGTACTGCAGCGCGAATGACGAGCGGTGCGCGAGGTTAGTAGCCGTGCGCGATATAATTGCGGAAGGTGTAGCTTAACGAGAGAAACGCGGTAGTCCCGAGGCTATTCGCACGCTGTACAGACAATCGACAAACGCGGGGCGGCGTCATCCTTGCAGCGTTACGCTTACGCGGTTAGTTGCCCTGCCCGAAGGACAAGGCGCAGCACGTATATAGCAACTTTACGAAAGGCACTGTTGTCGGCATGCTCGTAACTGAAAGCGAACAGAGGCTTTAACGGCAGGCACGCGGGCAAATTCGTACAATTTTGTGCCCTCAGCGAAAACGCCGATGACGGTAACGAGGAATTTACAGGTGCGAAGCCGCCCCGCTTAAGTTAGCCGTGAACAAGCATTGCCAATCGTAAACTGAACAGCGGCGTACGCGATACAAACAATGTCTGCTAGTAGGTGTTGCCGCGGTATGCTTAAGTTTTGAGCATGACTGGCGTTTCTACAGGCATCTATAATTAAACTTACGCGCCGTATCACTGCCCCGTATGTATTTACGCGTCATTTACCCGTAGAGTCAGCATAAATTTTAGCCGTGTACAGGAAACAACTGCTTAGAATGGCTGTTATGCGCAACTGCAAGGAAGTGCAGCATCTATGTGCCTTTTAACTCGTTTCCCAGCATGGGCTAGTTTCAAGTGTACATTTCGGAGTCAGACTTAAGCTTCTATTACAAGCACAGGTGAACTACAGAAGGGAACAATGCATTAAAGTAGTTTTGGACTTGCTCACGTTTTAATTTAAGCTCACACTATTGCTAATCCCATACGTGTCTTTATCGCATGAAACGTTTTAATTATATCAAAAAAGCCATCGCCACAAGCGTACACGACGTCCAATACGCTCGTCCACACGTCGTATTCATGTCTTGTAATCTATCAGCTGCTCTCAAGCCACTGTGCCTTTGTAACCGTGAGACATTGTAACGTAACCATAATGCATGTTTCCGTCGACTCCCTAACCGGCATGTGCTCGTCTGTGTTATCTCTGTATTGCTAATACGACTGCTTACTTCTGCTCTTATCAAAGCGGGAAGAAAGCTTTTTCTCTTTATTGCATCAGACGAAAAATACAAAAGGGGGGGGGGGAGGGGTGCAAATGAAAAAATTTGACGAAACACAAAATATGGGAACACAATATTGTACAAAAAAGCATGGGCATGATACCGCTAAAAATATTAGGCTTAAAATCAAAGAAAAGTAGCAGCTAAACAAATTCCTTGCCGTCAACTCTTCCCTCGACACGCAGCATAAAACAATCCTAATGACTTTCTTCAATAGCTTAGACTGGTTCACAGCATGCCAGCTAAGCGCGATAAGAAGCTCCGATCGATGCTGTAATTAAGAACGAAGGGCTACTTTCTTCGAACGTCGGGATTCGGCGTGGCTGCGGAATTAAGAACAGGCTCGCCGTGTTCAATATGGGCTTCGTAGTGCATCAAGTGTGACGACGCTTTTATTTCAACACCTCTTCTTAGTGCGAGTCAACTATTCAAAGCTGCTAACGTATCTAGAAAGCACGTTTCAAGCAAAAAAAAAGAAGATAAAAAGAAAGAAACTCAAACAAGACCTCACACATAAACGAACCGAATCGTTGCATAGGCCTTGTAGACGGACCGGCGTAGTCTTTATACACTATGTTAGAGTAGGTCATCTAGACTCGGCATAGATACAGTGTGGGTTGAGGTGACGTGCTAGTGCTTATTTCCATTTCTGCGCGCAGAAAGCTTTATAGAGTAGTGAACTGAAATAACGTAGGCACAGTAGCAAAAGCGTACAATCGCAGTGAAATAAATGTCATCGCTCGGCACTTAATACGCGAAAGGACGTCAAACTCGATAGCTCAGTTTTACCGCGCAGCTAAAGCGTAACAATCGCACAAGTTTGTATCATAGCGACGGATACACTAACTTTGCTTGACGGCTGCACACATTTTTATGCTTCATATTCGGTGGCCTGGCATTGCGAATACATTACGAATCAAGAACACGAGACATCGCGGCAATCGCCGGAGTGACAGGGCAGAACAAAGACGCGATTTGTTCTTTGCGACTCATTGGCTCAATCTGAACGTTCAAATTACAAGTAGTGCGGAGGAAGCATAGCGTACCGACCCCAAAAGCTTACGGGAATGAACGCGAGTGAATTGTGATTCCGGGGCTGTTCTCCACCCAGATGTATTAAATTAATGTGCAGAGCTTCAAAGCGGCAACATATGCAAAAAAATGTTTTTTTAAAGCACGGCGTAGCATGTCGAGAGAAGTCATTTAACGTGCCCGTCACCATCGTCAATGTGTACGGGTGACTCTTCGTCCTGCAACTGCTGCCGGCGTTTCTCTCATACTCAAGGTCCGAGGAACCACGAGGAGAAAAAGAAGCGAGCTTCAAAACAGCGAGAACAACCAATGCAGCCTGCACTATGAACCATGAGCTTCGCTTAGCAAAATATTTAAGGCCTTTCAAACCAGAGTAGCATACATGAATACAGAACAAAGGAGTATTGGCACACAGTATAGAAAAAAAAAACAGTAGGCCTAATCACTGTAGGTGCCACAATTCCATATCCATAACATGGGAACATTCCAATTCGCATACATATGTGGTTCCTTATGAGTATACGGGATTATTCAACATAGACGCCACGAGAAACATTTTCCTTCAGTGGAAAAGCATAATTCTTTGCGAGGAAGAAAGCGACTCGAAAAATTTATCGAATGAACGGAGCGTGGACTATTAACGACCCTGTAAGCGGTGTGCATAGGGAACAAACAAAGCGGATTGATAAAGCGACACCACGTATTGTTACCGAACCGGCCACTAATTCTTCCCTAATCGGAGATGTCCTCGGCTGGGATCTCCGAGGATGTACGAGGACTGATACAGTGTAGCCGGCGGTCATAGTAACGATGCACAACCACGCTTTGCTGTAGAAGAATGCACAAAAACTGTGCATGCAGCCACTGCCTTCCACACCAGCCTGCACTAGCGACAAAAAAAAGAAAAAAACCCTCGCGCATCGCCGTAACAATATGCAGAACATGCGAAAAATGACAAGTGCCTCGATATTATATTAACATATTAGGTCGCTGTTATATTGGATGAAGGTCAGTGTAATGTACTGGACGCCATCAACTTAAACCTGTTCACCGATTGCTCAGAAAGCGCGGAGTGATACGTTCGCGTGACCGCACTCTTGCGCTGCTTCTGCAAGCGCACTCACTGCGCGTACTCGCTTCCAAAACGTAGTGCGCAGCGTACTGCAAGCAGAAGGATATGAACGTTGCTTGATTTAGAATGGGAACTGCCTGCGTTGTATTTTATGACCTCTGAAGGACGTTATTCAGTCGAACGCGTCGCTAATCGAGCCAGGTCGCCACGAATTGCGCGGAGTGATTGCTGACCGCACTACTTGAGTAGCCCTCCGCAGTGTTTTCCGCTCAGAGTGTGCCGAAATTTCATCGCAGAGACGGCTAAATATACAGCAAAGTTGACGGCTGTTATCCTAAATGTCTTTCAAGGTCTCTTTCGGCAAGGAAGAAAACTTAGCAAAAGACAGAATTTAAGCAAAAAATGGTGCACGCTACTTCAGTGTACAAGATGTGTAAAGATGGCGGCTGAGTAGCCTAAGACAGTAGCTCGGTGGGACGTTCGCAGGGGCACAAAAGAAAAACGTAGTCACGCTTTCCCTGGATTAAGGATCAAATAAAGTAATGATGTGTGAAAGCGTGCGCTAGCCGCATCGCGTTTTTCTCAAGTTTGAAAACGCCAAGTTTCAAAATACAGTTATAACATCTGTGTTGTTTTCTTAGTTACTTTCTTGACGACCCAACGTGTGACGTCACCGCGCATGCAAACAGCTGTGAATATTGAAAGCTCGAAACTCCCTCACTTTTTTTTTAGCTCTTAGAACATCAAAGTAGGCCGATTTCAAAGCCAGGGTGCCATTCTGGACACGGCGAAAATCTGCCACGTTGGCGTTTTCAGCCAATCAGGCAGGCCGCGACTGCCCTGGGAGCCAATCCGAGCGTTCAAGATGGCGAACTCGACAGTACATGAGGGAACTAGAGTTACTCTCTAGCCGAAGGTGTCCAGAGCAGCAGCCCGGGCCAGATTTAAAACAGATCTGAAGTACGAAAACAACTTTCTAACTAAGGAAGAGACCTCCCATGGCGATAACAACGGGGGGGAACAACGCTAAAACAAGAAAAGATCTCCGCTATGGCGGGGCGACGCAGCCGGACGTTAGTGGTTCGCCGGCGCCATCTTCGCAGGGGAAGAATTCCACCCCGCGACCACGTGTCTCCTACGACGCCGCTGGAATGTTGTGCCGTTGATTGTACGGGAATCGCGGCTTCCCGGTGCGTGCCGCGATCCGTTCCCGTTCTTCGGCTTGTGGAACAGGACGTACGAACGTTGAGTGGAGGAACCTACACTGCGAGCCGCTTATAGTCACTCCTTGTTCAGGTAGTGCAGCACATAGTGCTGAATAAGGTCGTAGCAGTACTTGTACTCGGTCTGAAAAGAGATAAGCAGAAGAATGAAACGCGTTAATGAAAGAAGAAGAAAAACTACGCGCTGTGTTATACCTACGGGCGTTCATCTCGGGTGTACGGATCTCTGACAGTGTGCACGAAGTCTGCAGACATAATCGTGGAGACTGGCGTCGAACCGAGAACCCCGGGACGTTATATCGAACCAAACATTACATTCGAAAGAAAAAGAAATCGGGACGGCCACTCTGTGGCAAAAGCGATGGCTGTGGCTTGGCAGGGCTTAGAGAGCATAGCGTGGGAACAGTTGCATAATGCGTAGTAAGATTATTAAGTTACTAGTTGGAAGTTGAGTTCTATGCAATAATTCCCAGGCGAAATTAAAACATGACCAACAGCAACAACACCTAACGTAGTAGGTGATATTAACAGCAATGAAAAAAAAACATACATAGCAAGGTCTGCGGCACGTTTCTCTCGTAATTCACAAAAAAGTCAAATCGTGCTTTTCCTCGCGCTGCAGGGCGGAGTGACTGATGACAATCAAAACAAAATGAGGAAGAAATATTCGCTACTGAATAAAACATAACCAAAATTGCTACCGACTGCGAAATTATTCAGAATAAGTGCGGGATTGTGGACTATAGCTACTGCAGCGTCCATTGTACGCGAAAACATACCGGGACACCATACACAAGTCGCGACGAAGTCGCACCTTACATGCTTCGAGCCCAAAGTTATCCATAATGCAACGCCTCGGCCTGAAGCAAACGCGTCTCTGCGGTATATAAAGTAATGCAAATGCCACTGACGCACGCGGGACTGGTTTTCTTGCCACAATGTATTCCGCCACGCGCTTGTTTGTTGGCACCGTTGGTCAGAATGCTTACACGCGACGGCGCGGCTCACACGAGTCAGACCTCGCAAGGCGCGTTAAAATTCACCAATTCCAAATTGAGTTCATTTAGCTTGTTGGAAGAGTCTCTTATAATGTTCTTTCATTTAGCCTGAATGCTTAGTTCAGCACTACTCCCATTTTACGGCTTCTTTTGCTCGTTGTTTCTCACGTTTGAATAATTGTTTCTCTTGCAAAGGCTTCTGCCGCCCCGTTCTTGTGCTAGCCACAAAGGGGACTACGTGCCGTAACCGAAGATCATCATCGGCATGACGATCATCAACATTATCATGGCATGCAAGAAGCTTCAAGGCGTGGAGGAAGGATAAAAAAATTGGCTGAAGGCTTAGCCTGGTTAAGCCTTGAAGATTGCGAAAGTTATACCCTTGGCTGCGCCTTGGTTCGGCTGATGGTGTGGACATGTGGACACCAGCGAGCGCCCTCTCTCGGTAGCGCCGCAGCAGCGGCGCGCAAGGCTTCGCCTCCACCATCGATGCCGCCAGCTGGGGCCGCGTCTCTCGGTCTGGCATGACGTCACACGGTCACGTGACGCGCAGCTGTGTAAGGATGCGCCACGACCACCGATGGGTCGAAAGTGCGAGCAGTATTGCTTTCGCAATAAAAGCCTATGAGGGCGCATGACGTCAGGCCGCACGCCAACCTCCTTGGACACCGCCCCTCCTTCTATCCGTTACCTGTGTACACGCTGACTCTAGGAAAGTACGGCCTCTGCGGTTGCCGGATCTATCAAGGCAGTGGTTGTTTCTTAGTAACGTTTAGCGACGCTCTATCCACGACCGGCCATCGCCGGCCGCTCTACTCACAACAGTCATCGCGCGCTTGGCAGATAGAAACTACCACTTGCCTGTCACGTAGCGAGGGCCTATTTTGCGAGAGCTTTCCCCTTAAAAGTTTTAGTTTCAAGACTGTGGTGCCATGTTCCCTACTAGCACTGCTCCTTCCTTAATAATTGAAGCATTCTAAATAACGTTCCGAACCCTGTGGCGTGTATCTTGTCCCCCCCCCCTCCAAAAAAAAAACGAATAGTAATACGTCTTGCTTGCGCTTCCATTTTCTTTTCCTGAAACCATGCACTTGCTACTTTTCAGTCGAGAACGCTACGACACCCCGGTATATCGGCCATGCCGTTCGGGTTCCGGAAGAACTGGACGCGCAGCGCTAAAGAAACGAAAGTATATAACGGTTATCGTTTGGGGGCAAGATGAACCCCAAAGGGTACAAACGTTTCTTAGAGCGTAGGAACGACGATGACAGAGAGAGAGAGAGAGAGAGAGAGAGAGGGTGCCGTTCAACACGTATACTCGCCATGTTCTCGACGAGCTGCGGCCGGTGCCTCCGCACCGTCCTGACTGCCTGGAAGACGTCGACCTCCCCGTGCTCCACGACCTGCTCGATGGCAACGTTGGCCGCGCAGTAGACGCCGGCGCGACTCTTGCCGTTCCTGCGGTGAAAATGAACGAGGGGCGCGTGACGTCACGGCCGAGTGTCAGCCGGCCAAAAGGGCGGCCGAAGTACGCGTAGCCAGAGCCTATCACTGTAAAATAATTACACCCTTAAAAGTGAAAAAGGGTGTAAATGTGTCTATAACTCACATCATTAGGGTGTGATTTATGCAACTAACACCCTGCGATCGTGAGTTATACGCACATTTACACCCTTTTTCACTCTTAAGGGTGTAAATTATTTTACAGTGTACCTCACAGTCTTGTGCGTGTCCACGCGTGTGTTTCTGTTCAAATTCTGCTTGCTTGCAGTATTGACGTCATCTCCTTGGTGCATTCACAGCAATACATGTAACTGTGTCTTTATTTGTATATTTTTATGCGCATTGTTGTTACGTTAATCGATTGTGCCGTGCTTGAGGTACTTTCCTTGTTTGCGTGTGTTTTCCTTAATGTTGCTATGTATACATTTGATGCTCCGCCCTCCTTCCCCCCCCCCCCGTAATCTATGGCCCACTTTGGTTCTGTAACGCATAATTAAATGAATGATGAATAAATATTTTCACGTCATCACCTCATTATTGTCAAGTCATTAAATCAAGTTTCTTTCGCACTTCCGCAAAGTCCATCACCACAGGAAAAAACAACACAGTACCAGCCGGTCATGTTGAAAATTTCAGCGAGGAGAAAAGAAATGAACTAGGGGTGAGCACTGCGTCATGCAGTCAACCTTGGAAAGTCAACGTTCACCGTGAACACAACCACATTTGCCTTTTCTCTCTAAAAAAAAAAAAAACACGGCCCCACACGTGTCTCTGGGCTCAGCAGACTCAAACCAGTGAGCTTGGCCCCCGGTATGCGTTGTAATCGACGCAAACGTTTTCAGGTACCTTGCCAACCGCTCTGCACCTATTTTTCACCATAGGTTATCTGTGTTCTGTCAGATGTGTTGCAACGCGTGCAAAATTAAATTATGGGGTTTTACGTGCCGAAACCACTTTCTGATTATGAGGCACGCCGTAGTGGAGGACTCCGGAAATTTCGACCACCTGGGGTTTTTTAACGTGCACGTAAATCAGAGTACACGGGTGTTTTCGCATTTCGCCCCCATCGAAATGCGGCCGCCGTGGCCGGGATATTCGATCCCGCGACCTCGTGCTCAGCAGCCCAACACCACAGCCACTGAGCAACCACGGCGGGTTTTGCAACGTGTGCATTTTGCGCCTTCCTTGCAACGTGTCAGGGCGACAGCTTCGGGTTGTGTTGTCGCATCCGTTGCCTTTTACGAAAGGTCTGCGCTAAACGCAGCAGTAGAAGAACCCCACGAAAACTACGGCGCACTAGAGTGCCCTATTCTAGAAGGGTTAGCATAAACTTCGCGCGACGTGATCACGTGCCGGGCCAAGTTTATATATTTTTTTTGCTTCAGTTTCGTTACGTAATGCTTCCTCCTAGTTATTTTCCTTCCTCCATGACATTTATGACAACTTTTTCGATCTGCGACATTCTTCGGTAGTCAACCCGTCGGTACGTGTTATCCTTAGCACGGTTCTCCTCCGGATTGAGTTAGCGGAGCTCACGTGGATATGACGAGAACGGGGCCGTAGGTGGTCCTCTGGCGCCATCTCTCGACCATGTTCATGAGCTCGACCAGGGTGTTCGTGGAGGTGGGCACCTTGTGGCGCTCGGGCCAGCAGGTGATCTGGAAGATCTGCGTCGTCTTCGGCTCGGCCTTGACGCCCGCCATCAGCTCCGTCAGGGAAACCACCTGTCGTGCAGTGAATTAGGACGCGCGCGTTGCCTGCAAGTTCGTCCAGGAGCCACAACTCTGTAGAAACAGCCTGAAGCTACCACGATATCCTTCTGCCTAAAAATATTTGTGAAAACTTTTTTTCAACTTTTATTTTAAGAATATATAAATTTGGTAATGATATCGTTAATTGCTTGGTCTAAGCACACTGCGCTTGTCGGCCAGCGAGGCAGCAGATAGAGCATCTAAATGTATATAACAAAAGCGAGCCACAGACTTATTGTGTAAGCATCACCATGCTTACCCATTATTTTTCTAAATTCAACAATTCCAAATGATATTCCACGTGTATATAACTGCATCTTACAAAAGACCGGATTTTATACACAGAGATCAATGTGTTAAAAAAATGTAATCCAGAAAAAGTGTAAGGGAAAATGAAAGTATTTGATGTCAGTGTACTTGAAGTCCATATCTCTTGACAAAACACCAGCGATGTGCGAATATCTGAATGCGAATTGAACGGCAGAGACTGTTCAAGAGCATTCCCTATTCGAAGCTGTCGAATATTTTGGTCTGGAATATACAAGGTATAGAAGTATTCATCAGAGTCGCGAGGGAAACAGAACGACGGATTTAAGGACTTTTCCGAATAATCCTGCCGCAAGGATAGCTCAGGGTATTGCTCAGGGGCCATAATTTCGGAGCGAGAGCAGTGGCTCCATAATTTTCAGTCACTCACTAAGAGTGGCTCGCTTTTAAGCAGCCTATACACAGTTACTCGGTCAGTATCACTAAATTTTCACTTCTTCAGAACAATGTGTGGTGCTGAAATATTACACTTCTTCCGCAACCACAACGACACAGTACGCGCATCTGTAGACAAGTTGTTCACCAGCTTGTTTGATTGATGTTGTTGCCACGGTGCCCAAGGTAACTGAAATCAGCTATCGTTAAGAAACTTCTCAGTTATTGTGACGTCCAATTGCAAACTGTATTACATGCATGTTTCTATGTATGTCTGGTTTCGTTGTTTTTTTTTTTTACTCAAACGGACCCCATACAAACTTCGCATTTGATATAGCTTCAAAAATCAACAAATATTCAATATTCCGGAGTGATTACAGTCGAATACTCGCATTCAATTAGGTCTTCAAATTTGACTTTTTGACCACCCCTACAAGTTATATATATTTGGGCAGATAAACTCATTGGATAGCAGGTTGCAGAATCGGGTAGGCGGCCTGATGTTTGTAGAAAATTTTCATACTGCGCATGGATACATCTCGTTTCGCCTTACCGTATATGTAAACGTAACTGTACCATTTCCTTGTACTGATACGCATGGTCATTCGATTTCAAGAACTTGCGTCGAAGTGCAATAGCCTTTTCGCCACCGCTGCTCCGAAGACCATGCTAAATATAATCGCTCTTACACATGCTAATTATAGCATGTATACGTATCCTGTTAGGTCGTTTTCTCTCGCGCACTCGTTGCATATTTTGCCTACATTACTTCTCTTATGCTTGCTGCACAAACGCACGCAATCACGCACACATACTGCACGCAGAAAGAATAGAGAATCACGAGCTCTGTGCTGCGCACAGTGTGCAAAACATGGCAGTGCGCGCAGACTCATAACTAAGCCTGCAAGATTCGCTTGGGCTCCGCCGAAGCAACGTTGAGGCGATGAATTTGCGGGCCGTTCTGGAACTTCTCGAACTTAGTCGTAAAATGTAGACGGCTAGGCCCCACATCGTCACACCCTCCACTATACATAAGGCACTAATTCATCGCACCGCAGCGTAGGCTGCGCCACTATCTCGCTCTTTAACGACAGCGTAACCACCCCTCAACTTGCCTTCTTGTTTATCCTGAAAATCCACGTCTTGATTTTCGGGTAGTGGTTGTACGAGACCACGTCCACCGTGAAGACGGGGCCGTACTTTTTGCGCTTCTCCTTCTCCGTCGGCCAGAAGGAAGGGTACGCCTGGAAAAAGAAAAAAAAAATGTAGACTTGGCATACTGAAGAAAACAAAATAAAGAAACAAGAAAAAGGTGTTGTGAAGCGATAAGAATTTTTTTTTCTCGGGTAACTGACGTCCCCCCAAAAAAATGAAGCTGAACCGCCGCCATCTTAGGAGGGGCGCCATCAACCATTAGGTTATGTAGACCATAAAAGGAAGCGTTTTTCACACCCCCGCAGCGAGATTAGGATGGTTATTTTTTCAGTACAGATACTGGTCGGCGTGAACCCTCGTGTTACTGGATTGAGCATAAAGCCTGAACGTCCTGCCTAATTTCAATGAAAACCGCATTATCGATACTCCATCGAAAGTAATATTTTCGTCGGCTACAATCAGCTCTCTTTCTCCTTTTTTTGTGTGTGTTAGCCTAGCATTTACATTAGCAGAGCGAAAGTGCTTGAGCGGAGTCGAAACGACAATTCACCACTTCACAGGTGCAGTATCCCTGCTGGTAAAATGCTACGGTCCCTGCCCCCCCCCCCCCCTAAAAGTTTTATGTCTTATTTTTTTGTAGATCTTTCTTGATCAACAAACGTACGGTTTTCTAGAACTACGAGCGGCGACTGTTTTCTGTACTAGACGATCGAGCGGGCCTCTACAAGCACTGATGATCAGCGAAATTTTCAGTGCACTAACACCCCGAGTCTGCAAAATATTTCACGCATTTGTCCTGTACTATTGCGAAATCTTCAATTTATTGGCATTGCGCGGAACATTCGCTGGCTGCAAAAGTCAAGACGATGAAGCGCTGTGTGATGCCCTGGCTGCGAACGCAGTGGATGCGAAAGCCCGACTCGGCCGATCCCGACAACATTACGCAAGGTGTGTCCTCGTAAACGTTTTAATGCGAACGCATTAGGCAGAGAAAATACAAGTTTATTTATTTATTTATTTATTTATTTATTTATTTATTTATTTATTTATTTATTTATTTAAGCACAATCTACGTCATATAACATTAAATACGGGAGTGCATGTTATTGCAATATAAAGGGAGAAAATAAAATAAATATAGAAACACCAGCGATGAGAAAACAAAAGAAAATGCAAATTTTAAAACAACGACTATTGCTTTGTGATACAGTGTGAGCTAGGGCATTGAAGAATGCATGGTGTTTTGGAATAGCTGCAACTGACGCGGGATGGCGATCCCGCTCGTTCGACGTGCGTGTCAAGGCAAGAATTCGCAAAACGAAGTCGTCAGCCAGTGTGGAACAGCGATTTCACAGCTGTGACCTAGTTTGTATTAAGTGTGCTGCGGGGAAAAGATTAGCTGCTTACGCAGATCAGGCACGTGCCCCGCCTCCTCCCCCCTCGAAAGCAATTTCTGGCCACACCACTGGGTCAGAGTGATAGCACAGGTTTTGAAATAGGTTTCAACGAGATAACTTATGGTGGTATGCTACAGGCGTTAGATTGAGGTGGGAGAGAGATACATTTATTGTGTCCTTGATGCGGTCTGGGGGTGGCGGGTGTTGGGAGACTAAACCCCAATTCCTCCCCCCTCCCCCCCGTCCCCCGCTTCCTCAGACGGCGGCCAGTCCTTGCTTTATGACGGTGTCTTCGGCCATCCTACTTCATTGGAGTTATGCTGGCGGTGATCAGATAGTATAGGGCGATAGCATGTATACCAAATACCAAGTATTTGGTATACCATGTACCATGTAGAGATAATTTAAATGAAACAAGGCAGAGAGGTCGGCCTGAGCTAAGGTGCTCTAGCCTGCTACTCTGCACATGGGGACGGGGAACGTGGACATAAAGGTGTGATGAGGGATGATGGAATGTACCATGGATGTACCACGTAAATGTGCCATGTACCATGTATGTAGACCAAATAGCATGTATGGTCGCACGCCTGCGACGTGTGTGGCCAAGAATGAACGAATCCAAAACTATTTTCCGCTGACCAGATGGCACGTCTCTCCCTGGAGAGGTTCTGGTTGGACCGTCACCGTAAGGCAAAAATCAATGACGTCATCGCGCCGCTCGCACTCACGTTCGAGGGCGGAGGACTGCAGAGGACGATCACGGAGTTGCAGTCGTGGTCGTAGACGAGCGACCACAGGTCCTGCGCCGTCCGGACCATGGGCCACTCTGTCACGATGTACTCCTTGGAGCGGCTGTAGCCCTGGACATGCCGACGACATGTGGCCACAACTCGTAAACGACAAATTCGTAAAAGCGAAAAGCTAGTGGAATCTAGTGGAATCAGATGCATACCACCTAATATGGACATGTACTGGTTTACAATCGGAACGCTCGCCTCTCCTACTGCAAGCCGGCCTCCGCTACAGTGTGACAACCAGCTATGACCGCTGGATACATGACAACAGATTCCACAAAGCACTGCTTCAATTCATACACAACACAGGCCTCACAGCACACATATAATACACATATACGCTCCAAGAATTATGCCTTAAGGGCAAGCCTTTATCGCAATCAAAAAAAAAAAAAGCTCAAGGCACGCATCCAATTCCGCAAGCGCTATTACGTTGAAATCTTTTTGGAGGGGGAGGTATCTAAATCGATATTTAACAGCGGCGGAGTCTGGAACTTAACATTTTCAAATTCTAGGGTCTCACGAGCCATAGTCCAGATCTGGCTGTGAAGCGCGCCGAAGTGTTGGACCCCAGATAATATTGGACCACCTGGTGGTTCCTTTTATGTGCACCCAATGCGCGGCACTCAAGAACATTTGCATTTTCGTGAGGTCGCTGATTCAGCGCCATAGCCACCAAGTCACCAAGGTGGATTGAGTCCGCAACTAATCCAAAGACGCGAATTTTTGTTTGCTCTTTCTCTCTGGCTTTAGGGCAATGTGTACGCTTAGAAAGCTCGCTGGCTATAAATTACGCTTGCGGGATATATTTCCGCCTTTGTTTTTAGCTATTCCGAACTGGCTTAAGCAATAACGTGATGGTACAGCTAAACTACCAAGAGGAATTTAAGTCCGCGCATCATGATTATGCGTAGTAGTTGACTGAGATAAGTTTCTGAGGAAACGACCTGGGATATCACGAAATGTTGTAAACAACAAGCAAAGCTTACGTCGACGAAAACAGCGTTGATGTAGTCGGTGTTGTCGTTGCTCTGGAATGACGTCAGGTACGGCCGAAAGTTATCAGCTGCAAAAAGGAGAAAAGAGAAAAAAAGAAATGGCATAGACTTCAGAACCATGTCAGACATTTCGGGTGCGAAAGTATGTCGCTATAACTGAAATCTTCAGGCGCATCTTCATCATCATAATCGTCAACTGTAGAACAAGGGCCTCGTACTATGGGCTTGCAGTCAGCAATGTAATAACACTGCAACCGGCTCCAGCCTACAACGGCTGCAATTTTCCTAATGCCATCTGCCTATCTCACAGGCGCCGAATACGGGGGGAGCGGAGGGAGAGGTGTCCGGGGCCCGAACCCCCTCCGAAGTTTTCCGGCGGGGCCAGAACCCCCCTCCACCCCCTCTCCTGGCGATACCGAAGCCTACCCGCCCCGCTTCCCTAAACTGTCATTACCAGAGTTCTATTACCTACCGCTTTAGAGAGTTCCGTCTACCTTTTCACTTAAATTTTACTGTGGCTAAAGGCTTACTGCTTCATAGCTGGCGTGGGCGCACACGGCATTTTAAATTCATACTTTCTCTTTATTTCTGCAAACCCTGACAGTAGGATCACAAGCGCATTAGAAGCACCATCCGCGGCTACCTCATTCCTATCTTTCTCACTTCAACATTTTTTTTAATTTCAACTGCGAACACGCTATATATAAATATATACACAGGACAAACTTTACTACCTATATTAAAGAAAAGGAGGTAGCGATTCAACAACTATTTATAACAGTATGGATAGCTTATGCCCGGAGAATGAATATCTTGCTGCATGTTCACCTCGTTTCAAATTGCTTCGCGTGCTTTTTTGATCCTAGAAAAAACCTGCAGACTTCAGTGATCACTTCTGCAGTCTCTTATCAAAGCATGCTAAATTCACGCGAATGCTGTGTGTCCCAGCATTGCTTCTGTTTCCAATAGGCAATGCTAGCGACACATACAAACGCACATCCGAGAAGTCCTTTTCTTGTAGTCATCGACTGAAAACGTACGTGAGGTAGACGACTGGACAAGCCCGTTCGAATCATCTGGCAGTTTTGCACCACTCTCAAAGAACTCTCCCACAAAAGCAATTTGAATAAGACTGCAGAAGACTTCATTGCCAGATCAAGTGCCCGAATGAAAATTTTTTTTCCCTGATGGTGAAATCATCGCATCAGACAACGAACCGATGTCTTTAATAGGAAAGAGAAAGGTGCCAACTTACAAGTCAAAGCAAAGCGTCTGGCTTAGAAAACAATGAAAAAAGTTATACAACTGAACGAAAATGGGCTACATAACAGCGCGAGCAGGGGGAGGCCTTTTGGGTACGCAAAGACGCTTGTTGCGCTCGTTGTAAAACTCCCTTATCTATGCTGTGCATTCTCCTTATCGATTTTTGTTCGTCATATGCTGTATTAGCTCCTCATTGACTAAATGCACACTGTTCTTACTGGCTCTCGTGTCCTTTCGTGGTTTCGAGATATCGCGGTCTCTTGTTTATTCACTGATGTATTTGTTGATAAGGTTGTCGATTTGTGCACCTGATAATTAATTACGCTATAATCCTCTATTCGTCTGCCGGAAATAATTGAAAATAATGGCATAATACATGCTTCGACAAGTAATTAAACTATTGCATTATGAAGTCACATTGCCTCCTGCTTATAATTTTAGTCATAACTTTTCGTCAGGGAAGCCTTTCGTCAGGAAAACATTTGTTGATTGTATCCGTGTATTAAAACTTTCACAAAGCATTACACGACTTTTATCGCTGATGTGCATTTGTGCGACTTAATACGCACAAAACACATATCTCCCTAACGTGTTGTAACTGAATCCGCTTGTCCCATGGCTCATGCAAATGACGCCAGTCTCTTGGTGGTGCGAGGGGAAGACCCCCTTGTGGGTCTTTAATTAATCCGCAATCCCCCGCTACGGCTTGCCTCATAATCAAATCGTGGTTTTGTCACGTAAAACGACAGAATTAAATTAATTGTCGTCAGTTATCGAGGTGTCTCTAAGTGCTGTCATCGGGCGTATATAGAAAGCATTACACTCGGTGCGAGGTCTTTCGTCTGCTTTGTAAATAAATAAAAAGATGCACACAATGGTATCTCGCGCAAGGTGGTCGACAGAAGAGAAAGGAAAAAAAAAGAGAGAGATTCTTCAGAAATCAGGACTCACGGGGCACGGTAGCCACGTCTCGATTCTTGTCTCTGTTTTCGGGCCGATGACCGCCCGCACAGTCCCCGATGGACAGCTTGGACGACATCTTGCAAATTTTCTGCGCAAACGAGACAAGCAGGTAGGAGTGAACACGCCTAGTGTAACGAAAACAGCGCGAGTACTGAGCGGACTTGTGCACGTTAGAGATATGTAAAATATATAGAATATATAGATATAAAAGAAGATATGTAGATATAGAAATATATGTGATCGATTACAATTACTGCATTGAAAAAAAAGCGTAACACATCACAGTGACCAATTAGTGCCCCACGAAAGTGAATGAGCAGATAGTAAAACGTAATCAATAACTTTTGAGCTACATTGCGCAGAAGCAGCTCCAATTTTTGCCTATGTTGGCTCCGCGCTCCCACTTATATATATATATATATATATATATATATATATATATATATTTCTTTTACGATTAGTTACGTTTAGATGCCGCCCATCAGGAGCAGCAAGCTATAGGCACAGCAGATTTCAAAGACTTAGACGGGTACCAGAACGACTCCGCTGGAGAATAGAAACGCCCAGCACTTAACGCTCCCAGGTAAAACTACTAACAATGACGATAACAGCTTTATTTGGTTCAGAATAGACGTTCGTTCGGGTGACATGGTCTAGATTCTTGACCAGAGGCTATAGCTATGCCCAACGCCTCGCAAGTTCGGTGGTCTGAAGCAAAACAGGCGCTTTCAACGTGACGCTACCGGGGGGAGGGTAAAGAAGTCACGCGCGCTTACCTCGTACTCCTTCTGGTACTCGTTGACCTTGGTGATGGGGTTCTTGGCCGACTTGAACTTGAGCTGCTCGGACAGCTCGGACACCGGAAACCACGTCTTGCCGCAGACGTACGCTTCTTCCAGCGTCTCGTACACGAACTTGTACGCCTCCTGCGGAGGAGAAGGTCCCGAACGTTGTTGACGCTGCATCGCGGACGCCTGTGACCGAGCGGGACTGTAGAACTTGCCTTCGAACTGCAGCCGCATTTGCCCGCGTAAGACCATCCTTGTTTAAGGCGCGCCCAACCGCGAATTGGAACAAAACAAACAAGGAGCATGGAGGGGGCAAATTTGAACAACGCAACGTATGAATGAACGTCTGCGCAGAAGCTGCCTAAGTTAACGACGGCGACGCTTACAGCCGCAAGGAAAATTGAATTAAGATTTTCTTGGTCAGTCACGTGGGGTTGCACATCGTGCGCACAAGTTGCCGTGCAGATCGCAACGTCAGCCCCGCAACCACACGCCTGATTCGACAGACACACGCGGACCCACACACGCACGTGTATGAGTCAAGTAATACTTATGGCTGCGCTGCTAATTTGTCAGTTAATTGCTTTCCGCGTTTGCGTTGCTATCATGTCCGTTGTCATTACATCTACAGATGTTTTGCAAAACCAAGCCTTCCACTCTCCTTCTAAATCTGCCATTATATACCTGTTAGTAAGGGTAGGGGAGCCTTGCCAACTTTCATGACAAGCCTATTTTTGTCCCTGCTGCCTGCACGCATTCTAAGAGATGCATAAATGAACTATGTTTCTCTCGAGCACAGCAACAAGAAAACACACAAGGCACCTTTGATTGGCGCCTGCATAAGAAAAAAAAGAAGAACGCTCTCAAACAGGTGTCTGTCGTTCATTTCTAAAGCTTTTACACAACAGATCTTGCTTCGCGCGCTTACATAACACGAACTAGCTAACTTATCCGGGAAAGGCACCGCACACACGCCGAACACAGCGCGACGGCCGGGCCTGCCTTGCCCGGGAGACAGGGACCGAGGAAGCAGCGCCACGTACCACGGTGTCGACCATTCCTTTCCTCGCGGCGCGCAGCTTCTTGGTGTAGCCGAACACGTCGTACTCGCCGTCCTCGTCCGCCAGCTCCAGGTTGGCGTCGATGCACATGTAGGTGCCCGTGCGGCCGCATCCGTCACTGCAAGGAGCGGGTCGGAGGGACAGCTGTAGAGCGAATCCGTACGAGAAACGCGTGGTTCAGGACAACATTCATTTGGGCCAGATGGCACATACTTTAATTAGGAAGGAACAGCGCCAACGAAGACGATCACAAGTGGGGAGAACGACACAGGTGGCGCTTGTCCTGCGTCGTTCTCCCCACTTGTGATCGTCTTCGTTGGCGCTGCTCGTTCCTATAATTCAAATAAACGCGTGGTACACGCGGCGTACCGGCGTCTCCGAAAGCCGCAGCTATGACGGCCAGCCAGACAAAAAAAACTTTTCATGCAAGGCGGCAGCTTTCGTAGCTCAAACTATGGCACAACGCAGCAACAGGGAAAGACAATTGCACCGTTTAAAATGGGTTGTGCCTATCTCGAACGTGTAAAATACCGCGTAAAATGAATGTCACGCGCAGTGTGAATCTGCGTAAGCTAAGCCTTCGCATGGCTTTAGCTATAAAGCCATGTGCAGGCTGGCTTTATAGCTCCCCCCCCTCCCCTTGAGAGCGGAGTCTCGAGCGCCCGTATACCTGCAGTGGACGATGGTGGGTCCGATGGCTGACCAGCGGTCGGTGAACGTCCGCACCCTCCGCCGGAAGTCCAGCAGGGCGTTGGTGAACGGCTGCGTGTGGGACGCCCAGCTGGTGAAGTGGAGCTGGAACACGTCGCGCTCCTCCTCGCCCTGCGAGAACCAGTGGAGAGAGAGAGAGAGTCTCGACGCGGGAGAAGTGACCCAGCGTCATCCGTTGCTTATTGCGAGAAGGTATAGCATTCGTTCGAAGAACGCTCCCTCCGGCAACTGATATATATGTCCGGATGTGTTGCTTCCTTGTCCACCTGCTTTTCGTAGGCATTGCCCTTCAGGTTGTTCTTGTTTCTTGCGGGTAATTTCTAATATTGTCTCCCTTTCTTTTTTTGAACCCAGAACAAAAGGCTAATTGTGTTCAAAGGAGGATAAACAAAAGCTGCCTTTAACGAAGTGCTTTACCTCCTATCAGAAGCCTACACTCTTAGAACTGTCCTCTCAGCCACCTTAGACAAACTGGACAAGCGCCCAATGTCAGAAAACAAGATCCTTGGAACCTGGCCCACGCGAACATCAGCGCGATCCGCTATGAAGGCGCTGCTGCGATACTTGAAAGACACGGGACTTTCTGACAAATTGTGACAGTACACTGTGCGGCGCGGGACTGTACGGTGACACTGCGTAAGACTAAGAATGCCTTTGCGGGTTGCGTGACAGTGCCCACAGAAATAGTTCGTGTGTACGTGCGTGTGTGTGCTTAGGTTTTTAGGGGTTTTTTTCCTTTTTTTATCATTCTTTCTTTCTCACCTATTGCATCCCCTTTCCCCTCCCCCAGTACAGGGTAGCCAACCGGAGATAATCTCTGGTTAACCTCCCTGTCTTCCCTTTGCCTTTCTCTCTCTCTCTCTTAGAAAAATTTACACCCTTTGGGGTTTATCTTGTCCCACAACAATAGTCGCCATCTGTCTTGCTCGCGTTTCCTTTCTTTAACGCGGCGAGCCCGGTACTTCCCAGTCACGAACGGCATGCGCGTTTTCAGTGTGACGTAGCATTCTCGACAGGAAAGTAGCGAGCGCCGAGTTTTCAAGAAAGAAAACGCGAGCAAGGCAGATGACGATTATTGTTGTGGGACAAATATACACCCCAAAGGGTGCAACCGTTTTAAGAGTGTACCAAATCAGACGACGACGACTACGCTGCTGCTGCTGCTGCTCGTGATGATGATGATGATTACGATGACGATGACGATGATGACGATGATGATGCGGTGTTTTCTGGTGCAATGGCAAGACGAGGTTAAAGAGCGCTGACCAAGTGGTTTTGATAGAAATGAGTCGCGAAGTGAGAGCATGAACAGAAGAGCCTACCCCATTGAAAGCGAAATAAAGTGGTCTGTGGGTTTTCCAGGGAATTGAAATGGACTGCTTCGCTTTTTTACGGAGTGCTTTTTTTGCCCCTGTAATGCCCAAACGCACGTCCAAATCAAGGAGAACTACAACTTGTTCAGCTTTACCTTTAGCAATAGAGAGTAGATATCTATGAACAATAACAATCGCAATGTTATTGGATTCACCTTAATGAGTAGAATGTTTAAACAAGTTATTGGTTTGTTAAACTTTCCACAGCTAAAAACTCTCTCCAGCGTATCGAAATCCTAACATGGTTTATGCGTTAAGAGGAAGTATTAGCTCAAGGCCAAGGCCGATTTCACTTCTGAAGTACATGTAAAAATGCAGAAATGATTTTATGAGACGACTGCTTAACCGATTTGAATGAGCTTCGCTGCATTTCAGAAAGAAAGATAAGTTCTAGTGATTGCATCAAGCAAAACCTTAATTTAGGGCATGTGATTGTTTACCATATCTGACGAAAATAGGTAAAAAAGATAGGAGCACGAAGCTTACAAATCAATAACTCCAAAGTGAAACGATATATGACAGTTCTGCAAACTGTATTCGTTACTGTTATTCAAGGTAAGAAAATTTGAGAAATTTACAGCTTACAAGAATTTGTTAGAACTTTTGCGAATGTTTTGCAAATGCCCCACTGACAAATCAGCGACATATTTCGGAGCGGCGTATTATACATCAATTTCGGGCACTTTAGATATATCACTATACGTGTAGTTTACAGAAACATTATGCAGTTCTATTATTATTATTGTTGCCCAGTCGCAGAGTTGTAAACTTGGTAGCCTTGTTCTTTGAAGCTTCGTAAATTACAACCACACTTATTTAAAAAATAAGCTTAAATAAAACGTCTGCTCGCTGCAACTGACTATATATTAAGAGGAAGCTTTAGCTCGAGGACTCCTACCTAAATACATGGGAACGCAGAAATCCCTTTTCTCGGCGACCGTTGCACCAAATTTGATCGACTTTGTCGCATTAAAAAGAGATTGAAATATAGTGGTTGTCTGTAGCAAATATTTGATTTAGACCGTCAATCTTCTTTATAAAAAAAATTCGAAATTGCAAATTTCCAGAAAGCGAAACTAAGTTTAATGTTCTGTAACTCAGCAGTGGGAAACGATATCACGAATCTGTTAACTGCATCTAATACCACATGTAAGGCGGACAAAATTTATGCATTATTACAGGCCACTAATATGAGAGTACGACTTTTGAAAAATTACTGTAAACAACGCAACAAATTCGCGCAAGATGTAAATTGATAAATCAAATGTGTCCGCTTTGGATGCACTAACGAATGCAGTTGACAGAACTATACGTTTTTAGTGCACAGCTACGAATTCGTAAACTTTGTGCTTCTATTTTATTTTCTTACAACTTACGAATTGTTTAAAATGTTATAGCAAATATCCAGGCCCTAAATCAAAATTTGGCTTCCGACCGTCACTATAATTTAGCTTTCTCTCTCAAATGCAACAAATTTCATTAAAATAGACCCAGTGCATGGTTATCTCAGAAAAAGCGTTTTTACGTTTTACGTGTATTTGAATAGGCGGCATTGGAGTTGGACAGGCTTTAAAGTTCACCCTTAACTTTATCTTTCAAATGTCGGAAACCTCCCCTAAATTCGGTGCTGCATTCACCGAGAGAAACAATTTCTTCGTTCCAGTGCTTTGAGATCGCAGCTAGCCCCCAAGTTAAAGCTTCCTCTTATGTTTCCCGTGCCTAAATCACAATTTGGAAACATCAGAAACACGTACCGCATACATCATACGTTGGGCATAACTTGCATATAAAATGTGCTCATCGCCCCTCGAAAAAACATTTTTTTCACACACAAGTCTACTTCGCCCCGCATAGTGCGTTCTATAGACAAAATCTGTAAAAACTTTCTACGCGTTAGTTGACGAAAGGCGCAAGAACTCCACAAGACGTCTACGCTCGTCTACAGAAATTTATAGCGAAACGTCTTCACACGGACTGTCTACAAAAACGATTCGGAGGTTTAAATCAGGCTCGCGCGTAGACATACTCGCCTTTCGTAGCCTCAGCGTTCGAATGACGAAGTTGGCCATGGTGTCCTCGGAGAGGAGCGTCACTTCGATGACGCCATACTTTTCGGGCTTGTCCAGCTCCATGGGCCAATACTGGCAGCACATCACCTGCGACCGCGTGTGCAGAGCGCACGTTGACATTGTCCACGGTATAGCATAGTTGACAAAAACATTGCAATCGCATTGCGCAACATGTGGGCACGGCTCCCTCCGCCGACAAGTTATCATCTCGTCTGCTTTCGCTTGCTTTTGCCTTACTATTTAGACAAACTTGGAGGTTACCAAAGACGCTTGAGAAAGAACAAAAAGTCAGCGGTGATTTAGCGTTAACTGCGATAGAAATGAGCTGGCAGTACGTCGCAATTCTATGAGGTACAGGATCTATGGTTTTAAACCGCGTTCACCACGGAAGGAAGGAAAAAGTGGAGCAGGAAAGGCAGAGAGGGCAACCAGTTTAGCTCAACCGGTTTGCTACCCTACACATGGGAGAGGGATGGGGGATGAAAGATGGGGAGGAGAGAGAGAGAGAGCCCATAGCACTGCACACACATCGTCAGTTACAGTCCGTCAATCTTGCGTGCAATGTGGTACTTGCACCACATTGCAAATAGTCGTTCAGAAGCTCGCTTCACACGCTTCTTGCCTCTTTGAGGAGAGAAGTGGAACTATATATATATATATATATATATATATATATATATATATATATATATATATATATATATATATATATATATATATGGGTGGGGGGCGGTCTTCACAGTGATGTGCGTCGGGGGCTTAGTCTAGATGCGACGGTAGCTCATACCCTCGTGCGTGCTGCGTTCTCGCCTCGCCGCCCAGTTTGCGTTGAAGCGACACACAGCCCGACGGTCATTTCGCTCGGTGCTGCTGCCGCGCTTCCTCAAGCCAGCGTTTCGACAGCGGCAGTCCGCGGTCATCGCGTGTGACGTGTTCATGTTAGCCTGGGCGCGCTGGCACCATGCTCGTTAGTTTACATAGTAAGCGAATGCTTGCAAGTTCATGCGGCCGATAAAACTACCATCCTTACTTCTTATAGCCGCCTACGCATTCGATATCGCAATCGATGATTCGACTTTCGGGCAAAACTGCGACTTCATCAGTGCTTTAGGGGCTGCTGCTTAACTGGCGAATTCGAAGGCCGTCACATCTGAATGCATCCTCTTTTTTTTTTAAATCTAGAACATCACACGTGATTCGACATATTTATAATCGAACCTGAATGATAAGGCCCAAGCAACATCGAAGCTGATTATCGTGGGTTGCGTAGAAAACGCGGCCCCGCTCTCGTACCAGACCCAAACCCACCGTGACGAGAAGCTGCGAGGATTCAAGTTGGGAAAATGAACGTCTCGGCCAGTCGCTGGCACCTACTGATGATACGGCGCGCTTTGCCTTTCAAACACGTGACGCAGAGTGTGGGGCCAGGATTTGCCGCGGCCATGCTATCATTCAAACTCCGCCCCCACGCTTCCGTGCCGTCTGCGGCTCAACGGGACGTGCTCAATCTCGATACGCTTGGATTTGGCCTAGAATTTCGATTATGAATGTCTGGAGTTACGCGCACTTTCTTGTTTTTTCGGATTTCCAAGAAAAAAAAATTGCTTGCCATAAATTGTGAGGCCCTACCAGTTTTTCACATAGGCAACTGCCCTCAAATTAACGATAAAAGTTAAATTAACCATATTTTGTTAATTAATCTCTTCAGAGTAGTTTAAGGGGGCGCGAAAGTATTTCACCCTCACCGTAGAGCTCGTATGTGAAGACGACAGGTGTCTAACGCTCAAAGCGTTATATATATATATATATATATATATATATATATATATATATATATATATATATATATATATATATATATATATATATATATATATATCCGCCCACTGATGCCTCGGACAGGTGGGCAATCGATTTTTTTCCCAGGAAGCCAAACTAGCACAGCTCTTTGTTTACTACGAACGCTCTCATATAGCCGAAGCTTAAATCGTGCTTGCTTTGTGAAAATCTTACCCGTATGAAATCGAACACTTTGGTGAGCATGACGACGACGTAGCACTTTTTCTCCCACACCATCCGCCAGAAGTCGCTTATGGTGTCCTCGTTTGGACCTACAAGAACAGCACAATCAACTGCGCATACAGGCTCCTTTTCTCTTTTCTTTTTTTTTTACTGTTTAACCATTAAAATTTCCGTATCAAATTTCCGCCAATTACTCCTGTTCTGCGTATCATACTGACCGCAAATAAAGACGGGAACAGTGGAAGAGAACACAAGAACTGCACGGGCGGTCAGTCACATAACAGTCGCAGTGCCTAACTGCTGCTCTCTGATGTCTGCTTGTGATATATTTCAAATTATGGGGTTTTTACGTGCCAAAACCATTTTCTGATTATGAGGCACGCCGTAGTGGAGGACTCCGGAAATTTCGACCACCTGGGGTTCTTTAACGTGCACCTAAATCTAACTGATATATTGGATATATATTAGATATATTTGATATATTTGAAGACAATGTGCACAGGGTAAAACTACACTTTCGTGCCTGCCACAAAACCCTGCATTGAACCCCGGACGATGATAGCGATCTATTGACTTAATATATTGTTGCTTATTAGGATACTCTTAGCAAAACGGCTCGTGAAAAAAAATTTAACGATTGCTACGGTTCTTATAAGGCGCCAACAAGCTATTTGGGGACAGTGATGGCTATTTCGACTGTAACATGACACTTTTTTTTGTAAAAGCAACGTCGAGTGCCGTAACAATTCAACCAAACAACTTTATCTGCGATTAACGACTCTGAAACACGTAAAAGTCACCGAACTTGAAATAATTTTAACGTCAATACCACATTCGCCGAGGTCAAATTTTTCCCCGCATCCCCCAAATGATATCGCATTCTCTCTGAGGCTTTATTGAAGCAGTTTCCTTTCATTTTAAAGCGTGGATTACATATATTCTAACTATATCTTAAACTACATCCTTAAATGTCTTCCTTTAATTATTTTGGCTTAGTATTATCCGAGTTGTGAACGTGACGCGGGAGACCACGCAAGTCACCATCCGCTGAACTCACTGCTTCTTATTTCGCTTATGGAAAATATAGAATGCGTACCACACAGGCAATACCCTGAAAATGACAATGTTTTTTTTTTCTCTTTAATGATTTCCCGCTCCAGAAAGACAGGGACACTTAAAACACGCCGTAATATACGCAGGGACACTCTTTAACGATGTCTCCACGCTTTTGTAGTCCAGTTTACACGAAAAAAACAAAAGCGCGGGGCTTCAGGTCTAACGCATCTTGGGTACCTCTGCTGTTGTCATGACCCTTAGGTCTCCCCAGCCATGCTCGAAGATTTTTTCCTTTTTTTTTTTGCTCGACTCCTTAGCAAAGTCCTAGTAAAAAGGTGGCCCGCTAACGACGTAGGTCGTTCCGCCCGAACAAATAACAAGCACGCATGCAGCCACGCGAACTCCATTCTTACCTTGAGCCGCTATGTAGGCGTTCGGCTTCAGAATACTCTGCAAAAAAAAAAAGGAGAGAGAGTAGGAGAATCGCTTGGATGTGAGAGCACTGCTGGGAAATTCTATTCAAAAACTTCAACTCGGCTAAGAAATTAGCCCTCTTTCACGAGAGCTAGAGACACCGCTTTTATGGCGGGAGAACGATGGTTTGCGAACTCAACAGAACGGCCCTGCTCGTATGAATATCATTCTTTGGCACTAATGGTGAAGTTTGCGCTTCGCTTTTGTCAAACAAGAACGCAAGGTCTGGTGCAAGCGAATGCCAGAAAATTATCGCGTAATGTGCGATGCTTATTGAACCAACTACGTTACGTCTTGCACAAGTTAGAACACGAGCGCCGCGTTTCTCGCCGTTAGGTGACCACGTGACGTCATTACGCGCCAACCGCTAATAGCTGCGGGAAAGTGTGCTGTGGAGTCAGATGCAAGAGTCATTGTCTACTAAGTTTCAAATTCAATGCAGAATGCTTTATATGTCCAATGATTATGTGGAACTGCGCAATCTTTGTGGAAAGAAAGGACTAACAGTTTCTTTTTTGGTTTGAGTGTCTATATGCATGTGTCGTTATGGAAGGTTGATTCGGAAGAGGGACATGTACACTGTTACAAGCACCATTTTTAAAAACTATTTTAACTGGCATGATGTAATAGTAAAGGATGGCATCTTAAATTGGCATCGGTGCTCAACCTCGTCGCTTTTCATAGAAAATTTGAGAAAACTGGTGCAGCTAACGTCGAGTACATTCAGTCAACATCGACACAAAGTTCCGTACCAGAGTCCAGAACACTACCGACAGATGTTTAGATAGATAAGCAAATACATATCTAAATATCTGTCTGCATAGAGACCTACATAAACACGCATCATGAGAGGAAACCTACCACCCATGAGAATTAAAATGCCGGTCTCTTCGGTATGCAGGCGTGTACAATGGAATGCCTGATGGCATCAAAGCAAACGATGGTACGTTGTCGGTGTGTTTCAAAAGTACCAAGTGCAAAAACGGAGAGGCAGGGTGAGCACAACGTGGTCTGGATTCGATCGTCCCTCGCAGCCGTAAACCAACTGCTGTTTCAGTTCAGCGTACTGTCCACGGGAGTGGCATTCCGATCGGTTTATTCCACTGGCCTCCGCTGAAATCCAATAAACTTACAAATCACCTCAGGCGAACTCTATTGAATTGTACGCCCATCCGGGGCCAGCCGCTTCGCTATATTGCCACCTTGAAGAAACGGTTAAAGAGCAAACTCTGCCAAAACTGCGAGTTAGGAATCTTACTTTTTATTGGGCCACCTTGAGTTCAGATAGAAAAATGTCCACGGAAGAAGAAAATAACTACACTCCATCTCGCCAGTCGTTTGCTGTGCTGTGGAAGCTGCAGGACTCCTTAGCCAACACGAAGGGCGATTGCTCCTCGAAATGTGTTCATCCGCGCCGCGTCCTCTGCTCAGCTGCTGCAGATTTCGCGGTTATATGGCGTGAATGCGCAAAGGTCTTAGCATGTCCCGTTTCGCTGTAATGCACCAAGCAAAAGAAAAAACAAAGAAAAAAACTAATCCTGCCATTAATCAGACAGTTGCGCCTGGAACTATGTTTCGCTGCGCACTGATTTTTGCCTGTGTACGCCTCATATCTTCCGCAGCATTGCTAACGATTTGCGGGATGGTGTATTGTGAGGGAGCATTGAGCAACACAATTGAATCCAAACGAGTCAGAGCAATACGTTACCGTCAGATGCAGAGCGCGCGGTAGGCTTTAGTGCTCTTGCTCTGCAGCTAGAGCAGCCGAGCACGTGCGCATCGAATAAAACCTACCCGTAATACATCATTCCCGGCGAATACGCCGAGCCTCAAAGGTCACGTGTTGGTTCGACTCTTCCATGGAAAAATCAAAAGGAATGGCTTCACGGAAAACTCGGCTTGCCAGAGCTCGCTTCATGACGTCATGACCCCTAGCTCCTAGTTGATTTCCTCCCTCCATTCGATTCCCCCAGTCCAACCTCAATGTAAGCGGCGACCTCTGTCGGCGGTCGCCGAAATCTAGCTCGCGGGTCACGCATGCAGGGGTGGCTGATTGGGCTGGTTGACGATCGATTACCGCGAGTGTACAGCACGAAGGTAATACGAAGACGTCTTGCCCGCGTCTGCATTTGTACACTTACTGTGTACTCACGATCATGGGCCATGTACATCCTCTAGCTATACATCTATAATGCTGTACATTCTAGACTAATCACCTATGTTTACACGCATTCGAGAATTTACGACGCCAGTCGCGTCGCGCGCGCAGTCTTAATTGGACGGAACTCTCTCGCCACAGAATCGGCGACAACATTTAGGAATTTTCGATTCTCTAGGAGAGTTATTGCAACGAGCGATAACAGCAGTGTAACTGGGTGAAAGACAGTTACTGGAAAAAAAAAGCAACACAATGTACGTGTGACAATGTTAACAGCGAAACGTTCCATGACTCACAAGAATACGTGATCGTGCGCAGTATCGGGAGCAAGAAACCAAGAAGTTAGCGGTTTTTTATATATGTTGCTACAATGGGGCAGAAACGCCCGTCATAATCGAAATAGAATTGCCGCTCCACGTAACTGCCGGACAAAAAAAAGCTGTAAAAGGTTTCTTTCGCTCTTTTTTGTTCTTTTTTTTTTGACGTGAGGCTTTTCGAGGTGCTTTGTCCTCGGGCTTGCAACGGGTGGTCATCGTCTGCTGCGGCTGTGAGTGGAACTAAGGGCACAAGATAATTTCATGTCCCCGCTGTGTGCTGTTGCGCGTTTCGTGCTCCAAAACAGTGCGGTAGGAAAACTAAGTTCGCACGCGACCAGCTAGCCCCCAGTCGCAGCGCTCACAGACACAAGCGAGAAAGCGCCCAAAGGTAACGGGGCGTGGTCACACCAGCCCACAGGACACGAGCGCTCAGTTCCGGACAATGAGCTCCACAGACCACTTTCAGGAAAAAAAAGGAGTGTACGAATTTATTTAACAAATAACACGCCATGTGGCAGCTGGTACGTTAATTAAAAAAAGGGAGGGGGGGGATGCTGACGAACTCGCTAGTACATCTTTGTCACCGAGTATTATGTAAACGATGGACGTGAAAATACCTAATACTATTTATTCATTGCAGCTTTCCGCATCAATAATACCAAGATTTCAATCTCTGGTTGGCCTTGCCCCCACCTTACTTTCGCCAAAAGTGAGAGAATCGCCGAAAACACTCGGCACCCTGCGCTGTTGAGCGAGTGGGAGACGTTTGAAAGATATCAAAACCAGCACTAAACGAAAGCACAGCGAGAGACACGGAAATGATGCCGATTTAGAACTGTTGTTTATCGGGAAGTATCCCGTAAATGTACGCATACATGTCCCGAGCCCGTCAGAAGTCGGCCCAGTTCAGAGAAAAAACAAGCCGGATACAATCAATGAGACTTGTCGAGCATTCCAGATTCACAGTGCGAATGCGCATTTGCGTTCACCGCTTTTTACTGGGTGTCCGAAAAGTAAACGTGCGCTGGAAATGGTCGCCTTAAGATTTGAAGTTTTCCTCAACGAGGCGGTGCAGCGATCACTACACGAGATGCTGAACACAACGACGCTGCCTTGTGTTAGTTAAACAAACACCCGGGTGTTGCTGGGACTGTGACTGCACTGTGATGTTCTGTGTCTGTCTGTAGGCTCTTGAATTGAGTCAGGTCTAATCTCGTACACCCGTCCTTTCAGCGCACCCCACGGATGGTGTCACACGAACTACAGTTCTAGCACTATCATCACGGGAAACTGCGACTTCGATCACAATTATCATCTTTTTTTTTTCACTGCGCAGTTACTTTCCGGACCCCGAGCATTTCGTTCTCGCTTATATCTTTCTGGGTCAAACGCCACCTACAGCGTTCCGTCAAATGTCACCTGATGAATATGCGAAAATTACTTACGTCTATGTGGGTAGCGTTGATGTAGTCGGAGTCGGGAATGTCGGGCAGCGTATCTAAGACGACGCGGTTGTAGTCATCTGCAACGACAAACAGGAGTTTCATCGTTTGCGCAGGAGATCACGGAAGTGAGAGATAAACGAAGTCACATTGTGCGCGTAATCATTTCCGACGACTGTACCAAACAAATTTATCGCGCTCCCAGTCGTAGCAAGTCTGGGGTGTAATGATGTTGCCGTGATGCAGTGTTCTCATATATATATTGTGAGTAGTATATACACGTATGTGAGATTTTGGAATAGCTGGCTCTAAATATGCGGGCCTGCTCATCTCGCTTCACTTAAGTTACAGGAGAGAGAGACAGAGAAAAGAAACATGCATTTGAACTATCGAGGTCGTTGCCCTTCAGGTGGAGTGGGTGGTGTCCTCATTCCAGGACTCCACTGGCCAGGGCTGCTCGACGAAGTTGTCGGACGAGCACTTCTCGGCCCGCTAGGGCATCACCGCTCAGCTGTACCTCCCACCGCTCAAACGGCGTGCTAGGCGCCTTCAAGCGTCGAGGTTTGCCCCCGCATCCCCACAATATGTGGGAGAGTGTAGGGCGTGTGTCGACGCACCAGGGGCAGATGCCGCAATACGTTAGTGGGTACATTTTGTTGTGTCCGTGTAGGTTTGGGAATGTGTTGGTGTGGGAGCTACTGCCTCTTCAGTGCTGAGTTTGCTTTTTTTGTGAGAGGGAGGATAAGTTACAGAAAAAACAACGTCAGTTAACAGTGAGGCGGATCAGCACTGGTAACAACGACAAAGACAAACAAACAGCAGTGATTTAACGGCTTATGCGTCGCATACAGATATGCGTGACCACGATTCTATTTGTTTTACGTTTCCGTATTCCTAGAACACACACACACACACACACACAGACAAAAAAAAGGGTATTGATATCAGATGGTAACGTGGATGCTAGTTCCTCGAACGTATGGACTAGGAGCGACATCTATTGAAGAAAAGAAAAAAAAAAGGATCGTCCTCCGTAGTTAATTAGTATCGCCAAAGCGGACGCACTTGCCCCTTTCTCATCGCAACACGCAAATATCATTTCAATTCCTTGACGATCGGCGCGTCTGTTCAGTTTCACTGCGCGGGATACGCTTACTGATAAACTCTCATATCGCGTACAAGACTTTTCCCCCGCTATTTATTGGTATCTGTGTGGCGTATAGCAATTTGGAAAATATCGACCTTACTGGTGGTCCGCTCGTTCGGCGAACCGAAAGACGCAGACGCAGAAGCGCGCGATGTCAAGGCGCTTAAGCGAGGAGAAAGAAAGAAAGAAAGAAAGAAAGAAAGAAAGAAAGAAAGAAAGAAAGAAAGAAAGAAAGAAAGTAAGAAAGAAAGAAAGAAAGAAAGAAAGAAAGAAAGAAAATGAACGCCACAGAGAACGGCACGATCAATTTTGCGGCCGAGGTTGTGGCAAACGACACTGCCGCGGTCGTCATCTTCTGTAACTGAAATCTCGCTTTTCGAATTCGTGTCTGTTTTTAACGACTTTCCGAATGAGAGCATTGGCTTCGCGGACGCCCACGAAACTTGTCGCGTGGGGTTAAAACTTTTCTCTCTCTCTCTCTCTCTCCAAAAGCATCGACGAAAACAGACATAGCGAATATCGTTTCACATCGATCCTTGCGGCGAAAGTTACGGGCACAATACATATACGTATTTCTTCAGCGATGCCTCTTACTTTCCTGCTCACTTTTTGCTTTACTTGAAAGAGGCGAGTGTTTTACATAAAATGCATTGGCGCCTGTTCGTGAAAGGAATGAAATTCGCTTTCGGCAAATACGATGCATTGAGTATTACGCGTAGAATTAATCTTGCCTGCTTTCCTAAGCTTTTTCTCTCGCGCATATGTTGCAATGATTTTTTTTCTCCGGCGATGTCGCAGAACTCATGAGGGATTTGACAGAATGCGATCGAAGCACCAAGCAATAACGACAGCAACAACATAAAAAAAAAGAAAAATGAGTTTGTAAGTAAGATAGGAGATATTTGGAAGCGCGCCTGTAGGTTTCCTGTTGCGCGTGAGAGAAGCTAATGCCCTTTCAATGGAACGCATTTGTAAGCTGAGAACTAGAAGAGTTAAACGAATGACTGAGAAAGCGCAAGAGAGTGCGTAAATAAGAAAGATCGAGGCCGGATTAATCACGAACGCCACAAAGCCCAAACACTATTGCGCATTAAAAAAAAATATTACTCGCGAAATTTTACGTCTGGCCATTCGTACCACAAGAACAAACAGAAGGTTAACAAAACGAAATGTTAACAAGTCAGAAGTGTAACTGTAGGGTAAATTGTAATTTCTCAATTGCTTACCTTAGCTATCGACAATTGAAAACTTGCTCTAGCTCATCAAAAACTTAGTGACGCCACACTGTGAAAACAGTGTGGACACATACTGTATGGACACATACTACTAGGACACATAAATACCCAAGAAAGTGGATGGGGAAACAGCGCCGCGGTAGCTCAATTGGTAGAGCATCGCACGCGAAATGCGAAGGTTGTGGGTTCGGTTCCCACCTGCGGCAAGTTGTTCTTTCATCCACTTTAATTCCCATTAATTTATCGTTTCAGTATTTCCATTTATTAAGCACAAGTAATTTCCCCTATGTTGTCCTTGGTGTCAGTGTTTGTTGGCTTCTTATTATATGACTAATAAAAATCGGGCCCCTCGGTTAACCCCCTTTCTTCTCGTTTATTACATAACGAGGATCTTGAATCCGGCTACATTGATGCCTTCAGGTAGCATATGTGGGTTTATTGACCAGTTGCCTTCACCCAAAAAGATCACGTTCTCGTGACGCCTGCGGCAAGAAGGACGTTCCACGTCCGCCGTCAAGGTCTGTGAGTGGTGGCGCTGGCTAACATTTCCAAGGTTGTACTAGGACACATAAATACCCAAGAAAGTGGATGGGGAAACATCGCCGCGGTAGCTGAATTGGTAGAGCATCGCACGCGAAATGCGAAGGTTGTGGGGTTCGGTCCCCACCTGCGGCAAGTTGTTTTTTCATCCACTTTTTTCCCCATTATATCATCGTTTCATTATTTCCATTTATTAAGCACAAGTAATTTCCCCTATGTTGTCAGTGTTTGTTGCCTTCTCATGATACGACTATATATATGTATATATATAACACGTGACTGACCGCCTACATTTCGCACACATATATTGATTTCTACTTTCACACTCCTAATGCTAACGCATTAAAAGCTCCCATTCTACACATCAGACATTCATCTCCAACTATTAATCGAAGGTCCTTCAGGAGAAAAGCTTTTGCAAACAGCTCGAAAGTGCCTGAAGGCCCTTCATGACAGCAGAAGAGTCAGCGCACAATAAAAGAAAGAGAACATATTATGGTGTACACTCTTTAAAAGCATTCGAACGTATTTTACTTATGCTGCGTTGACAAAACAGCGCGATTACGCAAAGTTATAAAGTGGTGAGAGAAAAGCATTACACATTACCACTTCATGCCACGACGAAATGAAACGATAGACGCATGACAGAATGCCACAGAATTGTTCGACTATACACAGCACCACTGAGAATCCATCCACAAGTTCTCAGGTAAATGGCTCACGTGAAGAACAACTGAAAACAAAACACGGTTTAGTTTTCATTGCCAAACATGCTGCCGCAACTAACTCCGTCTAAAAGCGGCAGTATCAACGTGTTCGTTTTCACACTTACGAAAGAAGTGAAAGTACATAACAGGTTAACGATTGCACCACATAGTTAGTACACGCCTACCTGACACCTGCCACCTATCCTGGCTGCGGGTAGGCGCGTCGCGTAGCACTATTATAGCACTAAAAGCTACGCTGACGTATAAGCACTGTGCGGTACGCGCACCGCAGCTCGGAGGCCATGGCCCGTACACTAAAAAAATAATAATAATAAATGTTTACACTCTTTGGGGGCCTATCTATCCCTATCCCTGCCTAGCTTGCTTGCGTGTCCTTTCTTGAAAGCTCTGCGCTCGCTACATTCCTGTCAAGAATGATATACGTCACGTTAATAACGCGCATGCGGTTCGAGACCTGGAAGTACCGGGCGCGCAGCGGTAATGAAAGGAAAGGCAAGCAAAAGGACACGTTGCTGGACCAGCTAGAGCTCATTTAATGACATGGCTTAGCGCACGGGCACAAGCACAGAGGCCTACAAAGTACGTGTGACTTGTTTCGTGTGTATCCTTTGTAGTTTCATGTTCTTGCGCTAATATATGTCATTAAAGTATAGCGAGAGAGATAGATGACGATTACTGTTAGGGGACAAGCTAAGCTCCAAGGGGTGCATGCTTATTTTCTGAGAGTGTATAATCTTCCAAGCGTCTATAGCTCCTGCGTTTTACAGCGCTGATTCTGCAGTCAAACAGTCGGATAATTTTGTTTTTCGTAGCAGTTATTTGTAGGTAAGAAATAGCAATACGAAAGAAGGAATGCGTGGCGGAACGCCGACTCACAGGGCAGCAGCTTCTTGTAGGTGTTCTTGTTGTCGTTGTCCGGCTTGCTGGCATGTCGCATGCAATGCGATTCACCCTTGGTCGCAAGCTGGAAGGAGAAGAAATAAGAAAAGACGCACATTAGGTATAAATAGAATTTAAAAAAAAGTTACGTCAAGCAAGTTTGAGGAACTTCCGTGGCTGTAAACTTATCTGCTGTGACAGCAGCTGGTTCATAAGTGCGGACATCGCCAGCTTCAGTTCTCTCTAACATGGCGGCCACGACGTGTCTCCGGCACCCGTAAACACTTCCGGCGCATGCATTTCGCAAAAGCATAGCCTTTGAGCTCTGTTTCTGTTACTCGAAGGAACCTGTCAGGGGCCATAAATTTGGACACCGTCTACTAGATGTAGCTTTGTGTACACACATACTGAAGGTAAAATAATGATACGTGGACAAATATACTAGTTGGCAAGTTCCTGGCCCGCCACAGAATACAAGCTAAGAAATACGAAATATGGCGCTTAAACACGGCAGTGCAGGGACATCACTCCAAATGAAAGGCAGACCACAAGCGAGCAGTAATAAGCACATCCTTCACGATTTCAGAAATAGCAAAAAACTGCACATCTCATGCGCAATATAGCGCAAGATTACAGCCGAGACGTAGAGAAATTTTGCAGTAAGGCAGAGCGCTTACGGTAAAGATTAATGATGAGTCTGTTTCAGTTGCGACAGTAATCTGCTTTTCCTCTTTTTCCACCTTCTCGAACAGACTTCCGCGTAACGAACTACATGTGAATAACGATTGTTATCAATTAGGTTTAGCAATTTTAGCAATTAGGTTTAGCAATAGAATTAGCAAATTAGTGGCCAGCTTTACGAAGTAAGGGCAGCAGTATTTATCGGCCGCATAAACTTGTAAACATAGGCATACTAACTAAATTATGAAGCATGGCGCCACGCGCACACAATCCAACATGAACGCATCTCACTCGATGACCGCGGCAACTCGCTGTCAAAACGCTGCAGTGAGGAAACGCGGCAGCAGAAGCGAGCGAATTCTTGTCTAGCCAACCTATAATGTTGAGTGATTTCCTGATACGTTGCCATACGGTCACGCATCGCTGGCCCCGTCATCTCTGTCTCGATATGCTCAACTCCGGGCGGTAGTGGGCCACGGGCCAGGGAGGCGAAAGCTCGAGCCCCGACGTGCGCGGTCTCGTTGCCGGGGAGCGAGGAGTGGGCCAAAGCCCAGGCAATTTGGACGTTGCCGCGGTTAGAGTTATGATTGAGGGTTGAATTGACGATTGGGGCAAATGCGTCTCCGAGCGCAATCTCGAACGGCGGATTTAGAGTTGCCCATGATGTAAGTATTGGTGGCGGCAGCCATGGCTTAAGGCGATAGCTGGTTCCTCCACCTCTTCCGAGTTGGATCGTTTTTACCGATCCTCCTGACGTAATCAGACCTTCGTAGTTGACGACGAACACCGAGAACGCAGGCACAAACATTCGGAGGGGGTGGCCATAGTAATGATAATAATATTTGGGGTTTTACGTGCCAAAACCACTTTCTGATTACGAGGCACGCCGTAGTGGAGGACTCCGGAAATTTGGACCACCTGGGGTTCTTTAACGTGCGCCTAAATCTAAGCACACGGGTGTTTTCGCATTTCGCCCCCATCGAAATGCGGCCGCCGTGGCCGGGATTCGATCCCGCGACCTTGTGCTCAGCAGCCTAACACCATAACCACCGAGCAACCACGGCGGGTCGCGGAGGGAGTGGCCATAGAGAGAGAGAGAGAGAGATAGCAAAGAGAGGAAAGGCAGGGAGGTCAACCAGACGATCGTCCGGTTTGCTACCCTACACTGGGGGAAGGGAAAGGGGGAACAGAAAGAGGAACAGAAGAAAGAGGAACAGAAAGAGTGGCCAATAACGTCCACATAACTAGCGTCACACTTCCAGTTTGCACATACGAATAGATCAAGTTGTCCGTTGGGGCACGTGCTCAGTGGTACAGGTTGGCGTACGTACGCGGACATACGACATCCATACCTCAAGGTGAGTAAGTTTCCAAAGAATGCCAATCATATCAGAAAGGAAAGCGGGAATCAGAAAATCGGGATTTACAAATGCGCTTTAGCAACCTGTTAAGAGTTCGGCCTTCACCTTCAAAGCTAGGTCCTTCGCTTGAAACACGACTTAGATAACACTTGCCGGCTTCAAGGATTCGTAAATGCTAATTTGTCACTTCCCACTGAAACATACTAAGGCTAATGCTGTTTAGAAGAAGTTTATTTACACTGTGTACAAGAAATAATAAAACTAATCATATGCACAAAGCTGTGCACACAGATAAGACACAGTATACAGCACAAAAGACACAATCTGCACGTACATATATCAAGAATATTGTATATAACACCACAAAAGGAAAGTGGAAAGGGAAGCCCGAAATATATTCCAAATTGGCTATTATCACCTTTCCGGGCGAAAGAATTGATGAACTCGTCCGGTTTGAAGCGAAACAAACGGGCACGACCACTGGCGCAGAAACTGCCTCAAGCTCAATAAGGTGTACTCAAGCCGACTGCTGAGATACTCCAATGTGTAACTCTTTCGTTGTAACAACAACAGTGGCGCAAACATTTCTGCACCTTTTTCTAAGGCTGCTTCTATAAGCTACAAAATATTTCTTGGTCACAGTAAGCCGCCAAATTACAATTCACAAGGGGCACCGAATCTTATATCAAATTATTGAATACAATGAAGCAATGTGCTTATTGTGAAAGCGATATCGCTGCTAGCCATGTCAGAATGTAGAGGGCGACAAAAAAAAAACTTGGGCAGAAACTCCGTGTTGGGGAATTGTCATATAGTGCGTGGCATTTTTTTTTCTGTAATCATTACTTATGAAGCCTATACAGTACCTTTGAAACCAACACTGTCGTAATTTAAGAGATAAGCAACTCTAAAGAATATCCTGCCCCCTATGACTATCTCCCCACTTAACTAATTTTTATTACAAATCTTTTGTTTCGTAAATGAAAGTAAATGCTGCAGTGTTGTTGTTTTTTTTTGTATAATTTGCTCGTAGTCACGCTCACGTTCGTTCCAACGCGTCCTATTCAGAAGCTTCTAGTTGTTGCACACGCAACTCTGATTCCATGCGGTTTGAGCGCCTTCCTTGTCCGTGCAAGCTTCTCTCGCCTACGTTCTAACTGCGCCTCGGCAAGGCAAAACCGAAATGTACCAAGCGTCTCAACGCGCTCGCCTGCCCGCGAGAAATTCATAAGGGTGTTTTATGCCGCTTGTCAATGCATACGTAGCTGCCTATCCTTACCACCCTTATAAAGTGGAACCAATGTTTCCCCCCCCCCCCAAAGTATCAACGCTGCCTCTTCTGTGCGTGGCTGTCATCTTACCCGCCATTCATTTACTATGCACAACTGGTGAATGTTTTATCGGGTTGTAATAAGTACCATAAAGTCATTCAAAAAAATGTGGCCGCAGCGCAATGGTTTCAGTATCGGGCTTTCATACTAGACGTCGTGTGTTCGAATCCTGCCGTCGAAATATTTTACTTGTGTTTAATAATTTATAAAACAGTACTTTGTTTGGACTGATGAGTTTATGAAGTCACGAAGCCGCTTCGAAGCCAGGACGACGAAGTTTGGGCAAATTTACGTCTGGCTGGCTGACAAAATATAGCGTCGGAGGTGGTGCGCCCACAAGTAGGTGGCGGTAAGCGTACAGCAGTTTGCGTTTACACATAAATTCACCTATTCAAGCCTAGATGGCGGTACGGACTTTTTGCCACACGAAACGGAAGGACGAATGAAGCCCACCCCGAGCGCCTATACCCAAAGAATGCTACGCATAAAAAAGAAAAGATTCCGGCAGAACCTATGTCACGATCAATGTAGTTGTGAACGCGATTACCACTCTAGCATTGAAAAGGCCCACACTCTAGCCAAGCTGTTCACTTCTGTGCAACCGAACTCTTGGATTCTCTGTTACTGGCATTTTCTTCACTTCTCTGCAGCTCAACTCTTCCCCGTCAATGCACGGTCAGGTCGAATTCTGCTCGCTTCACAACATATACCTTCACTCTCAGCACATCTTGATATTCTGCTTATCCGTCCGGGCACACACCCATTCTGGAAGAATGGCCGAGAATGCTCACATGCCTCGTGTCACGTGCACAGTTGCACATAGCCAATGGATAAAGTTGTCTACTCGGGCACACATCCCGTGGCAGATGTCCAGTTATGCACATCCAATGACCCAAGTTGTGTATACCAATGTCGCCTGCACATAATTGGTCGCCGTAACTAGGCTGATTTCAGAAGTAGCGATTGAAGTGGGAGGTAAGGCATCAAAGAATCGGTAGGTAAGGTCTCCCCAACTAACAAAGGACCTAATAAAGGAAAGATAGCGAAGCAAATAGCCAAAGGGGTTACCGACCTGCGGAATGTTTCAAAGAAAGTGTTTGAAAGGAAGGGGTGTGCAATTGAAGGGCCGTACTTGCAGTGAAGAAGAAAATTGGGACGCTAGCTGCGGATTACATCGTCATGTTTAGCAACACTGGCGATGAAGTGCATCAAATGATTCGACCTTAACTGCGCGAGTTTATGAGTAGAGTTGAAGAATAAATATGCGAAAGATAATGTTCAATGGCCTGACAAGAGAACAAGAATTCATAATCGCCAGTCAGCCTCTGCAGTCTGTGCAGGATTACGTTTATCTAGGTCAATTCTCACAACGGACCCCGATCATAAGAAGGAAATTCGCAGAATAATAAAGACGGGTTGGGGTGCATAGGGTAAGCATCGCAAAATCCTGACTGGGAGCTTACCACTGTCGTTGAAAAGGAAAGCGTACAATTATGGAATTCTACCGGGGCTAACATATGGGGCAGAAACTTGTAGGTTAACAAAGAAGCTCGAGAACAAGTGAAGGTGAAACGAAAAATGTTAGGCGTAACGTTAAGAGACAGGAAGAGAGAAGTGTGGGTCAGAGAGCAAATGGGGATAGCTGATACTGCAGCTAACATTAGGAGTTAAAAATGGAGCTGGGCACGCCATGTAAGGCATAGGGCAGATGGTAAGCGGAGGACTATTAGGTTAACAAAATAGATGCCGAGGGAGGAGGAGGAGGAAGTGAGAAAGGCAAAGTGAAGAAATGCCTCAACCTGCACCACTAGTGTATCGCAGGTGAAAAAGGAAATAAAGAAATAAAATAAAATGGCATAGGGCCAAAAATATAATTTCGTTAAAAAATAAAGGAATAAATATTTAGCTGTGAAAGAAGGTAGAAGAGAAGAGAAAGGGAGATAAGGTAGGTATGAGATTGAGAAATGATTTATTAGGGGTATAGGTAAAGAGAAAAGGAAAAGGGAGGTAGAGTGTGTCACCACCAGCGTCCACGGCCAAGGGAACGGGCGGGGTGCGGGCCTTATTGAGTAAACAGTACTTATTAACTAAATGCAAAATGTAAGTTGAACTCCTCTTGACTGACAAGTTTGTCTTCTTTACTTGCTTGACTTGATTTGGCGAGGGTCTTCCACTGGATACTTGGCCGGGTCTTCCGTGGTTGGTTTCATTCTTTTCCTGTGCCTGGCAAAACTTAAGAATAGATTTATTATTTAATGTAGTAAACATGTGTTATTTTATTATGGTTTATATTTGTAGAATATAGGATTTAGCCTTTAGTATGTAGCTGAAGCTTGAGCTGTGATAGATCATAAACATAAATAAAAATAAAATAAAATGAAATATATGTATGCTTTTTGTTTTCATTTTTTTCTTTTTTAGTTCTTTTTTTTTTCTTTTCTTTTTCTTTTGTTTTGGGGGGGGGGTGAAGAGGGGCAGAGTGTGTGTAGATAAAATTTCTATTGGTGTAAGTGTAACTGTTTGCACGGCCGAGCGGCAGGGGATACTCCCTCCACCTTGGACGTTCTGCCCTCGGCCTGTACAAACTGAATATGATTGGTTAATGTTGTGTACAAAATATATGTTATGACTTTCTATTTTCAATGTTGTTATACTTGCAAAATATTATCGTTAACTTTCCTGACTATTTGGTCTAAAAGTTCCCTTGTTTTCTCGTTCTTGATTATTTCCGGTTTTCTTTTTGCTAGTGATTTCCCTAAATGGTGTTCTAATTTACCTATTTCATTTCTTACTAGTTCGCAATCTTCAAGATAATGGTCAAAACTACAACAAGGTTTTTGGCACCCACAATTTAATGTTGCTCTAATATTAAATCGTTCGAAATAGAAAGGGAATTTCCCATGTCCCGTAATCGCTTGGGAAGTATAATAAGTAGGTATAAAGTCTTCAGGAATAAGTTTACAATTCTTTATCCATTGGAACGCATAACTATTTTTCCCCTCTTCTTGCCATAGTTTATTCCATTTTTCTTTTAGTGAACTCTTTAGTTGTTTCTTTATGAATGTTTTCGTCACTGGTAAGTGTATTGGATCTCCGTGCTCACTTCCCTCTTTTGCAAGTAAATCAGCCGCCTCGTTTCCTTTATTCTTACTGTGTCCTTTTACATATGCGAATGTTATACTGTTTTCTGAATTTTCTTTCAATCTTTTCTTAATCATTACTATGAATGGGTTGTTATTTTTAGGGTTGCTCAATGCCTGTAAGGAAGAAAGACTGTCTGTGAGAATTTGACATGTCAACGCTGTGTAATTTGTTTGGATGTGTTCAACAGCCTTAAGAATTGCCATTGCCTCTCCTTCAAAATTAGACGAATATGACGGCAGTCTAAATTGTTTTGTTGTTATTGTTTGTCCTGTCGAATTATACACAATAAATGCTGCCCCTACTTTTTCCTCCTTTTTTGAGCCGTCTGTAAAAATCTTAAGGTCTACTTTATCTTCCTCGCCTACCGATGGAAAGGAAAGATTTTCTGCTGGGTGGAAGTCCCACAGATCATATTTGTCTGTTATGTCTGTGTGTGTGAATATTCTGTCTTTCCAAGTGAAGTTTTTTCCCTGTTTAAGTATTTCGTAAACCTCTATTTCTTTTTCTATTGTTAAAGAGATTGCCGGAATGTTTGCTAATATATTTAATGAAATATTGGATGCGGTTCTGAAGGCTTTTGTGATTAGAATGAGGGGAATTCGCTCGATTGATTTCAGTTTTTTATTTATTATTGTCTTTTGACTATACCAAACTGGACTGGCATATACTATCATTCTTTCTATGCCTCTAGTGTATATTTTCTTTAGTTGTGATTGTTGAATAATTTTTCTCTTCCCTGTGAATTTACTTAGCTGGTGTGTTAGATATGTCACTTTGTTTTTGATATATTCTAAATGAGGAAGGAAAGAAAGTTTTGCGTCAAATATTACGCCTAGTATTTCAATTTCCTTTACATTTTTGGCTCTTTTTCCTCCTATTTTTATCTGTGGGGGATGACTATTGTATTGTTTGCCTATTGTAATGAAGTATGATTTTTCAGCATTGAATTCCACTCTCATTTAAGTTGCCCATTTGTCTATACTATTGGTTATTTTATTTGCCTTCTGCTCTATTTCATTCCTCGATTTGCCTTTGACCACGATTGAAATGTCATCGGCAAATGCTAAAGCGTATGTGCCCTCGGGGAATTTAATATTTAGTAATTTTGCCGTCATCAAGTTCCAGAGCAAAGGGCTCAAAGGCGAACCTTGTGGTGATCCCATTGCAAGTGTTCTGTGTATTTTAATATTATCTTGTTCGTATATGATTTCTCGGTTTATTAGTGCTTTTGTTATTATTGAGACTAAGTTCGGTGGACATTTCAATTCCAGATGCCGAGGGAAGAGAAGCGCAGTCGAAAACGGCAGAAAATTAGGAGGTGTGATGAAATTCATAAATCTGCAGTAGCAAGTTGGGATCAGCTAGCGCAAGACACGGCTAATTACAGATAGCTGGGAAAAGCCTTCGTTTTGCACTTAACATAAAACTGCGCTGATGATGGTGATAAATTGGCAGCCCAAGCTGTCTGTTCCTGTACGCACACAGTTACCCAAGTTGGCGTTAATGCGGTTAGAAACGGACATTATACCGAATAGGGCGTGGAGTTCCCGCAATATGCTAATTGAAATAATGATGAGCTTTAGCTTGTAATAAGCGTATTACCGCTGGCGAAATACGGCTTTACTGAAGTGGCGTATGGCAGCAGCTAACGTTGGTAGCGTCATCTGGCGACGCAGGGTCGAGCAAGAGAGCACACAAAGCTAATACTTCATTGGCCTATTATACCCTACTTAACTTCCGATGTAAAATGTTGTGGCGGCGTAATCGCTGACGTTTAGCCCTTTTATGGCTTTCATTCGACGGGAACACTCACGCGACAGCAATTTTTCAAACGTATTTTAGCTCGACAAATCGTCGCAAGATGTCGCTTCCAGCTTTGCTACTGCCGTCCACGGCTCCGGTCGCCCGGTATTTTGTAAACGTTAACGCTACACGCTAAAACTTTCTAATGATGAGCACGACGTAGCGGAGAGGACGGTCAGACGGGTGTAGCACATGAAGTTTCGAGTAATGCGCTGTGTCAAGTAGGCATAGCGCATTAATTCTGGCCAGCATTGCAGAAAGCCTAGTTAGACTTCTAAGACGACAGCCTCGAGTTCCACTAGCAGAACGCGTCTGGAAAGCATCTGTGCAATTCGACGCCACACCGCATCGACAAGAAGAAGCGAGGGAAAGCCCATATTATAGCTGTATTTTACCACTTCGCGTGTTGCAAACCTACGAAAAACACAAATTACAGCCCACATTAACTGATCGTGTAAAGAGCAATTACTGTTTTTTGTGCGCAGACGACCCTCCTGCAGTCGGAATATTTCCAAACCAAATGGCTCAGCCACCATTTGGTTTGGACAGCCAAGTAGAGGAAGCCAAAATGGAGTGACTCGCGCCCAGCACTTCTTTAAAGCGAAAGCTTTACTGGCCGCGAACTTGCGATTTTGCCGCGAACTTGCGATTTTGCCGTGGCCGTGATCCGAGCAGGCGCATGATGTCCCACCGCGTTCCTCGTCACACATCGCGTTCCTCGTCGTTGCGTTCGCCTCCGCTCGCTTCGCCAGCTGCGTCGCATGCCTGATAACATGTCGGAGGATTGAAAAGGAGAGCTCGCGTGCGCCGCAACCACAGTTGAGGCGGCAGTATGGACGGCGACAATTCTGATAAGCAGGAGGAGGCCTGGAATCGACATCGGAACGAGGTGAAGAGGAAACGAATCGCTAAGGAAACAGACGAACAGGCCGCCGAACGACTGGCTAAACGCCGCAATATAGCTAGACAACCAGACTAACCTGGACTTGCAATTAAGACTAACCAAGCCTAACCATGCTATGCCTTAGCTTTCGCTACGTATATTCTGGCATAGCCGAGCTATGCCACTGTCAATTTTCTTCGTCCCTCGCGTTTGCGCTGCGTTGCGTTTGCAAAGTAGACCGCGTCGTTTCTGAATTTGATGCTGCTCGTCGCGACTCTGGCTCTCTTACCAGCTTCATTAGAGCTGAAACAGTAATTAATGAGCTCGCTGTCCCCTTCGCTGTCTATTCAGCCATCCACGGCGAGCGCTCGAACACAGCCATAGCGTAGGCTGTGATAGGCTTTTAGATGTCGTTAGGTCTCGTAGTCCGTTTGCGTTCGAGAGTAGAGCAATAAATATCACGGATCTCACAACGTCCACTCACGATCATGATGCCAGTGTGGGCGCAGACGGAAATGAGGGCGCTTTGATGGCGCCTGGCAGGTGCCGACATGATGCTACACCGTACTGTAGGAACAAACAGCTACGGGGGGTGGGGAGGGGGGGGGGGAGTGCCATCGGCGAAATTAGTGATTTCCTTTCCACATTGTTTTCCACAGTGACAGGCGCAATCGTCGCTTCGTGTTGGATTTGAGGGTTTCGGACACATGCTTCCGAGTGTTCCTTTTCATATTGCTCAAGATGGAATGTTTGTTGGACTACCTGTGCTAGTTATGCGTTTGTGGGATCAGTTTGCTTATCACATTTCTCGTCCAGCCCCTGGAGTAGTAAGCCAGGCGATCAGTCAGGCTAGCATCTCCAGTTTATCATCAGAGTCAGCAGTATCTACATAAGTCAGCATCATCATCACCACCATCATCATATGAGATCGACTACAGGACGAAGGTCTCTGCTAGCGATATTGTATAGGTGGCGCCTAAGTCAAGCGGCCAGCGACCGCTTCCTTGGAGTAACAGACTCAAATCTCGAAGGCAAAGCTTTTGCTGACTGCATGCGCCGGTATCAATTGCAGAGCCGAAAACACGTCGTAGACGCCATGTTTTGGACGCCGTCTATTAGACCTGCCTTGCATCAACGCACTACATGTTAGCAATTTTCGTTGCACAACCAAACTACCTGGCACAGCTTAGAACTTGGTATCACCAAGCGCTTAGCTTTCCCGAGTCGGTGCAAAAGTAAATTTATCTAGGCCTAGTGCTCTCGGGGGACTCAGATAATGAGAAGGAAATGTATACAGAAGAATTAAATTTACTTGCAACGCATCCTGCAGGCGCTGCCAATTTTCATGGCCGGCAACTCGCCGCTATTCTTGAAGAATAGCACGTGATCACTGCATTCTGCCGGTAGAAATATTTAAGGCCGAAACTTGGATTTTAACGGAGAATATCTAAATGTAGCTAAGAACGGCACAACGAGCGATGGACCGAATCATCTCGAAGAGTTAGGCGTAACCATAAGAAACAGGCGGTGGAGAGAAGTGTCAGAATTGGGGAGAGAGAGGGAGGGAGAGAGAGAGAGAGAAAACAATAGAAGAAAGGAAAGGCAGGAAGGTTAACCAGACGCACGTGTGGCTTTCTACCCTGCACTGGGAGAGTGGAAACGGGGATAGCCGATACTCGAGTTGAGCTTCAGAGAAGGAAATAGTTGCCCAGGCCATATACTGCCTAAACGGTAGACAGGCGGTGGTGTACACGGAGACAGAATAAATGCCAACGAAGGGAAGGAAAACGCAGTTCCGCATACTTATTATACTTCTGCATGCCTAAACTGTTATTCGATCCGTCACCGCATCCGATCCGTGGAGAGCTGTGAATCCGGAACGAGCACCTGTCCCACGAAATAGAAAGAGCCGCGTCCGAAACCCCAAAAGTGAAAAAGCAAGTGATGATCTAAAGAAAACGAATACGAAAGAACACTAACGGCATGGGCGAAGCAGGCGGCCTTGGAGATGACGCATTACGGTGCCGCCCATGCACAAACACGACACGACACACCTCGAAGGTGATTTCATATCTCCAGCTTCCCTGTATACTTCCGCTTCGGTGTACATCCCGTCTCCCGGAGTGTGATTGAATGCGACACTCTAGCATGTCGACGAAATGGCTTTGAGCATTGCTTTTTTCTTAGGCCGTAGAAACGTAGGCTGCAGTGCAGAGAGAGAACTCTAGTGGTGACGCCGAAAAGAAGCAAGACGCAAAAGAGAAAAAGAAACAAAGAAAGAAAAGCTCGACTCCCAGACGGGCAGCGAACGTGTGTTGCGTCGAGAAGCTCTTCCCGGGAAAGGTAAGGTACGACGACGACGTACTAGGTTAATCGATAATGCTAAGGAGGAGAATCGCTGAGCAGGTAATGGCCGGGAAAATTAGATTCGCGCTTCTTCGCAGCTCAATGTTTTCTGTTTACATTATTTGATACTTCCCCCCCCCCTTTTTTTGCGTTGTCCTTGGCGGGGTAGATCGCGCTTCCGTGCTTCTTGACGGCGCATACCAGTGATTTCCTTTCCGCGTTCTTTTCTTTCTGTTCTCTTGCAGAGATAAAACTCGCAGCTTCCATTACGCATTGCATTACCGAATCGTCTGGCCGGCCTCTTCCGCTTCTTTCGCTGCTTCATTCTTACTTCTTTTCTTGTTTTTTTTTCCTGGTTACTGCAGCAACTGCTGGCTCCATCGATGCGCACCGTTAATGACACGTGCGAGAACACTGTAGAAATGAAGGAGCCGTTCCTTCTTCAAGACAGTAGCTAAAGAATGTATCGAAATTATGCTCGATATTCCATAACTTGCAGACGCCATGTACCAACAGCCTAAATTAAATCGCGAACAGAAAATGGCTGGTGAGAACGTGCGTTGCGTAATGACGGGGTAGATGTGACAGTGGTCCAATGCGCCCGCGTCTGAATCAAGACGCAGTTACAAATGCAGGCGAACCCGAAAATTAAACTAGGCGTCGGGGTATAGTTTCGGAATCGCTCGCGTTCGTATCTATGACGATATTACTTCGTAGATGTACTTCTGGTTTCTGATAGCTAGCCCGAAGTCTACAGTTGAAACTACAAGAAAACCAGCATATAGTCAATATTCAGCCTTCTCCCCATTTCATGTTAACCGCAGGACGAAGGCACCTACAAGCTGTCTGTAATTGCTCTTGACTTGCGTTAGCTGACTCCATCAGATGCAGTCTGCGTATTTCCTCATTTCTCCACTGATCCCAACGCAATCCTCGGCCACCCTTCGAGTAAAGCTCTCTTTCCTTGGCACCCATGTTCTGTCCACTTAATATGCCACCGATTATTAGCTGTTTTACGCCATTGCAGAGCTTGCCCAGCTCCACTTTTTTTCTCTTAGTCCTAACTACAGAATGTCGGTTTTGCTTTCGTTTTAACGCGTCTTCATTGGGTTTTAAAAAAAGAATACTACCATACTACTACACAACCCCAGAGCGATGCAGCTGCTTGTTTCTGCTGTAACCGCCAGGGCAACAGCGCCGAAGCCAAACTCTTGCAACACCCTCCTCCCTCCTAGAGTATATTGGCTACCCTCGTTTGCTATCTGTTCTACACCGATACCTTCTTGCCTCTTAACGTTATGCGTTTATGATTTTGCGTTCCATCACTCGCTGGGAAGTCCTTAACTTATTCTCATGCTTCTTTGTTAGCCTACAAACTTCTGCAAGCACCATCAAAGAGCTCTTGCTCCAATGTGGCACTGTTGTGCCGACTCCGGCTCGGGCGGCATTTACATCCATCCCCATTACCATGACCATCCCCATTAGCCTCGTTTACGTGAAGTTGACGCAAGCTGGACGAGCCAGAAGTCGACCTGACGTTTATACGCAACGTTTACATGCGACCCAAGCGGGTCGGTAAAGTCAACCTACAACGTCTGCAAGGGAAGGTTGACAGGACTTGCCTCGACACTCGCTCGATACCATCGGCCAACGTTTACATGAACATGATGGCCGGAGTTTGGCCCGACTTTATCGGGTTAATGCAAACGTAAGCATGTGAATGGGCGACACACTTATCTGCGACTCTTGCGGAAGCGAACAAACTGTTGAACAACTTTTGGGCCTGTACCCCCGGTATTACATCCAGCGTGGAGAGCTCGCCAGACAACGCTGAACTATAACTGAATCAAAGGCACTTTCTGCAAGCGAAGATTCTAGGACAGGGACATGTTCAAGCGTGCTTAATTGATAGCCAATTGGCGAGCCTCATTTCAGCCGGCTACCCGAGCTTGGTCCTTGGAGCGGTATCTAATGCGCTCTTACAGAAGATGAAGGGCACCAAGCAAGGAATGACCAGCACCGTCAGGGGCGCAAGCCCGTCGTGGTGCTTGCCGTACGTCCACAAGCTATCCCACAGTCCTAAATATGGCGCAAATAGGTACGGCGTGCAATTTGTTCTCACTTTGGCGCTCTTTGGCCATATCTGGTTCTTGCGCCAATCAAATGCATTCATCATCATCCTCCTCATCATCGTCATCATTTGTTTTCTCGGCACCACGAAAATTAGCGGGGCTTTGTCCACGCATAAGCCATGCCGACAAGAAGCTCGGAAATTACAGGAAGCGCACCAAATCCTATGTAAAACCCACTACTGGCATCGTATATGAAATGGCGTAGCCTCTGGGGGAAAAAAACCTATGTAGTTTAAACTGGACGCTGTGTCAATTACCAAGCACGGAAGCGCGAAATATATTTAAAGAACCTAGGCAACGCGCACTTACCTGTGCATTGCATTGCCTGCATGTGGGAGCCATAGCTTCGCGAGATAAAGGACTATAGTGGCACGTTGCAAACGAAATCGTTGGAGGCTTTCCACATCAAGAAAGAGGCGGGAGTTGCATCAGCGATACGTCTTGCTTATCCCTTTGAAAACGAGTTGCAACTGTTTGAAATATTGCTGCGACATCTTTAACTCGACTACTGCAGACATGCTCATGTGACTTTGCTCTATGAATAGGCAGTTTAGTTCCAGCCTTGTTCTTTGCAACTTCCCCTACTAAAGTATTTGTGTCGTTATTTCGCTAATACGACTCCCTTACACTTCAAGCAACTCGCCCAACAACGCAGTCTATACGGTGCAGTGTCGAGTCACCAAAATGTTCCATATACGAGACGATACATTGAAATTCGTAACGCCTCACTGTCGCGAGCTAGCACTTGAATTTCGGCACGAAATTCGTGGACTGAAAAGTTGGCCCTTGAGATCTCTTCCCGTAACCAGCCTCTTGACAGGAAATTCACAAAGCGAGTAATATAACAGAACACTCCTTCAGTTTAAACCCACTTGGCGTTTCTCGCTAGGGTCCATTCCAGTACTTTTGAAAGCGTTCGAAGCATGCCCACATCGCAGATTTACATTGACGACCGAGGAGAGCACGCTTAAGTGGTTTCCTTCGGCCACCGTAAAAATCGCAGACCAACAGCGGTTTTGCTGGCGCTTTAGATAACTTTGCCGTGAATTCAGCAAGGTCGTCAAATTTTATCCAATCACTTTGCCGACGTCACTGACGCGCAATTTGTGCGCACCAAAATAAACAGAACGCAGGCTCCGCATAGCAACAACGTCGTATACGCCGCATTCGGCGCAAGCGCGGGAAGATATATAGGATTGCTTCCACGCACGGGCCTTCTTAATCCAATCCGAGCCGGACGCCAACCGACGCGCTAACGGGATTGCCCCCCCCACACGCTACGATTTCCTCTAGTTTCGATTCTATATATATCTAATAGCACGTCTACGGCGCGTTCTGGAGAACCAAAGAGACAAAGGGGGAAGACGTGGGCAGAGAGAGTGGAAGTTTGTTTGTCTGAAACCCCTCCCTCTTTCGAGCCGCTGGCCAAGACGAATGAGAGTCCTTCATCTTCTCATCCCCAGGAAGCCCGGTCAGTCAGTTCCCCCCCGCTGCGAATGACGCAAGTCCGGGAGAAAAGCGTTCGCTCGTCCTTTCTTTTCCGGCAATTTCTTCCCGTTCCTCGCAGCAGGGAGGAATTCGATCTCGTCGAATCTCGTCGAATCTCGTCGAATCTTGTAGGAATACTACACGAAGGGAGAGACGCTTTGAGGACATCGCGGGAAATGACGACCGTTTTTTTCTTGTGGTTTCGGGTTGTCCTAGTTATACATGCCGGAATTGACGGGCGAGCGCGAAGTTTGAGGGCGTCCTGTTTGCGTATATACGTGAAGTGCGTGACACCCGACGCTGCGAGCGCAAACAAACAAGCCGAGATGGGAGTTTGCGGGATCAATGCGCATACGCATACACGTGTGCGGAGACGCCGGAGTCGCGCATGTCCCGTTGCAGGAAATTGAGTTATCAGATGAGCGCGTGGGAGGGAGGAGGAAGAGCAATGGAAGCGTGCGGATTGCTTTATTTCGCTGTGATTTTGCTTTGTTATACTTCCATCGCACCGAAGAGCACTTCGAGATCGCTGTCCTGCAATTCTCTCTCTCTCTCTCTCTCTCTCTCTCTCTCTCTCTCTCTCTCTCTCTCTATATATATATATATATATATATATATATATATATATATATATATATATATATATATATATAATGTGCTTGTGTGTGTGTGTGCGTGTGTGCGTGTGTGCGTGTGTGCGTGTGCGTGTGTGTGTGTGTGTGTGTGTGTGTGTGTGTGTGTGTGTGTGTGTGTGTGTGTGTGTGTGTGTGTGTGTGTGCTAGAACCGGATGCGCCTCCCCAAAACCCTATGCGCTTGTTTGGTATGTCACCCGGAGCTTCCTGAATGGATAGCTTTTCAAAGTGAAAAATAAATCGATAGACTGATTGATTGATTCGTTTGTCCGATAGAAAGTCATCACTACAGCCAATTCACCTTATTCCGTGCAGCATAACGAAGGAATCCTGTGCCTCCGCCCCTCGGCAACGAGAACTAGGTGTGTTCCGCAGACGCTGTTCCACAGGAGAGCGCCCGCCTATTGTGAGCTACTGATCCACGCGTACAGGCTACGTTTAGTCGGCGTGGCGCGGAGCGATAAAACGCGAACAATGAAAAGAGTCACTCATTATGATGCATGGCGCGACTCCTGTGCGTTTGATCACTGAAGGGTGCACAACCTCCGCTGTTGTGCTCCTGATGTTCCGCGCATAAAGAGGAACTTCAACTGACCATACTTCCGGGGATGCACTTTTCCAGGTGAAAGTCGCTACGTGATAGCATCGAAGACAAATGGGCACGTCAGATGCCAGGTTAGTGTCGCGGCATGACACCGGAAGGCGGGCATGTTTACAGTAGCTTGTTTATTTAGAAAATACTCGCATCACCTCGAAGGCGCCGCCTATATGTAAACAAGCGCGGTAATGGAAATCGGATCTTATGTGAGCAGTAAAAGAAAGCAAATAACGTGCGCATCTGAATATGTGACCGCACTTGTGGAATTAGCAGGATGACTGCGGGGCAGCCAGAGGCTTGATTTTTTTTTTCTTTACTTACGAACAGTGAAGACGAACGACCAACGAAGCCACGGAACTCACAAGGAAGTTAACTGCCCTGGGAATTAAACGCATGTGGTTGAAAGGGTGTTCCACATCCGCCACCACATCTTGGTAGGCTCGCTGTGAGTGGTGCCATTTGAGTGACGGAATTTTTGTCTCTCACGATAACGCCATGACGACTTTGCCCCGCCATTGACAGACTGTGTGCCTTTTGGGTGGAGTTTCTTTATTCGTGTCATTGTAATTCCACGACAACATTCTCGCGTTGCTGACTTCTAATTCGCCTTGCTTTGAATTGATTTGTCCTAACACGAGCAGAGACTACACTCGTGCTTGTCACGGGTAACATCTTTCAACCTAAGCGATTGGGAAAGCATTTGAATATTTCTATTTTAATTTCCGTTTGTGCTCCCGCCTCGAGTATGTTTCTAGTATGTGCGCGTGTTTAGATACGATCTTGTGATAGCGACCTCTACAGTAGCTAAGCTTCCAATGCTGTCACCGTTAATAAACTATCGCCAGGAAACTAAGCACACGAAATGCTAAATGTTTTTTTTTTTCCAAATGATCGAGGTGGTTCGATGACTTTTGGACAATAATTCCGCGGAGTGGCGTCAACGGTATGCGGCGCTAATATTTGGTGTTGCATTGACTGTGGTGTTCTACTGCTGCGCAGGAGGTCGAAAGTTCGATTGCCGGTCAGTGGATACGGCGTTTAGATGGGCGAGGAATAAAAAAAAAGGAACGATAATGTAGCCAGACCTACTCACTCATTGAAGAACCACATATCCGCTCGGAACTCATCCAGTGCCCTTCACTTTCGTCAGATCTTAAGCTCGGGCGCCCACGTTTCAATCAATCAGTCAATCAATCAATCAATCAATCAATCAATCAATCAATCAATCAATCAATCAAATGACGTTTGTGTTTTATCTGCAATGAGTCTGCAAACAAAATATCAGCCGCGAAATTTACGCCTGACAAGTCGCACTCGGCATGAAGGTCGCGAAACAACCTTATTCTGCCGCATGTGGTTGTGTGTAGCATTTAGAAAATGCCTGTTCATTCCTAATAATCCACAGTGCGGCGCGGAATATATGCGGGTGCGATGAGACTCTACACTAAGCACCTTCTGTGTCACTGCCAGTCCTTCGACGCTCAACGACACGCTCCACAAGCCATACTCGGCCTGATACATAATAGAGCGCTCTCGGAGGAAAAAAATTGGAGGACGCTTAAGCTTCGCCTTCAAGAGTGGGACGCGACAGCGTTCCCGTCGACCCGCCAAGGGGTATAAGACAATGCGCTACGGCACAGCAATCACTTACGATGCGCCCCGCATCGGACATAGCGCCCACCTATCACGCGGTGAGCGTCGAGCAACGCAGCGTTCGGCGCGGCAACGAAACGTGCGCCTGAGCGAACGAAACGAACCAAAGAACTCGGTGTCTCGGAGGGGAAACGATCTACGCCAGCCAAACGTCGTGATCGGCACGGGCAGAGAGATAGATAGTAATCTAAACCGGGAGCACGGCGAAGCGTCGTCAGGGGAGAGGGAGTCCCGCAACGCGCCTGGCAGCGGTCCCAATGCGCGCGCGGCGCGCCTCCTGTCGGGGCAGCGCCGTACATTGAGAGGAGGGGGTCTTCTGTGTTTGCCGCAAGATAGCTCTACGTGTGCGGAAAGCGCAGAAGAAATGCAGCGGAAACGCACTTCGCAACTCGTGTAATTGTGACTTCTGTACGTTACATGTTCATAATTACCGATATACACCGCAGTATCACTTTCCACGGCTCGTTTCGAAGGCAACACCGCATTCACTAGAGGCGCGTTTGCACCGCTTGGAAGCATCGAACTCGTGGCTGAGTGGTAGCGTCTCCGTCTCACACTCCGGAGACCCGGGTTCGATTCCCACCGGGCCAATCTTGGAAGTTGCTTTTTATTTATGAAGCGCCTGCCGTGATTTATCGCTCACGGTCAACGCCGCCGACGCCGACGACACCGGCTTTTCTGCGACACGAGCTCCTTAACGCTATCGCGTTAATATCCCGGGCCTACGCACTCTTCCATGCAAAAAACAAAAAGGTCACGAAAGTACCTTCTTCACTTCGTGAAGCCTGCTAGACTGTACGAACGCTTGTGACAGAGGGCATTCCTCTGCGACTGACTCTGCAGAGGGCTCGACTCGAATTTTTCTTGTCTATTCTCCTTTCCGCTCCCCAAGTGTAGGGTAGCCGACCGGTCACGTGCTGTAGTTAACCTGCCGGACTTTCTCTCTTCGTTCCCCTCCCTCCCCTAGACACAGCACGGCTCATTTGACTGCGACTCCCTAAGTTAATCCTACAGACACCCCCAGGTTACGTATCTATAAGCTTGTTTCTTACAGCGAACGATCAGAAACTGCGAACGGGAATGCATGAAATACAGAACGGACGATTGTGATCTTCAGAAGAGTAGGCAGGCGTTGTGCCCCTTCCGGTGGCAGTTGCCAGCCTGCTCCTCGCTTTCCCTTTCCTAATACCTGTGTATATGTGTATATGTGTTCAAAACAAATAATAATAATAAATTGTGATCGCGAATGCCGGATCAACGCACACCAAGCAATCAATATACGTGGTCTAAACTGTTTCGTTCGGGTTAAACTACTACGGTAGAAGTGTCGCCGTCACCGAATAGAACGCTGCGCGACGCCGAGCCACGGTTTATGGAGCTAATTAACGCCGTGAACCCGCGGTGGCTCATTAAGGGTCTATTTGGGGTAAGTGGAGAAGCCGGTTGCTGACTCGCTTGGGATTACGATCGCCAACGTCGGCGAGTTAATCGGCTTCGAGAAAAACCGGCACGGGTCGTCAAACCACGCGAGATGTATAGAACTCTTGGGCGACGCGGGTTCGGTAGGGTTTTTCGGCAAAAGCCCGAGCTATCTGCTGCTGACAAGGCGCCGAGATTGGAAACCGGCGGCGAGCTTGGTTCAGAGATACGAAATAATTCCCGAAAAAAGAAAAGATAAGATGAGGGATAAAGAGGATGTTCTAAAAGAGGTAAGGAGTAGAACAGACAACAGCTTCTGATGTACAGCCCCGTTCGCTGCTGATGCTAAGAGAAGTTCGATCCCCTTTCGTCCTCGACACGGGGATTCGGAAATTGGAACAAACGATGAACCACGTGATTAATTTGTAGTCCTTCCGTCGATATTTTCGTGCCGCTTCGCATCGGAAGACCTCTGGGCTAGTGCCGGCTGTTCGTGCCTGGTTATACAGGAAGCCGCTTTTTGAGGCATATTTTTCTTTCTGAGACGCTGGTCGCAACGACGTGTAATTTATATGTTTTTTTTTTCATGTTATGTGTCTGTTGTGAGTCTTGCGTGTACCATTTCTTTTATCGTACGATCAGCTCGGAGGTTCGAGCTGGCGTATACCACTAGAAAGACCTCTCTAGTTCTCGCGAAAAAAATGAGGCTTTTTCATTCCGTCAAAATGAACAACTAGAAAAGAAATTTGAAATATATACATTTGACATGTCTGTCACTCGTTATGAGAATCTGTTCGTCAAAATATTGTCACTTAAATGTGCCAAGAACGCAAGTTAATAACTGAACTCTTTTCAAACTGGGTGAAGATAGATCGCCCAGTTTTGAAAAGAGTTATATTATTAACTTGCGCTCTAGCCATACACCTCTTTCTCCTTCAGCGAGATCGAAAATTAGAGTAGCTCCAGTTCCCAAGGACATGCATCCCGAGTACGATAAGGAAGGGCGCAAGCACGCGCACAAAGTATTCAGTCATTGCCACTCTAATAACCCTAGGTACTATACGTACTACACGGATGCAGCTGTGTATGCAGATGCGACCGGGCAGCGCTACCAAAGGCGGTACGTCCTGGCACTCGTGAACGCGATCTGCCAGCAGCCAATAACAGCGTCGGCCTCGGCGGGATCCCCCATCTCGGCCGAAACGGTAGCAGTGGCCATCGCCCTCGCTCGCGCAGAGCGGTCGCAGAGGGATTCGGTCGTGGTCACGGACTCCCGGGAGACATGTCGCGTGTTTCTCATGGGGGCACGTGACTGCGGCTAGGTTCGCGACACTTCCAAGATCTCTCAAGCACCGTCATCGCCCACTCTGCTATCCGGGACACGCGGGGATGCAAGGGAATGAACAGGCTAACGCGTTAGTTAGCTCGATGGTGTACCATAACCGAACGACGCCGTCCCCTTCTAACCCCAACCACTCGCACCATCCACATCAACATCCCATCAATTTAAATGCCAAAGACAATGTTGCCCATCAGCGCGAAGTGCGCAGAAAGTACCCGCCCCCTCACCCACAACTTAGCGGGGAAGAGGCCGCCGATTGGCGCAAAATGCAGACTGGGGTATTCCCCCATCTGAAATTGCTAAACGCCATGTATCCCACTCGGTATGGGGCCAACTTCCCTCGGTGCGGTGGCATACCCAGCCTAATACATGTAATCTGGGAGTGCACTAAGCGCCCTCATAGGCCAAATAGCAATGAAACAATGGAGCAGTGGGAGGCAGATGTACATAATTAAATGTAAATAATAAATAAGCCAGTCTGGTTAATCTCCAGACCGGCTTTACGGCGTGCACGACAGAGGAACTCTGTTAGCTCGGTACTTTTGCTACAGAAAAAGTGCCGAGCTAATAGCTTTGCTCGAGAATATCGGTCGAGATCCGTTGGTCACGAACAAAGGTCGATAGTTTATTTCAGGTAACATTTCCGAAAACAAACCAAAAAACTTGTCGACGTACATTCGAATAAATACTGCACGTGGAAAATAACTTACGTCGTCATCATACGGCGGCGTCGAGTGCCTGCAATAATTTTCATTTCCCAAAAGAGGGAAAAAACATTTGTAAGGAAACGTACAGAAGTTACGCAGAAGAAATCCGGCTCCAAAAAGAAAGCTGTATTGCATATTTTGCGAACCAGCAGTGATTAAGAAGGCCTGCGCGAAAATCAGCAGAGAGAACTGTTCAGACTTTTCGTTTGTGTTTACCTTGCATTTCGGTGCTCCAGCGTCGCGTGCCAACGAGGCGGATTCTGCGGGTTAAACGACGCCTATTCGCGACTCACAAGATCGAAACGAACAGAGCAGTCCGTGGTAAACGACCAGGCTTGACACCGCTGGCGCGAAATTAAGCGCTCTTAAAAGAGTGTAAACGAAAACAAAGGTGAAACACGTAACACTGCATGCAACACTGAACGAACACCACTCGACATGACGGCCGATAACGAAGGCGGAAGACTATACGTCCACCTACCCTGCCTTCGCGAAAAGCGTGCAGCACCATGCAAGCGAATGCTGGCACACCGCGGAGCCAAAAAAGAAGAAATGCCATGTTCTTATCATGCTCTTATCTATGCTTTTATGAATGCTCTTATCGGCACTCACTCGGATGGTGATAGTGCCGGATGCGGTGCCTGAAGCTGCCATGAGAACACGAACCCTTTGTTGTGCGCCCCGGTCCTCGATTTGGCTAGCAAGGATAATCGTTCTCCAATGAGTCAGATTGACTGGACGTTCAGACTATATAGCAAGACACCGGCCGACCTGTGTTGGGGCCGTGTGTCGGAAGTGACGTAATCTTCGGCGCGGGTGAGGGAAAGCCGAGGAGTGCTGCACGGTGCCTTAACGAACTCTGCGTTCCCGGCGCGCCCAACGTTGCCAATTGGTAAAGGGAGCGGCGGAACGGAACGTTCGCTTGTGACAACAACGCACGCATCTTACTGCCGGCGCTCCTTACCAAGCCAGAGCGCTATAGTCTGTGTGTGTGTGTGCGTGTGTGCGTGCGTGCGTGTGTGTTTCGACGGCGTCGCACCAAGCGTGTTTAATTAGTAAGCGATTGTTTACAGCAACTTAAACTGTCAATAAAAAAAAATACGAGCCTTGCTTCGTGTAATATTCTATTGCCGTGCTACGTTGTGAGTTGTTTTCCATTCGGGCGAAACTGGGAATTTTCTCTTGGTTCTCAGCTCTAGTTTCTTCGCTGAGATATCGAGAAACCCAGCCTTTCAGTAGCCAGGTTTTTTTCTTGCAGCTGATAAGGAACGACAACTGTGCTCACAAAAATTGCCTCAATTGTTGGACAGCGTCGGCATCGGCAGGCCCGAATTCTTAGCGCTTTCGTGTGCGTCCCCTGTCGGTACAAATTACGAATACATTCAGCAGTAGTGGACCGATCACGTATTGACGCGAATGCAAATGCAAGAATAATACAAGTCACCGAAATTTCTCTGGTCTGCTTAGGTTGAAGGCCTCGGAAAAAAAGGGTGCTCCGGAACAGAAACACTGCACAGAAACAGTCGGCAGGTACTGACGAAGTAGCTTTCCTAGTGATCCTTTCGCGGCGTTTAGTGCATGCCGTCCAAGATTTTCTTTTTCTCTTCCCGCGCTGAGATGTTGCCACACGAGCGTCGTGTACTGAAAGTCGTGTAATGAAAGCCGAGTTCGCGAGCTCGGAGACAAAAACTTAAGCCGGCCACCATCTCCGAGTGTGTGTGTGCGCTGCGCGGGCAACGAGTCCGTGCACTCCGTCTCGCCTATTCCGTGCAGCGCAACGAACGCCATACGCTTCTGTCCGTAGGGGAGCAGGAATACTGGCCCACATTGCACGGTACTAATATTTTTTGTTTGTGTCTCTGTGTGTTAAGTTTTCGTTCCTTCGGCGCCGAGCAGAGGGCGCTAAGCAGCGGACAATGTAGGAAGAGCCCTCCTGGATCCCATTTCTGCCCGGCTGACGTGGCCCTTAGTTTTCACCGCACTGCAAGGAGGAGGCGTTGAGGTGGAGTATAAGAACGCAAAGAAGGAACCGGGTGCTTCGAACAACTCGGTTCGTAATCGGACGCATCCCGCGTGGAGAAGTAAGAAGGGGCAGGGGGGTAGGAGAGAGGGAGCGAGGCGCTTGGCTCTTGGCCAGCAACTGCGTTTTTCTGCGGCAGGCGCGCAGCAGAGGAACAGCTCCGGAGGTGGAAAACAAAGAAAAAAAAAAGAGCCCAGCGTGGAAGCACCCTGGTGAGAATGACGCCGCGGCTGGCCGTTTGTGGCGCGGACGAAAATTCCGAACGCGCGCGATGTTGGCTGGAGATGGCCGCTGGGGAGGTTCTTGTTCTCAGTTCCTGACGTAATAAAGACGTCACGGTGTTGCCTTTTTTATTGCGGCCCTTGACGTCACAATCTGAAATTGCGAAAAGTACGCGCTGCCTTCTTCGTGGAACGTTGTGCATTTGCCGTTCAACGCTGCTGCACGCTTCCTCCCCATTAACTTCGAGAGGGATATCTTTCGAAAGACATCTGGCGCCCGATAGGAACACGACTATTGAGCGCGAGCAAGTCACATGCCTGTAATCCAGGAGACGAAATAATCGGGTCCTTTCTTTCAGCGCGTTTTAAATGTCTTCGGGTAACCTAAGGTCCCAGAGGTCAAGACGCTGGGCTGGCTTCGATGCTTGTCTCCTGGATTCCCTTGGCAGACGATTACGATAACTCGGCACTTTGGATTCAAGGCACTTTGGGTTCAAGGTCGTCAAGGCATTCTGCCTTGAAGACCTTGAATTTCTGTTCAGCGATCCACCCAGTGTCGGTGTGATCGCAAACGAGCTGCAGACAATTGTTCGTAGGCCGAATATGCATCAATAATTCCGACTTCCGTAGGCAATAGAGCCGCTTCGCATGTCCAGCAGAGTGCTTGACTCTTCCAAAGACAGCTTGGGCTTCGACGGGCACCTCGTCGAGGCAATATGTCAGGTATCGCGTGTGGCGCGTCTGATGCGCAACGGATGCAATTAGTACAGATGACTGTAGAAAAAGAAATCGAACAGAAGGGTCCACTATAGAAGAAACGCTAAAACGCAATGTTCCGACGCAACCTGAACTTTTTTCCGCCCTCGGTTGCCTCTTAATATTGCATAATGATATGAACCAACTAAGCCCGCAACGAGAAGTGAGTAGAGTAACGTCACCGAAAGCGATGGCACAACATTACAAATAAACAGAGTGCCTTCAACTCCCGTGGCGTTCTTTCGCTGGCATCATCATCATACAGCAGTTTCTTCGCAGAGAGAACGACAGTAATAAGAAGACAAGAAGGTTCATTAGTCTGGAACCAGTTGGCTACCTGCACTGGGGAAGAAAGAAAATGGAACACTGGCATGCGTAGAACGACAAAAAAAAAGTTGTTTCCAGCGTGCACACACACTCGTACAAACGCTGAAGTGTTTAACTTCCAACAGTTACCACAAAACTAATTTGTCCCATCGCTTGGCTCTACCGTGGGTCAGCGACGCGCAATGCTCGTGCCGTATTCATTGTGCTGTCGTCGCGTCAGCGTCGTGGTTCTGGTGTCCTTACGTTGTCATCGTCGGGCCAGTTTTAGCGCTGTTACGTGTGGCGTTTACGGCGCAGCGGGAGCAGCACCGGCACGCGCTATAGCATCGACTGGCGTTCCACAGATGAATCCCTAAAGCCGCCCCGATGCTGACGTGTCCCGCCTCGTTCCCTTGGGGAGCCTCTCGAGGTCCAAGTGTCCGCCATGTCGCTTGTCACCACAACTGGTTCCCTTTGATTGACACTCGAACCTGCTCTCGTTTCGTTCGGACGACATACGCAAGAGCCTGTTTTATAGATAACCTACTTATGTTTGTAAGCGGCGCATGTCCCCGCTGTCAACCAGTCACTCTCCCGTACTGCGAGCTCTCGCCCTCCCTAAAGGCAATCTCCTCCGTGAAATCAATACCATGACGCGCCTGTCCGCACGGTCCCCTCGGTAATCATACTAAGCGAAAAGACAACGGAAATGAATCCCCGGCCAGCGCAAGCCACCCCGAAGTCGGGACGCCGTGAAAGCATATAAAAACCATACTTCCGAGCTAGGTTAGCGGTATGGTTAACTAAGAGCATGTCGGAAAACCAGGCTACATCCCCGCGGTGGAAAAAAATGCTAACAACTCCGAATATAGATTCCACGTTTCTTGCTAACATTAAAATATAAGGAAAAAGCGTTGGTCATAAAACAAACGAAAGCGAAAGACCTGAACGACGGTGCGCTGCTAACCGTAGCTTCGAATAATTTCGGAGTTACCCGAAGGGTACTCATAAATAAAAGGGGAGTTGGTGGCAGTTTGCACTTTCAGTTAACACAAGCAGAATCTTTAAAACGAGATTTCGTGCGTTCTGGGTCCGTAAGAACTTCAACCCTCGCCCCACCCCTCCAAAAATGTTTTTATCTAGGTTGCCATCATCGCTTCGCGCAAAGGACAATTCCTGTCGGCTTCCTTTGTCCCTTTAATCTCCCCTCGTTTCGGCTCATGCATTATTCCGTCCCAAAACTTGGGGAACAGAAAAGGGCGGTTCCGGGCTTCTTCAGTAGATCACTTTTTACACGTGGCTTTCGAAGCCGCGAGATTTTCCTCTTCTTCCCTCGCTGTTACCGCATTTTCCCGATTCTTACGCCCGCATTTCTTACCGCATAAACGACGACTTTTTGGGTAGATCTCCCAGATACTTCCAGCATCAGTATTGAAGAGAGAATATGTCACGCATCCCGACATGGCAGACCCTGCCTGCATACGTTAGGCCAGGCGCATAGAGCTTCATTGTGAATCATTATGCTCCAGTCTCCGCAACATTTTAGTGAGTGAGCCTATCACCATTCTTGCGCGCCGATCCTGGTCATGGTGCATTCTTACATTAAGCGCCATAGGGGCGACAGATTATGCGCACTGTAGCCACTGGATATTTGCCACTGCATATGTGCCACAGGAGATGGGACAATGTGGATGGGACGATGTGGATGGGCCAATGGGAATGGGCCAATGGGAATGGGCCAATGGGAATGGGCCAATGGGAATGGGCCTGTGGGAATGGGCCCGTGGGAATGGGCCAGTGGGAATGGGCCAGTGGGAATGGGCCAATGCGAATGGGCCAATGGGAATGGGCCAATGGGAATGGGCCAATTGGAATGGGTCAATGGGAATGGGCCAATGGGGTTGGGCCAATGGGGTTGGGCCAACGGGGATGGGAAATGAGGGTGGGAAATGAGGGTGGGAAAATGGGGTGGGAAAACGGGGGTGGGTTAATGGGGATATGTCCCTGGAACAATTGGGCAAGTGCCATTGGAGCGACTGGTTGTGTGGCAGTGGTTGTGAAGTCTGTGGCCACTAAGGTTTAGTTTGCTTCCAATCTTATGCCCTCTCATTACAAACACTTACTTACTATAAACAAAAGCGCTGTGGCCTGTAACCTCTACATAATTGTCCGCTACACAACAATCACACTATTCATGCAACCATTCTCTTCAAATCTTGAATGCTTCGTATTACTTAGATGTCAACTACAATTGAGCCTGCCAAAGTTTTCTGAACCGCTTGCTCCCTTCACGGGAACCGAATAGCATTGTCAGTTTTCGATTTCAAGCATTTCACTGGGGCAGGAAAGTTGCTTGGTTCTCCACATGAGGAGATTAAGGCCAGGCCACCAACGCCAACTGGCAATTTTTTTCCTTTCATCGCAACATTACTAGGGAGGAAATGCCAAGATTCAGGTAGATAAAGCAAAAAAGCCATAGCAAATAACCCAAGAAAAGCATAAACGCAGTTACACATCGTGGAACAACTTGTGAAGCTTTATTTCTAACCATACGGTGGAGTGCACTCGTACAAAATCGATATTATAGTGTTATTTGAGTGTAATGTTACTATTGTAATAATTATTTATTAGCAACTGGTCTGCCCGACTATCCACAGTGGCAAACACGCTCCAGCATACCAGAACTGCTATTACTGGATTGAGTTAAGTTTTGCTCGATTCATAAATATTTTGGACGTAGCAAACCCAGCATAGCAAAGATGATTCTTTGTGCTTTATGCGGTTAACGTTCACTGTGTTTGCAACGTTGAAACAAATAGCACCACGGTAAAGGCTAAATTACACGTCACAAATAATATATATTTGAGAGACATCATTATTCAGTAAATATCTTTGTTGTTGCTTTCCGATTACGTAAGTCATATTTGGAAACAGTAGAGCCATGGCTCCAACAGTATCAACAATATCCTTATTTCCGCCGTTGCTGTTGTCTCCAGTAATAGCTTTACGTAATCAAAAAGCAACAGAAATATACTTAAAATAACACGTTGAAATTGTGCACGAAACCGAAAGTGGGCATAGTGACAAGCCATCGCCATTAAAAATTGCGCTAATCCAATCCTCACGTCACCAAGCTGCGGTGTTGTTGGCGCCCGATCGTAACCTAATCAGGCTACGACGGTACGTAATACCGGTATCTCAACGCGGCATCTCAACTGTCATCAATGGCGCTAAAGATAAGAGGGTCCGGGCAGTCAATAGCGATAATGAGTGCTGTCGGCAATGAGGAGTCATGCCGGCGGTACGAGAATCGGAGGCGCGCGTTACAATCGAGGGCACGGTTAGAGTCGAGTAGATACGGTAATATAATTTTTGCGCTTCCGGAAAATTTAGTTGTCCGGTCGATCACACCACGAGCTTTACGAGAAACGTCGCTCGCGGCAGTGGGCGTAGAAAAGGGGCCCCGCGGTACTACACAGCCGTGTCCCCTAATTTGACTCGCGACGAGGAAGCCCCGGAAATCGTTTTTGACGGGGAAGATGAGCGGTTGAAGAGCATGCAGCGAGCTCCATATACTCGAACTGTCGAGCAGATCAGCCGTCGCACTCATATCCAGGCATTCCAGGGACGTCCACGCCTTCAATGGCGCCAGCATTGCTGGTGACAAGGGGGGGGGGGGGGGGGGGGCAAACCGCGTGCGCATGAAGTGTTCGGGTAATCGATCTCGCAAACAATACCGATATTTGCGCCACTCGTGCTGCTGCTTTCCATTGTCGCTTGACGTAATCGGAAAGTCTGCCTATTCACGGGGAAGCTAATGCGCATCCACTGCCGTAAAAAAGAAATGGAAGAAAAGAAAAACGAATGTTGAAAGAAGGGAAAAGAGTAAACAAAAGAAGTTTTCTGACTATGACGCTCCAGGAACATTAGTGTTTCGCAGCGTCCAAAACACTATTCTTATTTTTTCTTTTCTTTCTTGACAGGTTAAGAAGGCGGAAATATCCGCGATACTTGTGCACTCTTTAGGGAATTCGGGCGACGAAAAGCTTGGCCTTGCAATAAAGGATCATAGTTTTACAACCTTAAAGTGACACTCAACAGAAGCACTGGATCCGTTTGGAATGACAAAACGTTCGACGAAAACTCCACTTGACTTAATTTCACAGTGACAGGTTAATTATCAGAACATGTTCGCATGCGTGTGTGCGTGCGTGCGCATGTGCGCGTTCACTTTATTTTCGATCATAACTAGATTAGATTAGATAAATAGTTAAATAGTTAGATAGATAAATAGTTAGATAGATAAATAGTTAGATAGATAAATAGTTAGATAGATAAATAGTTAGATAGATAAATAGTTAGATAGGTAAATAGTTAGATAGGTAAATAGTTAAATAGATAAATAGTTAAATAGATAAATAGTTAAATAGCTAAATGGTTAAATAGCTAAATAGTTAGTAAAACAGATAAATAGTTAGTAAAATAGATAAATAGTTAGTAAAATAGATAAAAAGTTTAGATTAGATAGATAGATAGATAGATAGATAGATAGATAGATAGATAGATAGATAGATAGATAGATAGATAGATAGATAGATAGATAGATAGATAGATAGATAGATAGATAGATAGATAGATAGATAGATAGATAGATAGATAGATAGATAGATAGATAGATAGATAGATAGATAGATAGATAGATAGATAGATAGATAGATAGATAGATAGATAGATAGATAGATAGATAGATAGATAGATAGATAGATAGATAGATAGATAGATAGATAGATAGATAGATAGATAGATAGATAGATAGATAGATAGATAGATAGATAGATAGATAGATAGATAGATAGATAGATAGATAGATAGATAGATAGATAGATAGATAGATAGATAGATAGATAGATAGATAGATAGATAGATAGATAGATAGATAGATAGATAGATAGATAGATAGATAGATAGATAGATAGATAGATAGATAGATAGATAGATAGATAGATAGATAGATAGATAGATAGATAGATAGATAGATAGATAGATAGATAGATAGATAGATAGATAGATAGATAGATAGATAGATAGATAGATAGATAGATAGATAGATAGATAGATAGATAGATAGATAGATAGATAGATAGATAGATAGATAGATAGATAGATAGATAGATAGATAGATAGATAGATAGATAGATAGATAGATAGATAGATAGATAGATAGATAGATAGATAGATAGATAGATAGATGAATTCAGCCCACACCGCCGACTCTTATATCTCACTCAGCGGTGGAAGCTATGAAAGACGCCAGTAGCAGACGGCTGCGCATTACTTTCGTTCACCCATAGCTTCGGTGCACACAGCTCGGTGCACTTATTCCAACTTCCGCCAACATCGGAATGCGGGCCGCGCCGGGTGGAGGCTCGAACCCGCGAACACGTGATCGTCATTACAGAGCTCTGCGGCAACTGAGCCACCACAGCTGGTCAGGGTTGGAGCTCAGGAGAGCGATTTGCCGCTGAACGAGGGCGTAAGAAACGATCAGATGAAAGAGAAAAAGAAAAGAAAGAGCTCCGCTTTAAAGGCGAACTCCACCAGTATCGACGAGCGTAACACAAAGTCCACACCGCCAGAAGGAAAGAAAGAAAGAAAGGATAAGAAAATAAAGGGGGAAAAAAGGAGGCTGCTCTAGATGGACGAGTGGGGCGGGGCTCACCTTCAGCTCGCACGATATGTGGGCAACATTTTCTCCCTCCGAGCTAGATCTGCCCTTTGCCCCTCAAGTCTCAAGGTCCACGCTTGAAATTTCGTAATGATCTTTCCTTCTTTCTTCGTCCCCCGCGCAGTGCCGGAAACGAGAGCACGCCAGCTGTCACTTCCCCGCTACTGCAAAACGCGTAAGCGCTCCTCAACACCCCAAATTCGAGTGCACTGACACTATATATATATATATATATATATATATATATATATATATATATAGGTGTGTGTGTGTGTGTGTGTGTGTGTGTGTGTGTGTGTGTGTGTGTGTGTGTGTGTGTTTAAAGAACCCTAACAAGGCAACCCTGGTCGCTGCTATCGACGCCACAGGGGAGTCGTCCTTAACTTGCATAGTAAGTTGGATGGATCCTCTTACGATTTTTTTTTCTTTTTTTGCGACTAAACGTTATTTCCAGATGTTCGATGTGTTTCCACAACTACGCACTAAAGAACCTAGCATTAATCTTGCTCTTCATTTCCCGCCTTCACCTTAGACGGGACAGCGAAGTTAGCGCTTGCCTTTCGTCCCCATCGCTGTTCCGTCTAACGTGCGCACTTCTTCATCAACCAAACACAAGTTTTTATACGTTCTCCGTATATTAACGTAGAATTGTAAGATAACATCCCTATCGACTTTTTTTTTCAAGAGGGCAGTAATTTTCTTGGTTCCCTCACTTAAACGCGTTTCATAAACGGATATCCTCCACCGGAAAACTACAGGTATAGCAAAAAAGCACAGACTGCTTTTCTCACTTGTACACGTCAGCAAGAATCGCTGGCAAAGACGTCAACGCTCACCAGGAACTCGGTCTTGAGGAGCACGTCGTACTTCTTGAAGAGCGCGATGTGCTTGGGGAACCGGGCGAGCTCGATGGGCCGCGTGGGTATGAAGGCAGACGCCTCGTCCGGCAGGGGGAGCAGGCCGCTGTTGAGCAGGGACAGCTGCAGCATATTCAGCGAGCTCATCACGCCCGAGTTGGCGCTGCGGAGCCGCTGCGCCCGGGACTTGGACCGCGGCGGAGGGGGCGCCGACCCGTGCGAAGACTTGGACTTGCTCTTGGACTTGCTCTTGAGCTAGAGGGATAACAGAACGAGTGTACGGTGAGAATAGATTTACATTCTTCCTTTACGCACTCGGTGGCTACTACACACACACACAAAAAAAAACAGCCTGCACGAACCAGCGGACGAGCGCACTCTACTCGTGGGCGCAAGGGAGGCAGCGGGGAGGCGAGCGCGCTAGAAGAGAGGGGGGCAGGAGGAGAGGCTAAAACCCCTTAAACTTGGTAAAGTAGTGCCACGCTTTGAAGAATGCCGCCTCCTCCTCGCGCGCTCTGGCCGAGGTTGACGCCGCGTCGCTATTGGCCTAATAGCATCACGTGGGCCCTCGCGCCGTGCATCAGCGCCATTTTTGCTCGAGAAGCGTCTACGGAGGGGCGAGGTGAGCATGTTGGCGCCGTTGCTACGCTCGAGCAGTGTAGGCGGCGCCACGGTCGAGAGAAGAGAAACGAGGAGTTGAGTGTCGCTACTTTATGAAGTTTAAGGGGATTTAGGAGAGGCTGGTTGGTGCGCGTTTTCTACTACGGTGGCGAGTGCGAATGGCGAAGCTGAGGACGACCGCGCGCACCCTGTCGCGGAGGTCATGTGCGCCGGGTACAAAGGCTACGCGTACCGAAGACTGATGGCTTCGTGTGTGCTGCGTGCTCCCGAGCCTACTTCACGTTGTAGGGCATTTCGCTCGCCGCTGCTGCCGCTCTTCGTTGTGCCAGCGTTGTCATACCGAGTGTTATGCGGTCACAGAGTTAGATGCGCTCATGTTGACTCGCATGGCACCGAGCTTATTAGCGCAATTAGTAAGCGAATGCTCTCTGACCATTTATATCACCGGTAAAACTACAAATCTTCCTCTCACGCTCATTTAGTGTCTATGGCAGCAAACCAGGTGCAACCTGGTTCCCCCCCCACCTCCCTGTTTTTACATACTTTCTCTGTCCATCTGAATCGGTGGACCATCGAGATCACGAAACTGCTCTCAATTATAGAGTTCTTACCGGACAGATGACACTTCCCGACGTTCCCAAATAAGTCACTCTGATAAGAAAATGAAATTCCAATGGGTAACTACGTTTCTTCGAGAGATTCGCTTTCTCGAACTGCCGCTGGCCGCTCATTCACGCAGCTGCGAGCGGACGATCGACCGCCGAAAAGTGCCCTACATCTAGCCAGGCCTCTCGCACGCCTCACGTCTCAGCTGTCACGCCTTAATTCTTTCCGACAAGGAAAGTGGGACCAGTGCTCAAGTTCAACATTCACATATCTCACTAACGTTAAGCTTAATTCTAAATTAAATTCTAAGGTTGACGTGCCGAAACCACGATATGATTGCGAAGCGCGCTACAGTGAGGGTGAAAGGGGATTCCATAGCCGCTAAGCCACCGCGCCGGATCGCCTTAATTCTGCCCGTACAAGAAGAGCATTACTTCGCGCCAAGAGGGCCAAGAGCTGGCCAGTTGGCACATATCTGAAGGATGAAAACCAGCGCGAAACACAAGGTGCGCTAGAAGATGATGGGTCCAGGCTTCCTGAGGATATATATATTTTCAGCACTGTCAGTTTATGTTTATGTCCACTGCAGGACGACGGCCCCTCCAGGCGATTTCCAACTGACCACGTATCGCGCAAGCTGAGCCCATATATGCATGCAGATTTCTTAACATTATCTTACCACCTAATTCTATGGCGTCTTCGACTGCGCTTCCCTTCCCTTGGCACGCATTCTGTAGCTTTAATTGTACACCCGTTATCTGCCCTACGGATTACTTGACTTGTCCAGCTTCCTTTTAATGTCAACCAGAATATCGGCTAACCCTTTTCCCTTTATTATAGACCGCTGTCTGCTCGTCTGTTAACGTGGAGCCTAAATTGTTCCATTACATCACTCGTTACTCGAATTTCTTATAATGAAACTTCAGTTCTTAGTTCTAGCCTCATCCCGTTGTCACCTTTCTTGTGTACGTCGTGTTTTAACGCGACAGCGTAAAGGAGCTCGTGTCCCATAAAAACCGGTGTCGTTGGCGTCGGGGTCGGTGTCGGCGTCGTTGGCCGTGAGCGATAAATCCCGGGAGGCACTTCATGAATAAAAAACAACTTTTTCACTAGTTGTCACCCTTGAATTACTTTGAACGCGCGCCGACGCAGACCGCACGCACGCGCTCAATGGGGGCCGCACCTTGGGCGTCGACGCCTGCGTCGTCGCGTTGGTGGCGGCGGGCGCCGAGGAAGAGGACTTCTTGCTGCCTCTGCCCATCTTGGGGCGGGCGCCCGAAGGCGGGGCGTCCAGCGCCGCGTCGCTAGAGTGCTTCCTCACGCCGCTGTCGGCCAGCCTGCAGTGCGGCTCGGCCGCCCGCGCATGCGCACCGGCTCCACTCCTGCTCTCCTTGGCGCAGCAGGCTTAGCACCAGCAGCAGCGCCAGCGCGCGTTCACGCGCGGAACCACGGAGAGCGCAACATGGCCGCGGCTGCCTCCGTCGCTTCTGCTCTCAGCGCTTGCGGTGCTGCCGCTGACGGTGCCTCCAGTGATGAGCGACGAAGCTTCGTCCAACGTCGTGGAACAACGTCGCGACCACCGTCGGTCGAAAGCCAGAGGATTCTGCAAGGAGTGGAAATTACACAGGTTCAGCGGAAAGACATACGTGACAAAGGAGAGACGCATTACGCGCGAAAACAGTGCCAGATAATCAGAGTCTCAATCAACAGGAGCTGTAGTGCATATATATTTCAGTAGAGTTATAAACATAGACTGGGTAGATAAACCACTTGAGACCATTGAATGCACAGACGACGGCAGAACGTGACACAAGAACATTACCAAGTGTAGCTCTCAAGCTAAAAGTGCGAGCAAAAGCAGTGTACCTACACGTCATAAAAATCGCTGATTTCATGGCACACTAAAAAGGATACGGATGGTTTGAAGGAGAAACAATTATGTGGACACCACGAACCATGGTAATCTATTTTGCAAAGCTTTTTTTCTCGGGTTTGCAAGGAGCGCTGTTCTGGTTTGCAAGCATGTGCAAGTGAGGCTCATACTGAAAGTCGCGATGTGGGCGTTGCCTCAACGAGGCGCAAGGTGTCCGATTCCTTCAGACCCCTCCGCCTGTTGGCCACTCGTCTGATCATGTTCAAGATTTGGTCTGACGTGAGCTTCATTTTTCTAATCATGGCTGTTGCCTTGCCGTCTGCCTGGATCAGGAGGCCCAGGATCCTGAGTTGTGGTACCGGGAGGATCCGGTTCCCTTCCAAAGTGATTTCTATATTTTCTGCTTGTGTACGTGATGCACGTGGTCTGACAATGGTCAGCTCCGATTTTTGAGGCGAACAGCAAAGGCCACATGTCTTCACATAGCTGTTGATCGTGTCAGCCGCTTTTTGGAGCGTGTTTTCTATCCAGCCATCCGACCCTGCCCTCGCAGTCCAGATGGTGATGTCGTCGGCATATAATGCGTGGCCCAGACCATCTATTGATTCTAGAAGCTTGGGCAACGGCAGGAGAGCCATGTTAAATAAGAGGGGGGAAAGGACCGAACCTTGAGGCGTTCCTCGATCCCCCAGGTAGATCGGTTGGGATGTCTCCTCTCCTATTCTGATCCTTGCCGTTCGGTTACGAAGAAAGTCTCGGATGTAGTTGTAAGTTTTCACTCCACAACCTGTGTTGCGCAGGTTGCGGAGGACACTTTCATGTGTGACGTTATCAAAGGCCCCTGTGAGGTCTAGCGCTAGTATCACTCGCGGCGCCTGCTTCGTTGCTTGCTTAATTACCAGTTCGTTGAGTTGTACGAGAACATCCTGGGTGCCCAGGTGTTGCCTAAAGCCATACATTGTCTCTGGCATCTGATCGGTGGCGTCAAGATGTCGCTGCAACCTCTTAAGTACCATACGTTCCATGACCTTCCCCACGCAGGACGTGAGGGACATCGGTTGCATGTTGTCGATGTGAGGTGTCTTCCCAGGCTTGGGTATGAAGCGGACTTCTGCCTCTTTCCATTCGTGTGGAAGATTGCCAGACTCCCAGACCCGGTTCATATACTCGAGCAGCTGTCTGCGGGCTTTGTGCTCGAGGTTGTTAAGTAACTTGTAGGTAATGGAATCGGGTCCCGGCGCGCTGCCCCTGTTGCTCTCGGAGATTGCCGAGATCAACTCGGTGTCAGTGAATGGCTTATCTAACGCTTCATTGGTAGGTCCTGCGTAGTCGGGAGGTGCGATATCACCCTTCTCCGTTTTAGGTACTTGGCCTTCAGGTCGTTGATGAGTTTGTCGGCACCCCCAGCATAGTTGTTGAGGGTGCGTGTGAGGCTTCGATTAGTGGCGCTCTTGCTGCCGAGAGGATCGATCAGGTGACGAAGGAGGCACCACGTCTTCCTGGTAGAAAGGGTGCCCTGCAGTCCATCACACACGCTCAGCCAGTTCTCTCTGCACAGCTTGGACGCGTATTCAGCTGCTTGCTTGTTGAGATCATGGATGCGTTTGCGAAGTTTCTTGTTGTGTCGTTGTTTCTTCCAGCGTCTGGTGAGGCTGTGTCGTGCTTCCCAAAGGTGGGCAAGCTTTGCGTCCACACAGGGTGTCTGCAGTGTGGTCGCAATTTTCTGGGTGTATTTGTCTACCAGCTCGAGTTGTTCCTTAGCCCATTCCCCATACGATTTGGTGCTGCTCGTGTCCTCGTCTTCATCGGCTGCTTGCCTTTTTCGAAGCTTGTCCCGGTCAGTTATCTTTGTTGTTCCCATTCGGGCCTTGAAGGCGGGCCCCCTGATCGTAATACTGAGGATATCGTGGTCCGACCCGAGGTTCGCGCCTGTGTTCTGCCACGACACGTCCAAGGTTCCACTCAGCAGGGTAAGGTCTGGAGTGGTGTCCCGGGTTGTACTTGTGCCCATGCGGGTGGGAGTGTTTGGTTCGTTGAGTAGGGCTAATGTGTGCTGATCCATGAGGTTCGCCAGCACCCTGCCTCTCTTGGAGCAAAATTTGTAACCCCATATTGTGTGAGGCGCATTGAAATCTCCTAATATCAATGGGGGTCGGCTGCCCGCCTCTCTCTTGCTGTCTAGTAATGTGCCCTCTATGTCGAGGTTCTTCTTGGAGGGCCGACAGTATGCGTTGAGTATAAAGATGTTGTTCTTGCTTCCTATGCCTCTGCTGTGAATTTCCAAGAGAACGTGTTCACACCCTCTCTGAATGGTAATGTGCTGCGTTGCAGCTATGTTGCTTCGGACTAGGATGGCTGTGCTTTTCTCACTGGGATCGGTGTATGTGATGTACCCCGCGAGTTTTGGTCGCGAGTTCGTTTCTTGAATTGCAAGAATATCCGGTTTGTGTTCCGCATTATCTATATATTGCTGTAATTCGCCTATTTTGTCTTTAATTCCTCGGCAGTTCCATTGGGCTAAGATCGTTGTTATATCACAAATCGTCTACGCGGCGCCGTACCTGCAGCTCCTCAAGAAGGACGTCTTACTACTTGACGCAATAATCAGGAAAGCCACGAAGCAGGCCCTGGGTATTCCCATAAATTCATCCACGACAAAATTACTTCAAATGGGAGTCCACAACACAGTAGCCGAGCTCGTAGAAGCCCACCTATCCAATCAAAGGGTACGCCTTAGCCAGACCAAGGCGGGCAGAAGCGTCCTCCGCAAGCTAGGATGGCAAGAATCGCACTACACCCGCCACGACCAATTACCCGAAAAGTTGAGTGAGAAGTTGGAATGCAAACCACTACCACGCAACATGAACCCCACAAGGCATGCCGGACGACGCGACGCCCGGGCAAGAGCCATCTCCAGGACCCTGGAGGTAGACGACACTGTCTTATATACAGACGCATCTCTATCGAAACGCTCCACGAGGGCAACAGTCGTGGTCACCGGGCTAGAAAAGCTGGTCACCTGCGCATCAGTCTACACTCCGTCTTCGGAGGAAGCAGAAGAAGCAGCGATAGCTCTCGCACTCCTGCGACCAAACGTCACCAAGATCGTCACGGACTCACAAGCTGCATACAAGAACTACAGATCTGGCTGGGTGTCCCTTGGGGCACTAAAATTCTTGGTAAAGCTACGCCTCCTAAACAAGCAATCGAATTAGTTTGGGTCCCGGCTCACTCCTTAGTTGAGGGCAATGAATATGCTCATCAACAGGCCCGAGCGCTAAACTCCCGGGCCAACGAGGGGGAGGCAAGGGGATGGCAACCCATCACAAATTACAGAGATATAGTCAGATATTACAGGGACGGCAGGAAGACATTCCCGCACCCCCACAATTCCTTGACCGAACAAACAATATACAGGCAAATCCAGGCAGGATCCTTTCCCCACCCCTGCCTCCAGAACAAAATGTACCCAGAGAGATAAGAACACATGTCCTCACTGCAATGCATTAGGCACCCTTCGGCACATCATAGGAGAGTGCAATTTTTCCATAGACCACCCCCCACCTATACCCATAACTAATCCCCCTGCTATCCCCACTCTTTCCGAGCGATGGGAGATCATGCTGTCCAGCCCCGCCCTGGGAGACCAGCTCCGACTGATCCACAGGGGCCAGGCGGCCCTGGAAGCATATGGAGCCCGTGAAGAGGGAGCCACCCCATCAGACGCTTAACGCGTTTCAGTTCATAATGCACCAGTAAAGTTGTTTCTCTCTCTCTCTCTCTCTCTCTCTCTCTCTGGGCGTTGCGATAAAGACACGAGGAAGCTCATATAAGGGACATGCACGTGCAGCGCTACATAAGTGTAGTTTTTGTGTCTTGTCGTGCCCTTATCGTCGGTCCGCGTTGCAGCTCACTCGTTTCAAGTAGAACACATGACTATGCTGGACGGGTTTTCGTGGGAAAACTTGTCGCCAGATGTAAATAAACTTGAGGTGCTCGAACAGCGACGACACACTGGGTGTAGACTAGATTGAACTACAAGCTTTGCGCACCAAAACAAAGTAGCCTGGCGCCCGAAATGTTTCTCAAAGTACTCGCTTTCACCAATAAACGGCTAGGTTCCGCTCCGCTGCTGTCTCATCATTGTGTGTTGGCACCGCTGTGCTTCGCACCTACGAGCGAGCGCGCACCCTCGTATCGAGCCATAGTACACGGCGCGTATTGATACCAACCATGTGTTGCGGAGTGGAGCAGCTCCATTCCATTTCCACTCAATTCCGGAGAGTGGAACTCACCGTAATTCCACTCCTTTTACTTGCTGAGAATGATGTAAGTTAGACGATTGCCAGAGTGCCTGGGCTGGTCCATCTCATTCCTCAAATTCCAGTAAAAAAAGTTTTTCATTATAATTGTTCCCTATGTGCGCTTGCGTTGCCTAGCGCACATAGGGAATGCCTTTCATAGCAGTTTTTCTTTAAGTCTTGAAACTAGTACAATTTATGCTACGCACTACGCTTTGGCCCAAGAGCAAACACGCAATGTGGCTTCTCATCTATTCAGGGAATTATTACCTGTAATCTATTTAGTATTTATTCGAGTAAAAGGAAATACAAACTCATCTTACACCGAGTCCCCCACAATGGGCGAGCGCATATATTTCAAGAAAGAACACGCAAGCAAAACTCAGATGGTGGCTTTGAAAGAGAACGTTGTCTTCTAAGCAAGTGTGTTTGGAATCTTGGATATTGCTGACGCCAGATGCATTTTAAATGCATAAGCATTTCTATGCCTACCTAACAGCGCTTGTGTCTCGTCCTTGTTCCTTTGTGGCTGCATGTGTTTGCGTTTTTATAATTTTCAAATCAAGTATGCACCAACTCACCCAGCAAGAAGTTTTAATGAATAACCAACGAGGAAACCCGTCCATCCGTCACGTAAGACGGCGCCGGTGGCGGTCGTAGTAGTTCGAGCATATTGAGAGAGATGGCGCGAGTGTTGCGCTGCTAACGCCCCCTAACGGAGCGATTACTAGGGCGCTAAAGGGAGTAGGCTCTTCGTCTTTGGCTGGGGGTCAAAAAGGGAGAGGCTTGGACCAACCATTCGCGGGACCGTCCCGCGAAAGTCTTAGGGTCAGGACAAGGATAGCACGAACACGATCGTTCGAACGCGCCACCTTGATACACGCGACTCTGAGGTCCTGCCGAGCTGATCCTGCGGGTCGTCCCTTGTCCTATACTAAATGCATCCTTCGTCACATGCACGTGCTTGGTTTTTCGCTAGGCACACCCTGCTGTAGGTCTCCTCATCGCCTTCTTTACTAGATGCCTGCGAAATGGTTCGCGCTCCCAGCGGAACGGGCCTGCACTCAGTTGTGAACAAGTGTCGCGAGGTGGCGTTCATGACCGACACTAGCATCACGGCCGGCGGGCGGTGGCGACAGCTGGTGACCCAGCGCACGGTGTTTACGTGGTCGGCACCACGGTGAAACCATGGTCGGCACAATCGTATGGGTGTGCATTTTTAAAGGTTGGCTGTCCAGCGCAAGAATAGCTGTCGCCTGTAATGTCTGAAAACATACCCTGAGCTATGATGAAGGTTAATGGCCTTCGAGATCGGCGCGCACACGTGAGGAAGATTTCGGAAGCCACGCGAAGTAGTGCCGAATGGCACCGCCAGTGACATGTGGCGCTCGCGACCGACACTAGGGGAGAGGAGAAAAGGGAGAGGGTTTGGCAGCTGGCTTCCTGGTTAATAGGCAGGCATCTAGCAAAGAAAGCAATGGTCTATGTACACGAGATGCCGACGTCAAACACAGAAGAGGCAAAGCAGCTATACAATACAATATGTTTATTTAGCATCATTCGGATCATTCGGATGGCAAAAAGCCAATGCGAAGGCTTGACGAGGCCGATGCACCCTACAGAGGCCTGGCAGTGGTGCACGAGAACAAATAAAGGTCCACGTGATTAACCTGAGCGTTGACTGTGCGTCCACTTCGCTTCGTTGTAGATGTTGCGTCCACACTCACTCCTCTTACCTCCTCCACCGCATTCATCTCTCCATTTACCTCTCTCTCTCTCTTGCAAATTCTGCCTCTCTCCCAAAGCAGACTTAAGACACATCATGTGGGGGTGCCCTAAGTACCCCCTTCCCCCTTTCCTCAAGCAATTAATATCTAGTGAGGAGCAGTGGGAGGCTGCCTTGCGCAGCTCCAGGCCCGATCTTCAGGAGGCCATTCTGAAGCGGGCTGAGAGGATAAAGGAGGCCTACTTCCAGTAGTTCCTCCCCCACCCTCTATTCCATTGCCCCCTTCCCTTTAAAGAGGGATAAAAAAAAGTTTTTCATCATCATCATCATCATCCGCGTCTCTGGGAAACCCTCAAACCACCGCGCGGTAGCGGCGCATGCGGCGTTGTAAAGAGGGTGGGGAGGGGGGTCGCCTCCCCCCCCCCCCCGCACTCGAGGGTATTGCAATAAAGGTGTGTGCAATGGTGAAAGAAAAATGTGTAAGAGAACATGAAGCAATGCAACGAACTTTTAACCCATTCTCACCAACAGCGCGGCAGGTTACCGCGGCGTGTAAGCATTTTCCACGACTCGCAGATTGACACAAGTGACTGCGACACCTCTTTGTAAAATGCTGGACATGCGCGACGAGCCGATCTGTTGGAGTTTTCTCCAGGCAACACACAAATGCGCAATCCACGAATGTTTTTGCTTCCGCAAAACTGGCGAGCGATAGCTAATGCAAATTTGCCTATTAGATGAATCTTTTTTTATCCGATTCGGTCAAAACGTTTCCTACAGACATTATTCTATGAAACGCTATGAATCATTGGCCTTGATTATCACGAATGGTTACGATATCGATCCAGTTATGTTGCATTCGCTATTGCAACATGCTGAAAAAATATTAGTTTCGCCATAAGGACGAAGCAATGAATGCGATACAAACATGTTAGCATATTGCACGAAGTGTAAGACTCGTAGCTGCAGTGGCAGTATACATTGAAGCACGCGTAAGCTAACCAAAAACGAGCTGTCGTGCTTGGAGCCCTCTGTTTGAATCATGCCGTCGGACAATTTCATCTATCTTTATAAATTATAGCCAACGTCTTTCTTAGCGACTTTACCACCACTTTTCCGCACCGGATATGTTTCAAACCTCTTTCCTGGGCCGTAGTGCACGGCCCAGGAAAGAGGCAATAAAATTACATTATATTCAGGTTTGACCTCTGTTACTGTTTCGCACTTTTAATGTTTACGTCTGAGAAGGTTCAATGCGCTACATGCACGACATGCGTCGTTGGTGTTTTCTCGTGACATTTTCTGTGGGCTGCCATTCTAAAAATGCTGAAGCATAATTTTGTAAGTAAGACCTGGTATCAACAGCCTTGTGATGGAATCGTGTGGCAATATAACCCGCATGTACCGCGTGTCAGATATCACGGCATCGCAATAGCATACGCATACCTAAATATATACCAAACCTCACAGCGACACCAACGCCGACGGCAATAATTCGATCGTAGTGTCCATATAAATCCTCTCGCAATAAAAAAAATGACCGCTAGCTGTCTACGTATGTGAAAGCATATTTAAAATGTGATGAGTGTGCGGTCGCGGACCACCTTGGACACTCATTTGTAAAAGTGACATTTCTATTCCTCCCGCCTCCTTTGCGATATTGTGCTCACCGTGACGCGTACATTCAACACATCTAAAGTTTTCTGTTAGACACCTCCAAAGTGGGCGAAACCCCCGTGCCCGTAATGCTACAAATAAGTGCGCTATACCGACGGTGGGATCGATCTTCTGTCTTATTCAAGACGCTGCCCAATGTTCTAACCATTAGGACACTGTCTCCATGATTGCTTCTCTCGTGTCATAGCCACTCTCTGAAACTGCTAATTGGCGCGTCCGTCTGGCGACCGTATCTTGCATTGTTCTCTCGAGTCAGCCAGTGCTTCGAGAGGCTACGACAGCCTACACCCTCGTCGGGATTGGGCCCACGTTTTTCGTGAGAGGTGCGTGAAACCTAAAATGTGGGTGAAGTCAGTCTACGATGCTCTCCCACATAACGAAATGCTCATGCGGCCTATAAACCCGCCGTGGTTGCTCAGTGGCTATGGTGTTGGGCTGCTGAGCACGAGGGTGCGGGATCGAATCCCGGCCACGGCGACCGCATTTCGATGGGGGCGAAATGCGAAAACACCGGTGCACTTAGATTTAGGCGCACGTTAAAGAACCCCAGGTGGTCGAAATTTCCGGAGTCCTCCACTACGGCGTGCCTCATAATCAGAAAGTGGTTTTGGCACGTAAAACCCCACAAATTAATTTTAATTCGGCATATAAGTACTGTCGTGAGCAATATTAGCGGGAAGCAGAGGAGAGCGCGTCAGATAACCTCGAACCCCGCTATACGGGCGATACGCGGCGGCCGCTGCCGGAAACGAAAGTGGAAAGGAGGATGCTGTTGTAATAACTGTTGGCATTCCCACCACGCGCCTGTCTATACAAATTGCGAAACTTCACATCGCCATCGCACATTGATAACGCTGTTTGATATTGCGGTTACTGGTAAATCTACATACCGAAGCGTGGCCAATAGTAGCACTGCTTTAATGCATAAGCATTCTAGAGCTACTTCCCTGGGAAATCTCGCCGTCTGTTCGTAACCCGTGACGGCATGCGTTCCGTAAGGCACACATGAGATCCTATGGGAGTGTATATGAAAACACCTTAAGCTAAACGCAGGAACGGGCGCCTAAGAGCTGCATTCTAAAGATAAAAAGTAAAGCACGAAAGAAAGAAAATGACTCGATGTAAGTTGCTGCAACACATAACCGTCTTATCGGCTGTCGGCGGCCAGAGAAATGCCGTAAGGTGGCGTTTTCGACAAACGCAGACGCGGTGGGAGTGCCAACCGTTAGCGGAAGAGCGCCCCACTTTCCCCCTCTGTTTCCGACAGCGCCATCAGCGTATCGCTTTAACTCGGTTTCGAGGCAATTTGCCAAGCTTTCCGGGTGTACCACCGATAGTACGACATAACTCACATCGGACATGTTTTGCAATTTTTTCTTTATATTTAGTGAGCTTCACCTTGCGTTAAAATACCCACATAGTCTACCCCGTGAGAAACCTGCAGTCATGCTAAATCCAGGCGAGGTGGGCAAGGCAAGCTTCGCTGTAAAGCTAGTATCGCCTTCACACTCTAAGAACAGTTTACACCATTTGGCTTGCCCATTCTGCCACACAAAAATAATCGTCTTCTGCCTTGATGCGTTCCCTTTCTTTATCGCTGCAAGCCCGGAACTTTCCAGTGACGAACGGCACGCGCGTTATCAGAAGAGGCACTCCAAAGGGTGTAAACTGTTCTATGCTATTAACGCGCGTGCCGTTCGTTACTGGAAAGTTCCGGGCTCGCAGCGATAAAGAAAGGAAACGCATCAAGGCAGATGACGATTATTTTTGTGTGGCAGAAGGGGCAAGCCAAAGGGTGTAAACTGTTCTTAGAGTGCACGGCACTCCTGAACGATCTGACCTGGCGGAGTAGGTGGATGCTATGCAGGTGCAAATGACGCATTCCAACTATGTGCAACGCCACGAAAAGTATACACAACGCCGTACATTCAGTGCCCTTCAAGCAGCGGCACGCAATAACAGAACGCAATACGCGAGATGTTGAAGTCGGGGGGAGCAAGTCGGAATCCAGACAGAAACTGGATGCAACATTTACTTCGCGTTTTGTTTACGCGAAGGGAAACCCTTTGCTCAACTATTCAGTAAGTTCGCGCTAGCATTTCCGCATTATTAAACGCGCTTCCAACACGAGGCTGCGTGGCAAACAAGAGGGCATGAATACGGCATTGTTACGCTTCTTTAGCCGACCCGCTCAGAAATTCGTTGCAGATGGATTGAGAAAAAAACCCGCGACCCGTAGGCCGTCATGCACTACCGGAGGGGTGCAATCTTACCAATGTTCGGAAAGCGAACCGTTCGCTTGCAGTTGCGTGATCGAGCGGAACGGCGTTTACGTCAGCAAAAGCGTCGTTCTGACCACTCAGGCGAGGGCAAGTAGTCCGGTTCACTTTGCAAACCGTTATAACATCTCAGGTGCTCCTGCATCACTACCTGAAGTGTTTTGCTTTGTCAACTGCCTCTCAAGTAGTTTTGAAGGTATAGCGCCACCATACACGAGAAACCGAACAGCTGATTTGGCATCGACGAACAGGCATTTGGGGAGAGCTATTGTGTGTGTTTGTGTGTGATTCTGAAGAGGAAGAGGTGCATTTGGGTAAAACTCAGGGTCAGGAGAGGCACAAGTTGAACAAATTGCGTTCGCACACGTAAGCCGGGCGACAGTGAGACCACGGCGGTAAAAGCGGCCCGCCTAAATCGGCCCGTTCGGCCACCTTACCAAACACCCCTTTACAACACAAGCGCGCCCACTACTAATAGGGAGGGAGTACGACTGCAAAATTAGACCATAAAACCACCACCCCCCTTTAGTTCCAACATCAGTTAGGCATGGAAGCTTTCTAATGCGTGAATTAATACGATGTGTATATTTTCACATCGTTTTTGTACCTTAGTGTTCACACACCTTATGGATCACGCAGAAGACGTTTCATGTACCCAAATGCGGCTGCATCCCTGACACAGCCTACTCGATTTCTATTTTGTTGTTATTACCCTGTCCCGCAAGCCCTCTGGGGCACGCAAAATCAAGGCGCGGTTGAGGCACCCCAACGTCCCTTCAACATAGACACGCGTCAGTTGCACCCACTCGCCAGATGCCGCTGTCAGCGAAGAGGTTCGCAAGTGCAGTTAGAGTTACGAATATAACTTCACATCAGTAACGTTCCACGGATATCGTGTACATTGGCTCCGCCATAACAATAAGCGATTTGCAAACGCCCTTAACGTAAGATCACGTTGACTGTATTATCATCTTTTTTCGTCGTCGTCCATAGTAGATAGCGCACCCGCTGTGGTTGCTTAGTGGCTAGGGCGTTGGGCCGCTAAGCACGAGGTCGCGGGATCGAATCCCGGCCACGGCGGCCGCATTTCGATGGGGACGAAATGCAAAAGCACCCGTGTATTTATGATTAGGTGCACGTTAAAGGACCCCAGGTGGTCCAAATTCCTGGAGTTCTTCACTTAGACGTGCCTCATAATGGTATCGTGGTTTCGGCGCATAAAATTAATTTTAAATTAATTTTTAAATGTATAGCGCGGCCGCTTGTCAAATACGAACTTCGACCAACTCGACAAGGTTTCCCTACCATTGCAAGTTGTAGAGTTTAACGTGCTGAAACAGAGCAGTAAATGATGAAGGAAGGAGTACGCGGACGGCCTCCGGATTAATTTTGACCATCCGCAGTTCCTCAATGTGCACCCACCCAACGCACGGTGCACGAGTATTCTCGCCTTCGGCTTCCATCGGGATACCGGGAAGCTAGCGCCGAGATTCGAACCTGCAACCTAGTGCCCAAGCAGCATGAACAGCGTCTAGCCATGGAGCCGGCAGGTCGGGTGCCTTCATGTATCCATGGTGACGGAGGAAAGAAAAAAAATATGAAACGACCAAGAGAACGGAGAGAGAGAGAGAGAGAAAATGATAAACGAAGGGTAGGGAGGTTAACCAGGACTGAGCCCGGTTGGCTACCCTACACTGGGGAAAAGGAAAGGGGGACAGAAAGATTAAAAGAAGAGAAAGTTGCGCATTGTGTAAGCAGGCTCAATCCGACTTCGCAGAAAAGAAGAGAACGGTTGCGTATTGTGTAAGCAGGCTCAATCCGACTTCGCAGAAGCATGCCAAAAAAAGAAAAGATAGAGAAACAATCGGGTTCTTTCATTGGCTGTCGATCTCAAAAAGCGAAGCAGACGGCAACCTCTCGCGTAGTCTTTGACGCACGTTTCGCAAATATCCGGGTATGTATAGTCGGGATCCTCTGGACGCCCCGCGGCGCCGTAACGACGCGCGGCTTTTTTCGGGGGGGGGGGGGGGGGGGGGGGCTCGCAAAGTAATACGTCAACCAAACGGGGCGACGTATAGCGCGCGTAGTCGTGTCGGGTCGGGCAACAAATCACATTATGCCCCCATCTGGGTCGCGGCCTCGTTCGCATTGTCCGCGTTACAGGCCGAACGACGCCGGGTTTTGTTGACGCAGAGCGAAGCGAAAGCTTCCGCGCTGCTGGCAAAGCAATTTCGACGGGATTCGCAAACACGACCAATACGCGGCTTGAGGAAGTAACGCTTAATGTTGCGACAACACATTATAGCTTGAGCGAGCTTCGAATACGAACTGAATAGCAAGGACTATCCGATTCGTATTAGATTAGAGGATTCGCTTTTCGAAACTGTCGATAAAGACAGGGGAGAGTTCGCGCGATATTGGAAACTAAACGATGCGAGGCTTGTTCAGGAGTTGGCGAAGTTGCAGCAGTAACGGACGAGATGTGCACGGTCTATCTCTGTGTCACGAGGGACAAGGCTGCGTGCGATGGTTGTCGAAGTAAGAATACCGATAGGAGTTGTAAGGTCGTTTTGATTGTTCGCCTTGGTTAAACTCATGTGTGCATTCTTTTTGTTTGGTTGAAGTGCGTGCTGGTTCGACTTCTCTGGGGTCCACTCTGCGTTTGTGTTTCTGTGGCATTACAATGTTGTGCCGTTGGCTCGCACCCGGGCCGCTTCCAGAGAGCGCCTGCTTTGGGAGGGCGGTGGCCGGACGCTGTTCGGCTAAAAAGGGGGCGGCAGGGGTTCTCGCGCCCTGGTTCGGGCGAGCGCCATAAATCGCGCAGCGAGCCGCTGCAGCGGCATCTGGAGAAGGGAGTCTTTGGGGAGTGTTTGGGTCGGGCCGAGGCGGCGCGGGCGGCTCGGGTACACTCTTAGAAAATTTTACACCCTTTGGGGTGTATCGTGTCCCACAACAATAATCGTCATCCGTGCTGCCCGCGTTTCCTTTCTTTAACGCTGCGAGCCCGGCGCTTTCCAGTCACGAACGGCATGCACCCTATCAGTGTGACGCAGCATTCTCGACAGGAAACTAGCGAGCGCCGAGTTTTCAGGAAAGGGAACGCGGGCAAGACAGATGACGATTATTGTTGTGGGACAAATATACACCCCAAAGGGTGCAACCGTTTTAAGAGTGTAGCGGCCACCGCCGGTGCTAGTTACGCAGCCCAGACACATTGTCCCACGGCTGGGGGCGAGAATGTGTGCGACTTAGATGTTCCAGTGTGAGCCGAGACTTGCGAGACGATGGACCGATCGCGTCAGGTGCCCGATCGGAGTGACGGACTGCCCCGAGGCCTTTGCTCAGCAGCATTCGTTAATGGGAACCTTCTTTCCTTGTTTGCTATATACTCCGTGTAACCGCTAATGTCTGTATGTAAACAAATTCAGTTCAAGTTACTGCCATCCAGCATCTTTAGTCCCAAAATACCGAAACAGAGAACAGAGCATCGACTTAGGAAGAGCCGAGAACGAAACGAAAACACCAAGAAAGAAGAACTCAGCGGATGAAGAGAGAAGAAAAAATCTTACTGGAGTGCGTGTTCCGAGAACCACGTCACGCATCCAAAAACATTTCGGGGCTTATTTTCTACTCATTCTGTCACAGTGGCTCACACGTATTTTGCGGGCCATGCCAACAGTGGGCAGATAGCCAGCGGCGCAAGCATGACATAACAGGGGGAAAAAAATCAGGAGTTTTTTCGCGTCCCAAGCACGATATCATTATGAGGCAGGTCGTAGTAGGGGTTCAGGGTTAATTTAAACAACCAGGGATTCTTCAATGTAGATCTAGGTCAAGTATAGAAGAGCGTTTTATCACTTCGCTTATGAAAACGCGGCCACAAAAGCGGAATCACTCAAACTTAATAAATGTAAGAAAATCAATGAGGCCGACGAATAGCATGTGCTGCTCCATTAGGAGACCGATTAAAGCCCTTCATTAATTAAGCGACGCTCTTGTCAATTTTCCCACACATCAGCCTTGATCAAGCGCTCCCCATTCTCTCCAAACGCCGGCTTTCTGGCAGGTTGAGTTTGTTTAGGACATTGAGGAAACTTTCTGTGTGGTTCGTGAAATACGCTTTTGACGTTCTGAAACGCATAATAGTGAAATGTTTTGTGCAAGGACTGAAAAACAACGCAAATGGTGAAAACTGCGATCGTAAACCATTCGCCTCCAATTTCAAGCACGTATAAAGGCGGCGTCTCGTTTACGAAAGCATGCGGGGAACGATCACTCGATAATTATTTTCAAGAGTCATGATATACCCTCCACACTTCCAACTTTCAGTGCCCATCACCCGCAAGACAGGCCCCATATATATAGGTATTTTTTTACGAAGGCTGCGATTAACCTTTGCACGTAAAACTTTCAGTACACGTCAGCCGTAACATGTCCTCTTTTTTTATCTGCGGAAATTGCTGTCCCCCTTTGGTTCTTGGGGAGCTTTAAGCACTCCCTATAACCCCTTTGAAAAGAAGTAAGTGAAAGTTAAGCGATTTTCATTTAGCCCCAATTTATTTTGCTCATTTGTACGCACAATAATCACGAATATGCTCCACATTCTGTCTAGTGAAATTCACTGAATTGTGCAGCTCTACCAGGACACAGTGAAAACACGCATATAGCGTTTTCAAGTGCTTACAATCTTAATGACAGCTTAACTGTAACACAGAGCCAACAAACCGCTTCAGCACGGTCAGTCCGATGCTACTTGCACAGTATCCCTCCTGTCGTCAGAGTTTCAACAAAGCAAAAACAAAAACTTCATTTTTTTTTTCGAAAGTTACAAACTTGAATACGCTGTTACATTCCGACACTGCCACACATCATATTAAAGCTAAATATTTGCGTAAACTTGTGGGCACCTCGTGACCCTATAGATGCCTCCATTTCCATTTCGGCCCCATTTCCCTGGTCCACCAAACTGCTTTCAAATCGAACCTCCAGCGACGGCTGAGTTACGGAAGCCATTTTCAAAGGGCGTGCGTGTTTAAAACGTGGCTGTACTGACGTGCTTCCGGCGCTCCGAGCACATAAAAAGGACGGCCTTCGAGATGGTCAAGCGCAGACGAGGACTAAAAGACGGCCATATTGGACCGGCACACATATGTTCCCTTACTGCGAGGGCGCCTGTCACATGGAGTGCGATTTGGGCACCGCTTATTGATTGGCCTGCTTGCGTGGGTCGCTCGCTCACTCGTCGAACAGCGCGTACTTCCGACATACGAGGTACGTACAAAAAATTGCCTGACGCAACGCTTACGTTCGGAAGACGTCTACTGAGCGCGGCTCTGACACGTCTTGAAAAAGTACTGAGTACTGGAGGACACTCCTTCGAACGCGTAAGGTCGTACAGCTCGGCGGTGCCAGCGAACACCCGAGTTTAACAGATTGTGAAATTTAACCGGGTGACAAAGAACGAACAAATTGGAGAGCGGGCCGTAAACATATGAACCCTCCGCCTGGTACCAGCGTTGCTCGCGGGTAAAACTTTGTTCGAGAAACTGATTACTACACAATAAAATTGACTGCTTTTTTTTCTTATTTAAACACATTGCAAACACGTACATTAGTCATCTTTATGAGAGGGAACATGTGCGCACATGGCAGTTACCGTGGTGACATGTGGGGACATGTGGATACAAAAGGAGAGAGTTTCAGAGTGGAGAAACATGCGTGTGTGAGGCGCGGGAAGTATGCATGCATGCATACACGTGTGTGTATGTATGTGTGTATGTATGTGTATATGTATGTGTGTGTATGTATGTATGTATGTATGTATGTATGTATGTGTGTGTGTGTGTATGTATGTATGTATGTATGTATGTATGTATGTATGTATGTATGTATGTATGTATGTATGTATGTATGTATGTATGTATGTATGTATGTATGTATGTATGTATGTATGTATGTATGTATGTATGTATGTATGTATGTATGTATGTGTATGTATGTATGTGTATGTGTGTGTGTGTGTATGTATGTATGTATGTATGTATGTATGTATGAAACGTATGTATGTTTGGTGTGCGTGCGTGTGTGTAACCGAAGGGCCCAATTTTTCTTAGTGGTATCATAAGGAGCCAACGAACAGCGACACCAAGGAGAGCATATAGGGGAAATTATCCCCAGTTCTTGATTCAATTCGAGAACTTATAGATAAATTGAAACGAAAGTGGATGAAAATACAAGTGTCGGAGGTGGCATACGAACCCGGGTCTTCGCATTACGGGTGCGATGCTCTTAGCACTTGAGCTACCGCGGCACCATTTTTCCATTCACTTTCTGGGGTATTTATGTTTATCGACTACAACTAACCTAGGGAGCGTCGGCCAGCGCCATCCAGGTTAGTTACACTCCCTGGGTTAGTTCATGATTTCTACGTGTGAGTTTGGCTGATTACAAAGGCGTTTTCGCACAACTTCACCTAAAATTGGGGCCTCTAAGGACGGAAAAGAACTCGCCACCTCACTCAGCGGCACCTAGTCGCTGAACGCGACAGCGGCTCATCTAACGAAGAAAAGTCCGTCCCTTACACGAATGAGCGCGAACTCAAGTCATCGAGCGCTCAGGATCACGTCCGCCCGATTCTTCAAGAGCGTCACGCTACAAGCTCAGAGCGCTCGGAGGTGCGCCTGCCGTCAAGCTTGGTGGTGTGCGACCGATATCCAGCAAAATTTCGATCACGTGGCTATAGCGCGTTAGGTTGGCATGCAGCCTTGCCTCTGGCTCGGATATCGAGAGAGCTCCGCATCGCTGCAATACCGTCAAGTTGAGTTCTGCTATATTTGGAGGAGTTATAATTAAAAGAAATAAATATGTAATTATTTGCAACCTGTTCACTGCGATCGCGTTACTCGACTGTGATTATAAAATACTCGTCCTGAATAAGCTCAGTTGGAACTTACGCGCCCTTAAGGTCGTCGTGTTCATAGTCCTCGTATAAGTTTGAGCCCTTAATTGCTTTGAATTATGCTGCAAATTGAGTTGGATCGCAGTGTAGGAACCGAATATGGCCCTGAATCATTTGTTGCAACTCGTCCCCGGTGTTGTTGTACAGGGCAATGTCATGTGCAAACCGAAGGCTGCTGAGCTATTCGCTGTTGACCCTCACTCCTAAGCCTTAAATCCCAGTCCAATAACTTGAATACTTCTAAGCATGCAGTGAGTAATATTGGTGAGATTGTGTCTCCTTGCCTTACCCCTTTCTTTATAGGCAACTTTCTACTTTTCTTGTGGAGAACCAAGGTAGCTATGGAACCTCTGTAGATATTTCCTAAGATATTGACGCATACCTCCTGTACTCCTTGACTGCGCAACTTCTCTATGACAGCAGCTGGTATCTCTGCTGAATAAAATGCCTTTTTCAGAATCCATGAAAGCCATACAGAGAGGTTGATTGTACTCCGCAGAATTCTCAGTTACCTAATTGATGACGTGGATGTGATCCATTTTAGGATATATCTTATTGAAGCTAGTCGGTTCTCTTGGTTGATCGAAGTGTTGTCCTGATCCTATTAGAAATTATCTTGGTGAATGTTTATACAATACAGAAAGCAAGCTAATGGGCCTATAATTTTTGCTCAATTCTTTAACGTCACCGTTCTTATGGATTAGTGTAATGTTGCGTTCTTCCAGCTCTCTGGTACATTATAAATCGTGATGCATTGCGTTTGAAGCATTGCGCTAGTTATAGAAGAAGTCCCTGTATCCTGTTCATTACTACAGCTCTGGATACTGCGCAGGTAAGTGTAGAATTGCTCTGCTGCTTTTACGATATCATCGAAATTTGCTCGTGACCGTACACTGTTTATTTTTCAGTGCGTAGAATCTTGCCCTGTCCTATGCCAAGTTTTCTACTCGCCGATTTCATGCTACAGCCATATTCTTACTGCTTCCTCAATCTTTCCCACGTTACATTTGAAATATCCCTTACTTTATTCTAGTTTATCCGATTTGACAGTTCCGCGAATTATATCTGATCCCTTTAGTTAGATACTTGTAATCAGCTGTAGCGCAAGACAGGAGTAATTGGCGATCGCAGGGAAAAGAGGCCTTCATACTGCAGTGGACATAAGTTACAGGGTCTCCTAAGATCTGCCTTAAGAGGTGAACAGCGAAATTCTACTCTTCCTCCTCTTATTCTTCGCCTCATTTTCTTTGTTTCTTCTCTCTTTTCTTTTGGTCATTATTGCTCACTACTAACCATTTTTAGTCACCTAGCTGTAATTAATTCTGGTCATTCCAAGCCGCCGTTAGACATGTTGGTCATATCCTAGTCATCAGTAGTCATTACAAGTCATTTCAGTCATTATTAGTCATTACTACTCACTACTAGACATTTCTAGTCATTTCTAATCAAATGTGGTCATTAGAATAATAACATTTGGGGTTTTACGTGACAAAACCACTTTCTGATTATGAGGCACGCCGTAGTGGAGAACTCCGGAAATTTTGACCACCTGGGGTTCTTTGAGGTGCACCTAAATCTAAGCACACGGGTGTTTTCGCATTTCGCCCCCATCGAAATGCGGCCGCCGTGGCCGGGATTCGATCCCGCGACCTCGTGCTCAGCAGCCCAACACCATAGCCACTGAGCAACCACGGCGGGTGTGGTCATTAGAAGCCGTCATTAGACATATAGGTCATTTCAGAGTCATTATTAGCCATTACAAGTCATTATTAGTCATCAATAGTCAGTATTAACCTCTATCAATGTCTATTAGGGCGTGATCATTCAATAACTGTCACTATCAATCATTTTTTCTTCTTTGCGCTCAATCTGTCTTCATATGGCACGATGACGCTTCGGCGGACACTCCGGCGGTCAGGTCTGCTGACACAAACTTCGCCATGAGACTAGAAAGGCTTTCGCCTTAGAGATGATGATGATAATGATGGCGATGATGATGATAATGATCATGATGATCATGATGATGAAGACGACAACGACGACGACTGTAACCAGTCGAATGTACAATAATAAAGCGTACTGGTATTTCTAGCGTACTGGCCATGAGCCTAGAAAGGCTTTCGCCTTAGAGATGATGATGATAATGATGGATATGATGATGATAATGATGGCGATGATGATGATAATGATCATGATGATCATGATGATGAAGACGACAACGACGACGACGACGATGACTGCAACCAGTTGAATGCACCGTAATAAAGTGTACTGGTATTTGTTCCAGCGGAAAGCCAGGGGTGACGCACAAGCGCGTCACTGCTCTGTGTCAGCGCTGCGCTTTTCAAAGCAAACGCGGAAAGCCGCCGGGGTCGGGCGCCAATACGCGAGCGGTTAGGTCATCCCCCTTCAAAACGAGGTTCGCCACGTCGACCGAGGAAAAAGTGCGGCCGGAGTTTTCTTTAAATATAACGCCCACGTTTCGGTCGTGCCACCCTTTTCTTGTGCCGCGGAGTTATTTCTGCCAGTGCGGCGCTGTGATCGTACTGCTCAACTTGTATATTATTCGTGAACGAGACGCTTTAAGCTCGGTCGCAATTGTCGGTCCCAAATACTCGTTCCCAAAATCAAAGCACCTTTTCTTTTTTTTTCAAATATAATATACGTAAAAGGCACAAACGCTTCATTTTAGTGTAAGCTTGTTCCATTGGTGGGAGAAATATAAGTTTCGCCGACTGTAGGTATATAGTCAATTTCTGATATAGGACCTCAAGTTAAAATTATTTCCTTTAATTGCAGGCTTAAGAACTCGGGACACAGTGTCTACCAACCCAAAATTTTGCACCAAGAACAGGAACCGCCTTTCTGTACACAGCATCTGTTGAGTATTTAAAGCGTACCAAAAGTATACACAACTTCTCAACATGCGTGAATTTCTTACAATGCTTACGAGGCTTTCAGAAGAGTCCTGAAATATTGCGTCGTATATTTCAGATCGGTGTATAATATAAATTGTGTCCGCTCTAGATGTCTGAAATGGCGAAGTTTAGAGAATTGGGGCATTATTTTTTTTTACTGCGGGCTAGAGGAAGAAGAAGAAGACCACGGAGTGCAGGCGTGCTTCGTGTCGGCTCCTCTATTTTCCTATGTTTTTGGCGGATTATCGAGCTTCTCGTGGTAATTCTTCTTACCAGCGATCGTCGGACTCTTCAAGACTCCCCCGACACCAAGTTTCGCCAGGTGGGCCCATCTTCTGGCCGATAAGCAGCGCCTTTTGTCCCGCCACGCAGGCGGGGCGAGCTAAGCCTATCTCCACGTAGGCTACTATTGCCCGGCCGCCGCGGCGGCGGGGCGTGCCAAGCCTACCGTGCCACCGGACCTCATTGGAGCTCCCAGACTCCGACGGCAAGGTGCCAGGCCTTTCCTGACGTTCAATGGAAGTTGTACAGGTCGAAGGAACAGATATTAGGCCGGAAGATTTCGGCAAGGGAGCGGGGTGGTGCGATGTCAAGAGGAAGAAACAGGCCGACGGTGCGACCGAGTCGGCGCATAACCAGCATGTGCACATGCAGCCACGGACGGTAGCCACATCGACCACGGGAGTCACCACAGCGCAGTACAAAAGGAAGTACGCCCGTCAAGTGCAGCAGGTTGCCATGGCAAGCCGAATGCCAGAGTTACCGCCGGACGATTACAAAATCGTCGTACGCCCTCGAGGCGGCTTCAACGTGCGCGATTACGGCACGGATCGCATTTACTGCTGCCTACGTAACGCGGCGGGTGTAGGCAGAGAAGCGGCCGGCGAAGATAGCATCTGCCTCAACGTTAAACAGAACGTGGTGGTGCTCAGCACGCCGTCTGAAGACAGAGCCAAACGCTACGGAGCCATTAGCAAGCTGTGCATCGGAGACCGAGAGTTCGAGGCGAATAGCTATCAAGCCGCCCCGGAGAACACTTCCAAGGGCCTGATTAGGAACATTTCCAAGAGCGAGAGCCCGGCAGACATCATCGCTAATCTAGTGACGCAGCGCAACCCCGGAGTGCTGCACGCGAAACGCATGAGCAACACCGACAACATAATCGTTTTGTTCGACGGATTCCACGTACCGAGATACGTATATTACGGACCTATGCTCGTCAGATGCTCCCTCTACAGGAAGCAGATTGACGTGTGCTACGAGTGCGGCAGGCTGGGACACCGCGCCGACGTGTGCCCCAATCCCAACGACAAGATTTGCCGTGGATGCGGACGCAACAATCCGTCGCCTGACCATCAATGCGAGCCGCGGTGTCGACTGTGCGGCAAGGGACACTTCACGGGAGACCGCAGGTGCAAGGCGAGGTACAAGACCCCATACGTAGTCAAGCGTCGCCAACTAGAGCGAAAAAGACAAGAAGAGGAAGAAGCAGCCACAGCGTACGGCAGCGGTTACAACAGCAGCAGCGACTGTAATGGCAACGACAGCTACTACCTCAATTTTCCAAAGATAGACCGCCATTCAGTCACCGACAACCGAAGAGGACGCTCGACTAGCCGCGGCGGGAAGGGCCGTGCGGGAACATCCCGATCTCGATCCCGCTCTCGCAACCGAGCACAGAGGCCGGGAAGTATGTCGATGACGCGCGGTGGCGGCGGTCTGGGCACCGCAGCTGTGGGCCACATCAACCAACAAAGTCAGCAGCAGCAGCAATGGCAGCAGCAAGTTCACAAGAGCACTGGGCAACAGGTGAGCTGGGCGGCTGTCGCCGCTTCTCCCGGCGGCGGAGGCGCTTCGGCGGGCCGCTCTGGCGGGCCCGCTGTTGGCGGCGGCGGTGGGAACGAGCTCGAGCGAGCGATAGAGCGAGTCCTAAAACAACGTCTAGAGCCATTAGAATTAATAATTGCAGAGCTTAAACGCGAAAATGCGCTCCTTAGAGAGGAGAATATCAAATTGAAAGGCGAGGCTCCACAACCGCAGCAACCATCGCAACGTCAAACGACGATGCCGCCGACCTCAGCGCCTCGATCACCGACTCCATCACGGCCTGAGCCGGCCGGGATGGACACGGACAACGAGGGCAGCTCGAGGGAGACGGCGGATGAACGCGATGATCGACCAGTTACCGCGAAAAGGATCGCACTAGATCCCGCAAGACCCGACAGCAAACAGGGATGCGGCCGTTATGAGAAACTACAGAAACGTGTGGACAATATTGAGAAGAGCCTCGAGGAACGTTTTACAACACAGACGGCTCTTATGAACGAAATGTTCAATACCGCGCTAGCTAAGCTCTCTGACCAAATAACACAAATGTTCGCCGCGCACTTGGTGCGCATAGACGACATAGAAACGAGGCTGTCGCCAGCTGCAGGCAGACCAATCAGAACAATGAGCAAGCCATACGCTAGACAGCAACAACACAATCAGCAGCAGCAAAACACGCTCACAGACGTAGAGACGCAACCGCAGCTGCAACCGCAGCAGCAACCAAGTCGCCTCGATAGTGACGGGTTAAATTAAATACAGGCATCACCATGGCTACACACGCAACGAAGCACACTAACACTGGGAAACAACAATACACAATCTGGCAGTGGAACTGCCGGGGCTACAGGAGGAAGCGGGGGAATCTCCAGCAATTCATACGCAGCCGCGAGACAAAACCAGACGTGATCCTTTTACAGGAGACAAACCATCCGGTTAAACTAGCTGGCTACAAAGCCATAGACGCGACCGCGACGGAGAGCAGGCAAAGAAGGAAACGGGCTACACCCCGCGTGGCGGGCGGCGCTGGGCCGGGGGCGATGGTGCCGCGCCGGCCGTCTCCCCCGCCACGCCCGTTGCCGGTCGCCGCCGTGCTCGTTCGGCGTAATGTCACTGTGGCGCAGCGAGAACTTGCCTGCGTAAATATCCCTCACGTGTTCGTAGAATTAATCCCTAAGAGCGGCCGAGGACTATTCGTCCTTAACGTGTATAGTAAACCCACGCTGCAGCACAGATTCGGGGACCTACTGCGGGCCGCGCGCGCGGCTTCCGGCGGCGAGCCTCTACTTGTTGCGGGCGACTTTAACGCGCCCCACGGAGCCTGGGGCTACACCCGAGAAACACCCAAGGGCAAACACCTTTGGGAAGACTCGCAAGACCAAAGGCTTGCACTGATCGCGAATCCCGCCGATCCTACACGCAGAGGAAACAGCGTGAGTGCCGATACGTTACCAGACCTTGCGTTTGTTTCAAATGTAACAACAGCGCACTGGCAAAACACGCAGGAAGATTTGGGGAGCGACCATGCGCTGATTGAGATAACGATAGGCACGGGCCCGAGCGGTCGTGGTACTTACCCTGAGGGCAAAGGTCGTAAGCTCAAGCTCGTGAAGTGGGACACGTTCCGCAAGAAACGAAAAGAAGCGGGGCGAGGCGATAAGCCGATTACGGACATAGACGAGTGGACCGAGATGCTCAGAAGGGACGTAGGTGCAGCAACGAGCGAGGTTCCGCCCGAGGCGAACCTCGAAATAATTGACAGCAGGCTCCTACACATGTGGGAAGCAAAGCGAGCCCTCCTAAAGAGATGGAAATGCCAAAGACATAATAAGGCGTTGCGCAAACGCATAGCGCAGTTAGACAGAGACATCGAAGAACACGCACTTCAGGTATGCAGGGCACAATGGGAAGACACGTGCAACGGCCTCGAGAGGCAGATGACCGGGGCGAGCGCTTGGCGCCTTTTTAGACACCTATTAGATCCGGAGGAGACTCGGGCCGCTCAAGGCCACAAGACTCGTAGACTCCTAAGAGATTATAAAGGCGATAACTTCCTTGACGCCATACGTGACCGTTACTTTAAGAAAGCCGAAAGCATCCAGTACGCTGAGTACGACGGCGTCACAAACAAGAAACTGGACGCGGAATTTAGCGAATCGGAAATTCGGTTAGTCCTGGTTGAACTCAACACTCGATCGGCGCCCGGCCCGGACCGGGTTACCAACAAGACTCTCCGAAACCTAGACGACGAGTCAATCTCCCGACTCGCGGCCTACGTCAATGAGTGCTGGCGAGAGGGTTCCCTTCCCGAAGCGTGGAAACGGGCCCGCGTTATCATGATTCCTAAACCTGGCAAGCAAGTTACGCTCGATAATCTAAGACCGATTTCGCTTACGTCTTGCGTCGGCAAAGTCATGGAACACGCAGTCCTCACCCGCGTGACCGACTTTCTCGAAGATCATGACGCGTTCCCGCACACCATGCTAGGATTCCGCCGCAACCTCTCCGCACAGGACGTATTGCTTCAACTTAAACACCAGATCGTAGACGACACTACCAGCTCCACTAAGGCAATTCTAGGCTTAGATATTAAAAAGGCCTTTGACAGTGTTAAGCACGAAGCGATCTTAAAAACAATTAGAACATTAGGACTAGGCCAAAAAATGTATAATTACGTTAGAGACTTCCTCACGGGCAGGCGCGCATGCGTCGTCGTCGGTGACGAGGAATCACCGGAATTTCAGACGGGTCCGTGCGGCACGCCGCAAGGATCCGTCATATCACCATTACTCTTTAATTTAGTTCTACTTGGTCTACCCGAGAAATTAACAGAAATAGAAGGATTACATCACAGTCTCTACGCGGATGACATCACCCTCTGGGTTCCCGGAGGGGGATGTGACGGTCACGTTGAGCGAACGCTACAGGCAGGAGTAGATGCGGTTCAGAATTACTTGCGTGGAAGGGGCCTCGAGTGCTCGGCTACCAAGTCCGAACTCTTACTCTACAAACCCACAAGGAGAGGTCGTAAAACCCTGCGCGAACAGGAACGGGAATATTCCAAAATACGCATTACATTGGCAGATGGTACTCCCGTACCGCACGTAGAGAAAATTAGAATCCTAGGGTTACACCTGCAGGCAAACGGCCATAACGGAGAGACGGTGCGAATACTTCGTCGTTCGGTAGATGACACCATCCGACTCTTACGTCGCATCACGAACAGACGCAATGGTATGCGTGAAGAGTGCGCGATCCGTCTCGTGCAGGCGTACGCGATAAGCCGCATAACGTATGTTGCCCCCTACCTGAGGTGGATCGGGTCCGAAAAAAACAAAGTCGAATGCATGATGCGAAAAGCTTTCAAGAGGGCGGTCGGCGTTCCACTCAACGCGAGCACCGACAAGTTTCTAGAGCTCGGAGTTCACAACTCTCTCAACGAGTTAATCGAGGCGCACGACATTGCGCAATACGAACGATTATCCAGGTCAAAGGCAGGTCGATGCATCCTCGAGTCGCTCAGCATCGCGTACCACACTCAGCATGGAGAAAAGATGGCGGTTCCCGCCTCTGTTCGCGACCGCCTGATCATCCCGCCGCTTCCCAAGAACATGCACCCGACGCACCACGCCGGGAGACGCAACAAACGAGCAAGCGACCTTGAGAAGAAGTTTGGTAACAGCAACGAGGCGGTGTACGTAGACGCGGCGCGATATGGAGGAGGGAGAAGCGCGCACGCGATAGCGGTTGTAGACCGCTCGAGTAGGTGCCTCGCGAGCGCCACGGTGACCACGGGACACACGGAAGCGGCCGAAGAAGCCGCGATAGCCCTAGCGCTCGTCGCGGTGCCGAACGCTGCGATCGTGATCAGCGACTCGCAGGCGGCAATCCGCGGCTTCGCGCGCGGTCGTGTCTCGCGGGAAGCGGCCCGCATACTCCAAATTTCTGACGACGGCGACTCGTCATCGCCCTCGCAACCCCAAAATTCTACGGTCTTCCTCCTCTGGACCCCGGCACACACCGATGTTCCGCTAGCGGGAAACGAGGCGGCCCACGCCACGGCTCGAGGTCTCACACGCCGAGCCGCCGCTGATTATGTGGCCGCCTCCGCCCCCGAGAGCGGGGCATCGGATCTGCCGGATCGGGACACTACAACAGAAACACAGCAACAAGAAACACACTGGGCGTGGGGCGATCGCCTAACCACGTTCAGAGACCTCACCCAACACTACAGACTCGAAAGACGCAGATTCCCGCCACCACACGATAAACTGAACAGGAACGACGCCGTGACGTTACGCTTGCTCCAGACACACACCTACCCTAGCCCCGCTATCTTACACCACTGCTATCCGCGTTTGTACCCAACAGACGCGTGTAAAACATGCGGACGCAGAGCAACGCTGCGACACATGCTCTGGGAGTGTACCGGCAACAACGGTAATCAAAGCCGCTCCGTTGGCGACGCGTCCATAATCGCGGCTGTTGCCAGAGTAGAAGGCTCGAGCTCCGTTCTTCCCGACGCCGCCCCGGATGCGGGAGCCGCCGGGGACCTTCTCCGTAGGCGTCGCCGCCGCTGGGAGGCGGCTATCAGAAGTTCAGAGCTGGCAGACCAGCTCTGGGCCGTCCGGCAAGCCGAAGATGCCGCTCGAGTCCAAGAACTTCGAGCCGTCACCTGAGGCCACCACATCAAGAACTGCCGGACTATTCTTTACTAAAGTTTCTTCTTCTTCTGCGGGCTAGAGTTTCAAACTTCACGTTGAAGCTTTTTTTAAGACTATCAACAACATCTGTAAAAAAAAAACAAATATGCCGTGATCAGATATCTACTACCACGACTCGGTAGTTACAACTCTTCTAAATTTAACCATTAAAAATATGTTTCACAGAAGCGACGAACAAGCCATGTCTCCTTCCCCATGTGTCCCGGATCCCCGGAGCTAAATCTTTTTATTTTGTAATTGTATTAGTAAATCGCAACTGAAAATTAGTAATTGTAACTAGTAACGTGCTATAAAAAAAATTACTGCTATCACTACAAGAGGCCGGCGTACTAAGCCTATCCCCCCGACTAAAGAAAGAAGATCACAGAAACGAAAGACGGCGGCCCTAAACTCCAGCATCAGGTCGAAGTATCGTCACGGTCATTAACGTCGTATTTTAGAGTCTATACTTAATTTTCCGATGGTAAAGGAGGTATGCATTGCATTATAAATAAGCGGCCATAGCGGCGTCAAGTCAAGATCGATGTGGACGCAGAGAAAAATGGGCGACGTAGATAAACGTCGCAAAAAAGTTGCAGTAGCTACAATAGTTCCAAGTAAACCGAGGTGTCCTGTAGTAGACGCTTAGTTCCACCGAAAGTATACGCAGTCAAAAAGAAATAAGACTATGAGCTTTTGGAAAGACCTGGACCAGGCGTGGTGAGAAACTATTCGACGACCTCTGCGACCATGCGACCGCAACAAAAGAAAGACCCAACAAAAACAAACCTGGCGCGGGTTTTAACACCAGCAGTCAGCGGAGAACGGACCCGATGCCCGAAGTGAATCAGAGTCGGATATACTCGACATTTTGCCGTTGCTTGTATATCTCTGGGCAAGCTAGACAGGTAAAGAATATATTAACACAGATACACCTCAGTGCTTCATCCTTCGCCGCTGCTACATATACAATGCGACAATAGCCACAGAGCTAAGTTCGATGAAAACGCACGTACAGGCAAATGCGTCGGCCTTTAATATACAGCCACGTGTGTATGAACGGTGCGCGATCAAGAAAAATTTGAACGCGACCAATGTCAGAACTATTTTAATTGCGCTGTTCCGTCTCCAGATTCCCCTCATTTCGTTAACAGCTGAGTGATTCAGGCTCCAAAACGTACACCTGAAACAACTCCACGCTTAGAAACAGGCTACGGAGCATTTGCACGTCGCCCTTCTAACCAAAAGGTTGAATGGCTTCGCAACGAAATGACCAGTATAACGAGTGACCCCCTATGTCCCGGTAGAATCCGTATCACTTATGCGCATATTGTTAACGCATCCGCAGCGAAGACCATTACAACGAATTTTCTTGTACAACGAAGGAATGTAGGCGTCCCCGCAGGATGATTTGTTGGTTTACAACGGAAGCACGCAGAAGCACCAATTCTACACGTAGCCGCCACATAGCGGTGGTGCACCCTGCAAACACCGGTCGAAACCGCAACAGAGACTGTGTAGGAGGGTCCAGACACCAGAAGAACTACGGTAGCCTGCCCTTCCTCCCCTCATTACCCTCATCCCCATGGCTCGTAATTGACGTCAGACGGCATCATCGAGGTTATCAAGGGTGGGATAAAAATGAAGGTCGTCGAAGGCAATAGTGGCGAAGAGCTTAACGAGCGACTTAACCAAAAATTTTTACGAGGCAGGCGATAGAGGCATTCGACGCAGATGTACGTTGCATCGCTACCGGATTTGAGCGTGCCGCCAACCTCCATGCCACAGGGTCGACTACAGCCCCACATTACGCCAGAGGAAGCGTGCAGAAAAAAAAATAAAAGTGGTGACATAACTCAAAAAGTACATCTTGTACATATACAGCACAAAGGTTTTCTTTGGCTGGAAGTGCTAAGCCTGCTCTACTGCGAGCAGTACGGTGCACGACCTGTACAACGAGGTGACCACTACAAGGAACGTTTTCGGAGCTCCCAAGTGCTTGGTTATAACGGCGCTAGCCTCTATAGTTACGCTGGATAGACATCACTGTTTAGTTATTGCCTGCTTGACTTTCAATTCAGGTTTATGTTACGCATAAACGCCGCGAGAAAGTTCCACATAAATCGAGGTGTTCTCTACGGGGGACACCTGGTTCCACCTCCCCTGTTTCCAGAGTCAAGAGAAGGGCTTTTAGGGGGATCCGGACAGGCGTGATAAACGGCCTGGTCCTGCGGACCATCTAAAGTCAGCGCAAACAAACAAACAAACAAATAAGCCAGCAAGCAAGCAAACAAACAAACAAAAACAAACAAAAACAAACTAAGCGGGTTGTAATGACGTCAGCCAGCCAGAAGGGCCTGGCAGAAACCGCGCACAGTGACGTTGGCCGCTGTATATATATAAAATGCGGGAGTGAACGGCCATCAACCTTGGGTCCGGCGCATGGGGATCCGTGAATCAGAAACCACTCTCAAGTGTTTACGCGCCTGCCCGGCTTCTCACGGGAGACTGGCGTTCCTCGAGGTGGGGAAACAAAGAAAACCATGGCGACGCGCAACGCCTCCTCGGCGGAGCAGCAGTTGTACGGCCCGTTCGTTTATATACCGCCGCTTACGCTCCGAGATAAGCGGTATACGATGACGTACACACCTCCTCCGAAGATAGCCTGCCGCGCAAGAATTCGTTCTCCCGTCCGGGAGACGAAGAAAGGGGCGAAGGAATTTATTTACGGTTCTCCGCGTGGTATGATGGCCCGAGCGCAGATGCTTCACTGCCAGTCGCCCCTTTACTTTTCGGAGTCCGCCAGGTTTCTCCACATACCGAGGATGCAGCGAGTTGTTTCAGTTGCATGGGTTTATAACTTAGTCTCGCGTTCTTGCACTGTGTTCAGTCAATGTACGCTTTATGTATTGTGAGGACGCGTTTGCTTTTCTCGAAGTGTATTCGGCATTGTTTCAATATTCAGGATAGAAAAAAGAAATTCCGCTTGAGTGCTCCGAGAGTAATGGGCTGATGTAGCTGTGCCTGTGCATAAGCGGCTACGGATCTTTCCACTCCGGTCCCACAACGCAAGAAGTATGTTTGGCACGCAGGGATGGATGACTGTTTTCGCTGGAAACGTGCGGCTTCATACGAAACAGCGATACAAAAAAAAAGAAACTTATAGAAAGAAAGGTTGTTGATCGTGTATATATAAACGGTGGAGAATAATTGCATTCCTCCGTTGCACGACCGTATGCGCAAGATGAGAGGGTTAGCGGGGAACCTCTGTCGGTAAAAACGGAGGTGAACGATGGCACGACGAGCAACAGCAGATCAATACGAGACCTGTGTATAGATCGGAAGGAAGGAAAAAGTGAAGCAGGAAAGGTAGGGAGGTTAACCAGTTTGGCTTAACCGGTTTGCTACCCTACACGTGGGAGAGGGATGGGGGAGATTAAAGATGGGGAAGGGGGAGAGGGAGAGAGAGCACATAGCACAGCACACACACATCGTCCGTTGGAGTCCATCAATCTGGCATGGTACGTGACATCGCTCTCACAGCCGCTTGTCCAATCCCGTCTCTTTCAAAAACCGAAGTAGTCCCTTTGTCGCCGTCACCTGCGATGTCTTCTGTAGGTATAGATCGGAATTTCATCGTAAGCTAAACGCAATGCATGCGGCAGCCTCCGGACATTGACTTCGGCATCAAAAAAAAAATTATTCTTGTTGTCCCCCATAGCTTGGCAGCTATGAGAAAAACTTCACTAGAGGCATGGAATAGCGGGTCGTAAACAGCTTCCGACGGAGCACTGTGTCGCGGAAGGTTCAGTTGGCCGTATTGAAGTTGCGGCCATAAATGCGCATATTAGACTCGGCAAACCGAAAGGCGAAGTCCACAGCATGCGAAGTTTTACAGCCCACAACAGTGGGTCCCGACTTTTATTTTATTTTTTCACGCGAACTAACGCTTATCGCGGAAGCACGGGGGTTGTCAGAAAAAAAAAACATGACTCATTAGCAAACCGCTCGTTCAGTCTTGGGACTCAGCACCAGCTACGTCACACTACGCATCAAAATAACTTGACGAATTTGCGGGAGGCATGCTGGAATACGAAGCTTTACGAGAGCCTGCGTTTAATACCTTGGAAGTGTCGAAATTGACATACTCATGTGCACGAGGGCATCGTCTGCATATATATGGAGTTGTAGGAGAACAGTCGTACGACTGAAACATACGAATGACAAAGCGAGTTGTCCAACTGCATTACATAACAAAAACGAAATAAATTTATTACGAATTCATTAAATCTTACTGGTTTACCAGGCCTAACTTTGTTAATGACGGGACAGGCGGGCGGGTAAGTTCGAAAGACTTAAGAAACGTACAATGACAAAACTACTACGTTGTTCGTATATCCCAGGGTGAGTAGCTGTATAATATCAAGCCTAAAGACAGGTAGTCCCTCAAAGAGACGACGAGGTTCTCTAACCCAGAAATAGAAAAACAATGTGCTGCAAGAGTGGTTCCTTCGTCACGATTGCAATGTTCCGCTTAGCAACTGCCCATTTCTCGTATCGAGCTCACATGGCACTAGCTGGAATCATCTGCAGATATCATCTCAAACAGCAGACGCACTACCCGAGCACGGCCCGTCGATCACAACTGGGTAATCAATAATGGTTCATCGACTGATTTGCAACGTTCAAAAGCTACACAACGGCTATGAGAGACGACGCAGTGGACGGCTCCTGATTTCTGGGCTCATTGTTCAATTTCGGAGGTTTCGTGTCCGAATCCAATCCACTGCTTCCAAAGCGCAGCCACTGCAGTCGGGCATCGAACACCCGACCTTTCGCTCACAGCGTCATGCACGACACATCCACCCAGCTATACAGTCCCCCAAAAAAAGAAGCTTCGACGCCAGGCTTTGCAAGTGAACTGGATTGAATTCTGGGGGTTTCAAGCCCGAAAACCTCGAATTGGTTATGAGGCACGCCTAAACGCGGGAAGGAGAAGGGGGGGGGGGGGGGCTACAAATTCATTTTTTCAACCAGGGGATCTTCAACGCGCCCCCAACGCAAGGGACACGTGCGTTTTTTAATGTCGCCCCGATTGAAAAGTGGCGGCCGCTGGGATTTCTTCCCGTGGTGCCTCGCGCTTAGCACAAACACAGAATAGCCGCTAAGCCACCCCGGCGGGTTTCTGCAAGAGAACCAACTATGCGCGAAGTGCTATGTGGCGAAAGCACCAACGGCGGGGCGCGCCGCTTCTCATACGCTCAGAATTTGTCCGGCCCGGGAGATTACAGCGATTGTTTGCGCACGAAGGACTGCCGCACGAGACAGCACTTCTGTCGCATTCCAAAACTGCACAGCGGCGTCTCGCGTATGTTTTCGTAGCTTCCAGCTCGGGGGAAAACCCTGCGAAAACGGTCCCGCTAAAAGTGGCATTAGTGCGTCATTCGCCGCAGGAGTTCTTCGTGTGTCCTCGGCAAGAGAAACGACCGTCCCGTGTAGGAGGAGTGCGGCTCAGCTCCAGGTCGCTCGACGCACGCGGACTAATAACGCAGAGAGGTGAATAATGAACACGGGGACTCCTCCCACCCTCACCCCACCTTCTCCTTCCTCTCCCCCGCCCCCCACTCCAGTATAGCGAAGTGCGTTTCCGGGAATGGCAGGGTTGTTCCCTATGCGGCTCTGCCGCTTTGAAGAGCGGAGAAAGGGAACGTTCTGTTTGAGTAGAGAGAAACGTCAGAGGCGATGACAGAGGGTGCTGGAAGCAGGTCGACACATTTGCGCTAAAGTCATGTGACTGCACCGACGCGAAGTGGCTCTTCCGCGTCGGTTGTGGCTGGGAGTTGCCTTCGGGAAACCTTATTCGGCGCTCTTCGGAAAGGCTGGCGGTCATGCATGTGATGTCTGCGGAGGCGAGGAGAACACTGACCACCTCTTTGTGCCACTGTCCTCAAATAGAGGGGAAAAGACTATATATGCAACGCATTCAGGAAACTAGATGATCGTCTTCCGAGTAAACAGACAACAACAGAAAACCGTGTCCACCGATCGTCGACTAAGAAGGCAGCGAAGGCACTTTTGGTGGTTTCTGAAAATGTCTGGCGTGTGTGAGTGCCTTAGACTCCGTAGTATTGTCTGTGCACATCTCCCCCCCACCGCCACCACCACTTCTCTCCCTTCTTTCTATTTCCGTTCTCCCTTCCTCCGGCGTAGGGTAGCCAACAGGACTCGTTACTGGTTAGCATCCCTGCCTTCCTTTTATCTTTCTCTCATGCGACTGCACCACACAATTTGTTCGCACTGGAGGAGGGAATTTAGGGCAGTTCTATTTATACAGAGAAACAGTTTTCAAGCTCGCGATCTCCCGAATCGTGGTGTTAGGTGCGGATTAAAACGGCTTGAAATGAAGACGTCAGAAACACTTCCATTGTGATAAAAAAGAAAGGGCATTGTTATGATAGATGCAAATAGCCGACCGGTTGTTTAAGTCTAGATGAAATGACAATGATTAATACCTTCAATGGGGAGGCGAGGGGATAGCTGTGTCGTCATATATATATATATATTGTAACGATGTTAATAAAACAAGGGTATTTATTAAAGGCGAACTTGTGCCCACAAGTAAAAGTCACTGCGGTCCGGCAGGAATCCGCGGCAGTCGCGTTCCCAAACTGGGCTCGAAACGTCTTCCTCTTCTCGCGTGACACCTCGTGCGCGTGGCGCATGCGAGCCGGGTCCAACTGGCTGCCCGTGCCACGAAGATCGCTGCCTGTTGTTGATTAACATCATCATCACTGTACGGCGTGCACTGTGCCCAATGCAAAGGGCGCACAACTTGAATGTCACCAAGTTTGTCGTGGCATTATCCCCCTCCTTGGCGCATCGGCCCGATGCGTGAGACGAAGTAGGGGTTCCTGTGGGCTCTCACTTTTTTGTTGTTGTTGTTGTTCATGACCTCTCCTCGTAGGGTTTCATGCGGACAACATGCACAACTTCCGTGGAGTTGCGCCGTCTTGGGCTCTCGTGTCCAGCGGATTTCACTTCGTAAGTGATGTCGCTTATACGACGAAGTATTTCGTAAGGGCCGAAGTATCGGCACAGAAGCTTTTCAGACAGTCCACGGCGGCGCACTGGGGTCCATACCCACACCTTGTCACCGGGCTGGTAGTGAGCTTCACTACGGCGCTGGTTGTACCGGCTGGAGTCGATGCGTTGTTGGCGGCGTATTCGGTACCTTGCCATCTGTCGTGCCTCCTCGGCTCGTTGCAAGAAATCATCTAGGTCAGATGAGTTATGGGTTTCTGCCTCTAACGGCAACATAGCATCCAAAGTTGTGGTTACTGCTCGGCCGAATACAAGTTCAAACGGGGTGACTCGTGTTGTTTCCTGAACGGCCGTATTATATGCGAAGGTGATGTATGGCAAAATTTCGTCCCACAGCCTATGTTCAACGTCGACATACATCGAAAGCATGTCGGTCAGTGTTCTGTTAAGGCGTTCAGTTAAACCGTTTGTCTGAGGGTGGTACGCAGTAGTTTTCCTGTGATCAGTATGTGTCATTTGCAACAAGCACTTCATTAGGTCCGCAGTAAAGGCCGTTCCACGATCGGTAATGACAACTGTGGGAGCGCCATGCCTGAGCACGATATTGTGGACAAAGAATTTTGCAACTTCGACAGCCGTTGCATTGTACAGGGAATCAGTTTCTGCGTAACGGGTCAGATAGTCCGTGGCCACAACTATCCACTTTTTGCCTAAAGATGATGTTGGGAAGGGTCCAAGGAGGTCTATACCGACTTGTTGGAATGGGGCGTTTGGTGGATCTATTGGCTGGAGGAGGCCGGCCGGTTTTACGGATGGAGTCTTGCGCCTTTGACACTCGCGACAAGTCTTGACGTAGTGCTGCACTGATGCTAATAACTTGGGCCAGTAATATTTCAGACGAATCCTGGCGACTGTACGGCTCACGCCCATGTGTCCAGACGTCGGCTCATCGTGACATGCATGCAAAACTTCTTCTCGCATAGATGTGGGTACGACAAGTAAAAACTTTGTCTCGCTGTTCTCGAAGTTTCTCTTGTAGAGGACACTTCCTCGCAGACAGAACGAGGATAGCCCCCTAGAGAAAATACGCGGCAGTTGAACGTCCAGTCCCTCCAGGCGCTGTATAAGCGGAAGCAATTCCGGGTCATCTCGTTGTTGTTGAGCAATTTGTGAAGTGTGAACAATGCTAAGGAACGGGAAATCCTCTTCTTCTGACACAGTTGTCTCAACGGGTGCGCGTGACAAGCAGTCGGCATCACTGTGTTTCCTCCCCGATCGGTATACGACAGTAATGTCATACTCTTGAAGCCTAAGGCTCCATCTTGCTAGTCGTCCGGATGGATCCTTGAGATTCGCCAGCCAGCAAAGCGAATGGTGATCGCTGACTGCTCTGAATGGTCTACCATATAGGTAGGGCCGAAATTTACATATTGCCCAAATGACTGCAAGGCACTCTTTCTCGGTTGCGGAGTAGTTTGTCTCTGCTTTCGAGAGCTTACGGCTGGCATAAGCAATTACTTTCTCCTGGCCGTTATTCCACTGCACTAGTATGGCACCGAGGCCGACGTTACTCGCATCGGTATGGACCTCAGTGTCGGCTGTCTCATCAAAATGGGCAAGGATTGGAGAAGCTTGCAGGCGTTTCCGTAACTCGTCAAAGGCGTCTTGTTGTTCGCTTTTCCACATGAAAGGTTGATCTTCTCTTGTCAGTATTGTAAGGGGCTCAGCGATGTTTGAAAAGTTTTCCACAAATCTTCTGTAGTATGCGCATAAACCCAAGAAACGTCGCACTGACTTTTTGTCCGTGGGTGTCGGGAACCTCGCAACAGCTGCTGTCTTTTCGGGATCTGGTCGAACGCCTTCAGCACTGATGACGTGTCCGAGAAACCGAAGTTCATCGAAGCCGAATCGACATTTTTCCGGCTTAATTGTCAAGTCTGCTGCTCGAATAGCTTCTAATACTAGTCGCAGGCGCTCTAGATGTTGGTCAAATGTGGTGGAAAATACGACCACATCATCCAAATACACTAAGCATGACTGCCATTTCAATCCTGCAAGCACAGAGTCCATCATTCGCTGGAACGTTGCGGGTGCGGAACAAAGGCCGAATGGAAGTGCTTTAAATTCGTAGAGGCCATCAGGGGTCACGAATGCTGTCTTTTCACGGTCCCGTTCATCCACCTCTATTTGCCAATATCCACTCTTGAGGTCCAGGGAGGAGAAAAACTTTGCACATCGGAGCCGATCTAACGTATCGTCGATACGCGGAAGGGGGTACACATCCCGCTTGGTTACGCTGTTCAGCTTACGGTAGTCGACGCAGAATCGAAGTGTGTTATCTTTTTTCTTAACCAGCACTACCGGAGACGCCCATGGACTGCTGGAAGGCTGAATAACGTCATCTGAAAGCATCTCCTCTACTTGCTTCTTGATGATCTCCCTTTCTTTTGGTGACACTCGATACGGGTGCTGGCATACCGGTCTTGTGGCGTCCTCTATTATGATTCTGTGCTTCGCAACAGACGTGCGCCGTACCTTCGAGGACGTGGAGAAGCAGTCAGAAAAATCCTTTATCAGGGCATATATCTGTTTCTTTTGGGCTTCAGGGAGTCTCGGGTTGACGGTAATGGATCTGTCGACACTGCAGGTTCCTGTCAGGGCAGTTGACGTAGTTAGGCTGCATAATTCGGTCGCTTCACAGAGCTCGTGGAAATAGGCAATAGCTGTTCCTTGTGCGATGTGTTGGAATTCATTACCGAAATTTGTAAGTGCGACATTTGCACGGCCATCGCTTAACTGAACAAGGCCCCGAGCCACGCAAATACCTTTGTTGAAAAGGAGCTCGATGTTTCCATCGGCTATGCCTTCGCGGTCGGAAAATCTTTCATTCTCCACAAGAACCATTATACTGCAGCGTGGCGGCACAGTTACGTCATCGTCAACGACGCGCAGTGCAGCGAGACGTCGCTCCTCCGATTCTTCCACAGGTATAGCTTGTTTTGTCGAGAAAGATACACTGGACCTACGTAGGTTAATTATGGCACCGTTAGCTTGTAGAAAATCCATTCCCAATATAAGTTCCCGCGAACATTCTGGCAGTACAATAAAGTCAGAAACGTAAGTGAAGCCTTTTATCGTAAGTCTTGCGGTGCATCGGCCAAGGGGCGTAATAAGATGGCCGCCTGCCGTCCGTATCTGCGGACCAGTCCACTTCGTCACAACTTTTTTAAGGCGCTTCGCCATCTTGAAGCTTACTACCGAATAATCAGCGCCGGTGTCGACTAAGGCATTCAGCTCGCATCCATCTATTATCAACCGCAAATCTGACGTAATCGTTTCGTTCCTGCACCTGTAGACTGGAATTATCTCGTCACCGCACTGGAATCGCGTTGGAGGATCTTCGTAACTTTGGTTATCAGCGGCCTCACCTCCACAGGTCGCTTGCTTCAGTTTTCCTGGTGTGGGCTTGGTGAACGACGCCTAGGCAATCTTGGAGACGCGCGTGGGCTAGGCGATCGGTAGCGCATGGGTGACGGTGATCGTGGTTGACGTTGGCGAAGAGTAACGGGGCTTTGGCGCGTCGACAGGTATTCTTCGATCTCCGCTGGCCTTTCACCGTTTCGGGGGCATGGTGCGCTTAAGGGAAAACCCCTTAACCCAACTTGACGGTACGGGCAGAACCTATACAGGTGACCCGCTTCTCCGCAGTGGAAGCACAGAGGCCTACGCTCGTGGTCACGCCAGACGTCACTTTTCCGGGGCCTTTGTTTCACAAAACGAGGTGCACTACGTGCTAAAGGCTGATAGGCAGCCGGTGGTTCCAGTAGACGAGGTGCACTTTGTACTGTCGACGGGTAGGGAACGGTCGTCGCAACTGCTCCACTACTGTGTACCGCAGGTTGCCTGAGTACGTCGGCGTACGTTGGGATGCGCCGCGTCGGCTGTGGCTCACGCTCTGGATCCCGTATGACGTTCCTGAGTTCGTCCCGGACAACGTCGACGATAGATAGTGCAGCTGGAGCCTGAGGTGTCTGAAACTTGTTGAGCTCTTCCCTGATCACTGACCTGACAAGCTCCCGCAGGGCTTCCAGGTCATTTGGCAGGCCTCCAGGGAAGACATGGACAGGTGCGCAGCTTGTCTCACGGTTGTATTGCCGAGCCCGCTGTTCCAGCGTCTTTTCGATGGTCGTTGCTTCACACCTGAACTCGGCAACCGTGCGCGGTGGGTTGCGGACGAGAACTGCGAAGAGTTCCTGCTTTACCCCACGCATGAGATGGCGCAGCTTCTTATCTTCACTCATGGTGGGATCAGCACGCTTGAACAGGCGGGACATGTCCTCGATGTACATCGCCACGTTCTCGTTTGTGAGCTGATTCCTGGCTTGAAGTGCGATTTCAGCCTTTTCTTTACGATCCGCGCTGGCGTACGTTGCTAGCAGTTGTCGTCGAAATTCCTCCCAAGAGGTCAAAGAGGGTTCGTGGTTTTCAAACCACGTTTTTGCGAAGTCTTCCAACGCGAAATAGACGTTACGGAGCTTCTGTCTCTCATTCCATTCATTAAAGCTCGCCACTCTCTCGAACAGTTCCAACCAATCTTCCACGTCTTCGAACGAGTCACCATGGAATGTTGGCGGCTTGCGAGGTTGGCTTACGACTAGCTGTGCCGGTGTTACCTGGGTAGTCATTGTGGCGGCGTCCGTTGTGGGAGTTTCTCTTGGCAAGGAGAGAAGAGGGCCGAATTCGGGCGAGTCACCTCGAAGACGGCGGCTGGTCCGCTGGTGTACAGGTGTCAGTTCAACGGGATGGACTCGTGGGTTGTCGGAGCTACGCTGACTTTCGTTCGTGGGGCTTCGACTCATACCCAGCACCTCCACCAGAAATGTAACGATGTTAATAAAACAAGGGTATTTATTAAAGGCGAACTTGTGCCCACAAGTAAAAGTCACTGCGGTCCGGCAGGAATCCGCGGCAGTCGCGTTCCCAAACTGGGCTCGAAACGTCTTCCTCTTCTCGCGTGACACCTCGTGCGCGTGGCGCATGCGAGCCGGGTCCAACTGGCTGCCCGTGCCACGAAGATCGCTGCCTGTTGTTGATTAACATCATCATCACTGTACGGCGTGCACTGTGCCCAATGCAAAGGGCGCACAACTTGAATGTCACCAAGTTTGTCGTGGCAATATATATATATATATATATATATATATATATATATATATATATATATATATATATATATATATACATATATATATATGTATATATATATATGTATATATATGTGTGTGTGTGTGCGTGTGTGTGCGTGCGTGCGTGCGTCATCATCATCATCATCATAGATATATGATGTATAGATAGATAGATAGATAGATAGATAGATAGATAGATAGATAGATAGATAGATAGATAGATAGATAGATAGATAGATAGATAGATAGATAGATAGATAGATAGATAGATAGATAGATAGATAGATAGATAGATAGATAGATAGATAGATAGATAGATAGATAGATAGATAGATAGATAGATAGATAGATAGATAGATAGATAGATAGATAGATAGATAGATAGATAGATAGATAGATAGATAGATAGATAGATAGATAGATAGATAGATAGATAGATAGATAGATAGATAGATAGATAGATAGATAGATAGATAGATAGATAGATAGATAGATAGATAGATAGATAGATAGATAGATAGATAGATAGATAGATAGATAGATAGATAGATAGATAGATAGATAGATAGATAGATAGATAGATAGATAGATAGATAGATAGATAGATAGATAGATAGATAGATAGATAGATAGATAGATAGATAGATAGATAGATAGATAGATAGATAGATAGATAGATAGATAGATAGATAGATAGATAGATAGATAGATAGATAGATAGATAGATAGATAGATAGATAGATAGATAGATAGATAGATAGATAGATAGATAGATAGATAGATAGATAGATAGATAGATAGATAGATAGATAGATAGATAGATAGATAGATAGATAGATAGATAGATAGATAGATAGATAGATAGATAGATAGATAGAGATAACTAAATATAGAGAGAGCTGTAGCGCAACGCTTTAACTTGGGCCTTTTCTCTGCACTCAGACCTGCGCCAAGATTATTTCGATTCGACTGCAGTGCACGTACCCTACAGGCGACCATACCGCAGCGACATGATGCCACTGGAGATCTGGAAAATCATATGGATAATTAAATTGGTCACTGCTAAATCTACACAAACAAATGAAAGAAAAGTATACCCGTCGAAAAGCGGAGGCACTGACACAACTGAAAGGTGTAACAAGGATAAAGAATATACGGTCGTACATGTTAAATCGCCAAACTTTACGGTATGGCTGCCAAGAAAGCACAACGGCAGGGTAAGTCTAACTTCCAGGTAGAAGAGACAGTTTGGGTTCGCAGCAGGGGCATTTGTAAACATCAACGAAATCATGTACATCTTTTTCTTTCTTTTGTGTTTTTTTATTAATGTGACAAGAGCGGATCGCATCGGAAATCGGGCGCACACAGCTTAACTGGTCGACATGTCGCATTTCTATGGGGGCGAAATGCGAGAACACCCGTGTGCTTAGATTTAGGTGCTCGTTAAAGAACCCCAGGTGGTCGAAATTTCCGGAGTCCTCCACTACAGTGTGCCTCATAATGAGGAAGTGGTTTTGTAACGTAAAACCCCATAAATGAATTAAATAATGGTCGACATTGCTGTAGCGGCCTGCCTCGAGACGAGAGATAACACAGCGGGTGCGCTACATCGCACGAGGAATGCGAACCGCTAGCCTAACACGCCCCTCCGCGTTTTCGATACGCGCAAATGCAGGCGAGTCGGACCGAGTCAACGAACCCCGGCGAAGTCGCTCAAGTCGACAGCCGCTCAAATCGACAGGCTGTAACGTTTACACGAGCACGACGCGCAAATTTTCGCCCCCATACCCGATTCCGCTCGCTTTTGCCGCGCTCGTGTAAACGGCCCGTAGGAAACGTCGCAGCGTTGTTTCGCGAATGGGCGCATGCGCAGTAATTCCTACCGTTGCCAATCAGAGACGACCAGTGGCTCAGCGAAGCTGACGACCACCGTCTGTTCGAGACCAACTTACTGAGCCCCTAGCGCAAGGTAACGTTCAATGCTCATTAGAAGTTTTGTCTAGCCGTGCACCGCGTTCATCCGTGTGACGTCAGGCGTGACGTGCTTAGTCAAGCCTAGCATCACAGTTCAATGGCCGTTGAGCGCCGCGGCCCGTCTTTGTCGAATAACGGCGAGACTCTGCAAGCGCGTTGAAGCGAAGTGGGTTGTTAGTGCAGTTACCTATCGCCGAGTCGAGTTCGAAGGCGAAAACAAAAAGAGTTCTCTCGCGCTCGCGCAGCCTTGGTCTCTCGTGCTGTGAAAGTGACAAAGCGTGAGCAATTCGAGTATGGGTCGAATATAAGATGCAAGACTGCGAGTCGGCCTAGTTGGAACAGATCCATCTTAAAACTTATTGTGCGCAAACAAACAAGGACGAAGAATAGAAAAAACACAAGGACGAGCGCGGGTAAGCGCTCATCCTTGTGTTTCTTCTATTCTTCATCCCTGTTTTCGCACAATAAGTTTTAAGAATAAAAGATGGTTTGCATTGGCGACATCGAGGCAGCCAGTTTGGTATGCCAGAACGGTCGAGAACGGCTGCGTGGACTTGTAGCGCGACAAATCGATAAGAGTGATAATTCAGTGCAAAACGTTCACAGCAAAAAAAAAGAAAAGAAAAGGAAGAAAGAGAATTACGGTGCTCTGACGTCACTGTGGCCGCCATGCACGGGATTCAGCACAATGAAAAGCAGCGCCCGTGAAATGAGATGAAAAACATCTACGCGGCGTCCTTAAAGAAGACTAGGCGGCACCGCTTAATTTCAATGCGCGCGCTCTTGATAAACGCACTTTGTGCCACATCAACGTGTCCACCGGTGCTTCTGTAGGAGCACTGAAGCCTTCACGCTTGGCTTTTTCGGAGTCTGAGCTGCCGCAAGAAATTCCGGCAGAATCAATCTCGCGATGATCAAAATTAATCCGGAGTCCCCCACCACACGGAGTACATCGTAAACATATCGTGCTCATGGCGCGTATACATCAGGCCCGAGAATTCATTCGAAGCACGGCACAAGAGGGCACGCATTCCACATGCAGCGGATATGCGATCGGGAATCGAACCCGCGAACCTCGTGCTCAACAGCGCAAGGCCACGCAAGCTACCGAGCACATTTTCTTTTTTCTTTCGTACAAAACTCCACACATTGAACCTCAGAAGCTCTTTCCGACGGCAAAAGTTGGTGGTGTCCCTGGCCGGGAAAACAAGCAGAACCTTAAAAAATTAAATTACGGGGTTTTACGTGCCAAAACCACTTTCCGATTATGAGGCACGCCGTAGTGGAGGACTCCGGAAATTTCGACCACCTGGGGTTCTTTAAGGTGCACCTAAATCTAAGCACACGGGTGTTTTCGCATTTCGCCCCCACCGAAATGCGGCCGCCGTGGCCGGGATTCGATCCCGCGACCTCGTGCTCAGCAGCCTAGCTAACACCATAGCCACTGAGCAACCACGGCGGGTAAGCAGAACCTTATGTCAGCATCATTTTTTCGCGTGACATTGACCCAGCACCAGCTTCGTTCCCCCCCATGCCGTGCGGTTTGGGAACGGAATCCAGGTCATCAAGGCGAGCGGCAGCCAAGGGCAGGACTGCGCACTGTCTTTACGCTATACGAAGCGAGCGCGCCGCCTTCAATGAGAGCCGCCGCAAGGGACTGAACCGCTGCGCAGTTGTGGATGGTAGCGTAGCAAGACGTTTGTCAATTGCTTTGAAATAGCCTGCAGACCGTACTATACAGACCGTGCACAACGTAACGTGTGCGTATGAAATACGCTTCCGTATGCTAGGAGACTTTCGCACTCTTTTTTGAGTTGTCGCGCGTAGCGTCCCGTTACTGTGTGAATTTTCCGGTTTCATTTTTTTTTTCACCTCTTCTTCTTTCTCCTTTTATTCCACTTACCCCTTTACCCAGCACAGGGTAGCCAGCAAGTACTTACACTGGCTAACCTCCCTGTCTTTCCTCCCCTTTTGTCCCCCTCCCTACGCTCACTGTGCGACAGATTATGATGAGCGTTTATCTAGCAGGCGTGCAATGACGTCATCGAGATCGCCATACTGTAGCACAGCCAGCACGGTTGAAAGGCTGCGTGTTATCTAGATCCGTCTAGACGGCAATGAATGCCGTATGCGACACCACGTGAACACACACACACACACACACACACACACACACGCACACGCACACGCACACGCACACGCACA